>NC_092817.1:35224825-35587325 GCF_023375885.2 Dermacentor andersoni
CGACTTTGCATAGATTCTTATCTACTGTGGAAAGAAAAAAAAAGGCGCCAGGGTTGTAAAAAAAGTTTTCGAGCGTGACTGCTTGACTGAGTATGAGTCGTGAAATTTGGAGTGATTTAGAGGATGCGAATTAAAGGCGGCGAAGCTTGCGCTAAAGTGTTGGAGTGTCTAGTCAATTAAGCACTTGACTGGTCGACTAAGGATGTGCGGTTCTCACGCGCACTTTTTATTTATATTTTAGTAGAAAAATACAGTTTGACAACTCGCAATTACATCTGGGCCTTTGGAGGGCAATATTTTACACTAAGTTTTATAAATTTCTTAAAATGTGTTATAAAACTTGGGGTAGCGTTCCAGCTCATTTTCCTAGCAACTGGAGCAGATATTAGTGACCTGCTACTTGTTAGTTAAATGTGAATACTTCAGCTACTCACGGGGTGATTCAAGTGCTACCTTGTCGCCTGCTAAATAGGACCGAAGGTGCGAAGAAGGAACGAATTAAACGGGAGTTTAGAGGTAAATGCGAGAGAAATGCGTTAGCATTACGTCGTACCTCTTTGAGGCCGCCCCGGATCTACGATTTAAACCGCGTTAACCACATTGCAAAATGTTGTTCAGGAGCTAAGTGCAACTATATATATAAACGGCCGAAGTAAATAAACCTTTCGCCCATTTGTCCGTTCATTTCGAATGTTTATAAACCACTGGATGCGCAGAAACATTCACTCGATATATATATATATATATATATATATATAAAGACGATTGCGCACAGAGCTATGAAACATCCGACACATTTATTTCTCTAACACTGCAAATGTTATAATTGTTATCGCATCGCAAAAGTCCTAGCAGAGCTTCGGGGTTCAAAATCTAGGTACGATTTCACGTCAAGGCATTGATTTCCCATAAAAGTGTCAAGACCGACATTTGTATCAGTCTGTGTCCGATTCGCTTCCGCTTGACGCGTCGGCGCTTCGCTGTGCAGCGGAAAAAGCCTTTCGGACGTTGAGGTTCGAGTGCGCATACACAAGTTTTGGCAGGCGATCCCCTGCGAGCCTGTTGCGTAGCTTGGCGTGCGCATTTCCAAACTCGGACCAGTTTCTTTCACGTGTCGTAGAAAACGGGGGAATCTGCAGTACGCGACGGGCGAGGGGGCTCAAAGTTTGGTTGAAGCAAAGTCCTTGCCACCACGTGGATTTATACAGGTAATTCGCAGACTCCAAAGCTCCATCTTTTGACCAAACTTTTAGATACTTTGGAAGGAGTCGCATCATAACAGAAAAATTCTGCGGGGAAGCTCTTTCTTTTCTTTTTCAATTTTATTCTGCTTGGAAAAAAGAAGGAAAAGAACCTGTTTTTCCCCTAAATATTCAATGTTTTCTCCAACCGCTTACGTCTCTACTTTCCACTCTTGCACTCCTCATGCTAACGCAATTAAAAAAAGAAAACGTGTTCGTCGCGAACGATGCTCACCTTTGACGCTGATGTAGACGGTGCTCTGTGCAGTGTGGCCGTCTTTGTCCTTGGCGACGCAGGTGTACGGTCCTTCGTCCGTGGCCCTCTCCATGTGGTACACTTCGAGGGATCCGTTGTCGTGCACTTTCTGCCGGTGATTGTAGGGCAGCCGGACACCCGCTGCACAGTACCGGATTAAACGAGTACTGACATAACGTTCTAGACTTCTTTCTTTGCATTGAACGAAGGTATTCGACGTCGAAACCCTAGAAAACGAAAATACTATTGAAGTTTTTACTACTGTATAATTACTATAACCTATTATGGAAGTTTTTCTATGAACCAGTCTCGGTTTTGCTTCCCACGAGATATACATCTGATGACATCATGACCCAGAAGGTGGTCACGTGGGAGCACAACATCGTGACATCTTGGCACTCACTTCGGCTTGCTGAGCTGTTCGCCGTGCTAATATTCAATCTAACAGGCGACAGAAAGCCGAAACGATTGCCAAAACGTCACGATACCTCACGACGTTCTTCTGCTCCCACGTGACCATCTTCTGCGCCATGACGTCATGACACGCACACTTCCTGGAAAACGAAGCAGAAACTGATTCGTAAAAGAAAGCACTTATATTAAGTAAATTATTTAGGACCCTCTGGCACTCCCTAGTAATTTTTTCGACGGTTTCGAGTTCTAGGACCTTCATTTAACGCAATAGTTGAAAAGTCCAAATTGCTTGACGTATGGTGGGTTGCGGGCCTGACGAACTTCTCATTTCCTTCCTCATGACGCGGGCCGTTCTACCTCAGTTAAGCGCTGGTGCCCCACGTGGAATTTCTTGGAAAATTTCTTCGGCCTCTTTTTTTTATTATTGTTGTAAGCCGCCAACGGCTATGCTCACTTTGTTTACTCCCGTGTACAGTTTTCTCAAGGCAGCTTGACGTACTCGTAAATGGAGCGACCTTTCACAAGTTACAGAGATGAGGTCTTGGACTGCTGCCATCCATAACACCGACGTTATTCTTGTACTTCAGCGGCGCCTACACATATCAGGCAATGTTCATAGCGCCTTGCACGTTATCGATAATTATGGTTTTACTGGTGTTTAATGGCTCGACGTTAATTAACCATTCGACTGAGTGAGTTGTTCGCTGTGCACAGAAAACATATATTGCCGGTATACTCTAGCAAGATATCGTTCATAAGCGTCATGGTTTTTGGGCTAAAGCATCAATCCCCTCTTCGGCAGTACTGTAATAGTATGTTGAGCTTTGAAGTCCAACATGATTATGTTACGCATTCATTATGAAGCAAACCTTTCTTTGCGAACGCTCCTGGACTTTCCTGACCACGGCTGCTAGGTACTGCTGTTGTCTTTCCGAATGGTTCTTACAAATATATTTGTATATTTGGCTTATAATGAGTGCGTAAGATAATAATGTAGGACTTCAAAGCTCAACATATTATTCCAGTGCTGCCGAAGAGGAAATTGATGTGATATATATATATATATATATATATATATATATATATATATATATATATATATATATATATATATATATATATATATATGGCATGCATTAAGTGACTGATAGCGGATCGAACCTCGTTCCCCCAACATAGTAGCCCGATGCTCTAACCAGTAGGCCACAGTCGCGTTCCTGCTCTCTCTCTCTCTCTCTCTCTCTCTCTCTTTGCTTTATGCCTGACATGTAACAGAGTGAACCCAATGCAACGGTACAAGAAGATCACATTACGGTGAATCGTGAGCTGTTTGCTGACTACATATTATTAGCATTTCGGAATGTGCAACAAGAGAGAGAGAGAGAGAGAGAAGTCATAAGGGAAATGCAGGGAGGTTAACCAGGCTGAGCCTGGTAGGCTACCCTACACTGGGAACCCACTCCGTCCCATACGTCTGCATTTTCTCCACTTCGACAAAGTGCTACACAGATTAGCAAAATTGGTCATATACGCTTCTAGCGTGCCAGCGCCAACTAGCCCTTTGAGATGACCGCCGCTAGTGCAGCGAGTATCGCGAATAGTAATGCGTATATGGCGAGTAATGCGTATAGCACGGGAGCGCGTGAGCACATTCGTGCGCGCCAGTTTTCGTTACTCCGAAGATGCAGGAATGAAATGGACAAATTAAGAGCATTTTATTAACAGCTCCACGAAGGCTTCGCCTCACATAGGGAAAGGGACAGGGGGCAGGGAAAGCGACAAATGTAGGCTCTGTTCAGAAACAGGAACACTAACACACATAATGTGGGAATGCACCTCGCTCCCGTTCTCTCATCCCCCCGTCAGCAGCGAGACTGACTGGACAGCCTGGCTCAGTTCCGGGGACGTCGACCGACAACTTGAACTGGTGGACTGGGCGGAAAAGGCCAAGCAGGCCCAGGGCCTTACTTGAGCCCTAACCCTCAGCCACGTCCCTCTTTACCCTTCCCCCTTCTTATAAAGTTTATCACCACCACATAGATTCCAAGATGCACGCTGGATGGGGATAATTGTTTTTTCAGATAAACTTTGAGGTATATTTGTTTTAGCATTGCTACGCTCTTATTCTCTTGACGCTGCTGATTAACAAGCGAACTGATTTCATTTAATTACAATAAACGGCCGCGATCAGTGCTAATAACCGATGCAGCGTCGTGCATGCAGCGTGGTAAAAATTTAACGCGTTAAATTTTTTTACCGGCTTACGTGCGTCCAAAAATTCAAAAAGCGGCGGTTCCCATAAACCCGAAATGTATATACAGTACCTCGCTCCCAGTTGATGGACTCGAGTGGGTATCCGGCCACAGGACATACGATGCTCAGAATTTCTCCGGCGACGACCGTCAGGTTCCGCATCGGCCGCACAACAGGTCGGCCTGCGAAAACGTTCTGCAATGAGCGCAATTTTCCGAGAGCGAACGCCTCGTTGCTCGCGCGTTATACGTTGCCAAACAAGCGCCAACGGAGAAAATTAAGGTGTCGCTAGGCCAAATTTGTGATTACTTGACGAACGTAAGACACTATTGGAGAGTTGTAGGGCCTGAGACGAAGGGTCCGAAATTTGGTTCAAGCATGACGGGTGGCTCGAGTGTCAGAGAGTATGAGGCACGCAAAGTGCCTCGAGCGGCCAGTCGCGCCGCAATTTTGCGCGCATTTGCGGGCTTTTTTTCACGCTCGGAAAAATACTTTTACGTAGCACGTATTGAGCAACAGAAAGCTGCATCGGGAGTTTATCATGTCACTCTACAATTTTCTCTTTGTGACTTTTCAACGAATTATTATCTTCGATAAGTTGATTAATTAATTAAGACTAATTATATAGTTAGAGTGAGTGAACAAATTGAGAATTGAGAATGAAATAATTTGAGTATCTCCAAGCGACGGCAAACAACATTACCTTCGTTCGGTCCATCCACGTGGCAAATGCATATTTGGAACAAAATCTGCAACCGAGCTGACAGCGAACTGCATCGCAGTTGCACATGGAATCCATTTCGGCATCCCCTAGACGAAACAAAGGCCAAGTCATACCAGCGCGACCGCCTGGCCCGCCTCATGCACACCATCACACAACAACAAAGAAAAGACGCTGTTATCAAGAGCCTGGAAGCCAAGTGTCTGCCGGACACGCCAACGGAAACCCACCCGCCCTACGGGGGGCTGCCCAACGCGTGGCTCGGCCGAGACATTACCATATCCGAGGTACGGGTAGCACTGCACGAGCTGAACACCCGCTCAGCAGCCGGCCCCGATCTCGTTACCAACAAGATGCTACGCAACCTGGACGTTGCTTCGATAGAGGCCCTAACCTATTACTTCAATGAATCCTGGCATTCGGGCAGGCTCCCCCGACAGTGGGAAACGGCAAGAACGATCCTGGTTCCGAAACCGGGCAAACCACTGGACATCGGCAACCTGCGTCCCATATCGCTTACGTCCTGCGGGGGCAAGGTGCTGGAGCACGTGGTCACCAACCGGTGGCAGGAATACCTAGAGAAGGAAGGCCTCTATCTTGACACGATGATCGGCTTCCGGCGCAGACTCAGCACACAAGATGCCATGTTACAACTCAAACAAGAAATCATCGACAACAAGACACAAGACAGCAAAGTAATTCTGGGGCTCGATTTACAAAATGCATTCGACAAAGTCAAACACTCAGCTATATTGGCGCAAGTATCAAGACTCAACATGGGGGTAGAGCTACAATTGTATTCAAGACTTCTTGACCAAGCGCACGGTGGAACTACACGCCGGAGACCTCAAGCTCCCCGAAGACAAGCTCGGCAGTACGGGTACTCCGCAGGGTTCGGTCATCTCGCCGTTGCTCTTTAACCTCGTCATGATCGGGGTAGCGAGGGCAGTAGCGGGGACCGGCGTCCGGCATACGATCTACGCCGACGACATTACGCTGTGGGCGGCCGGCGGCACCGACGCCAGCATCGAGCAACAGCTGCAAGCGGCGGTTACCGCCATCGAGCAGCACCTTGACGGCACAGGCCTAATGTGCTCAGCCGCCAAATCCGAGCTGTTCGTCCTCACACCGCTTCGACCGGGATGGAGGCGCGCTCCCCTTCGGGAGTGTGACCACATCAAGATTGTGACCACATCAAGATTGTGCGTGCGTGACAGTCTCGTGCGCCTCGTCCAGTCGTTCGTGATCAGTCACATCGCCTACGTTGCGGCCTACCTCAACTGGCAGGTCACTGACAGGACCAAGATCAACATGCTGATCAGACGGGCTTACAAGACGGCGCTGGGCTTAATGGAGACCACGAGTACGGCTCGGCTCCTGCAGCTTGGCCCGTCAATAACACCCTAGAAGAAATAGCCGAGGCGCAGCTCACCGCGCAAATGGAGCGCCTCTCTACCACCAAGACGGGCTGCAGTATACTGACGTCCCTGGGCTACAACCCCCAAGCTCCCAGCCGGCAACCGTGCGAGATCACAGAGGAGGCGCGGGCCCACATTTACGTGGACCCCATCCCGAAGAACATGCACCCAGAGTACAACCAAGAACGGCGGCAGGCGCGGGCCAAGGCCCTCACCGAACAACACGCCCAAGACCCGCACGCCCAGTACGCGGACGCCGCGGAATACAAGTGGGAAGGCTTCGCGGCAGTGGTCGTTGCGGCAGCTACCGGCACCAAGACAACGGCAGCGAGCGTGCGGTGCACGAACGCCACAGACGCCGAGGAGGTTGCCATCGCTCTGGTGATCACCGAGGCCGAGTGTCGCACCGTGCTCAGCGACTCGAGGAACGCCGTGCGCAACTTTGCCATGGGGCGAATATGCGCGCCGGCCGTCGCCATCATCGGCAAGCTCCAACTTCAAGACCGCGGCAGCACCATCCGTATCAAGTGGTTCCCAGCGCACGCCGGTGAGTGTGCATCCTCACCGAACCACAACGAGACGGCCCATTCGGCGGCGCGAGCGCTTACCTTCCGCGCCCCCGAGAGTGACCGTTACGTGTGGTGGTTTGATACCAAGGACAGATTGATCAGTTATGCCGAAGTAACCAAGTGTTACCGCTTAGCTCGACGGACAATGCCGCCTCCCCACCTGGCACTCACTCGGGAGGAGGCCGTAATCCTAAGGCAAATACAGACCGCGTCACTCCTCGCCCCCGCAATGCTGCACTTGCTTCACCCAGAGCTCTATCCGAGTGGGCTGTGCGGTGTTTGTGCAGCGGGTCCGGCCGACCAATGGCACATTGTGTGAGACTGTGCCAGGTTCACGACGGCAGCTACCTCCAGTACTTACCCGCCCGAACTTCAAGGTGCACTGCAGTCTGCAGACAAGGGCACACAACTATGGGCCGTCCAGCAGGCCCGGGGTGCGCTCGAAAAGCACAAGCCTCATGACCCACTACAAACGGGCCCAAATGGCGTAGTGCAGAGTAGGGTATAACTCCGAGTCGACGCTTGGCCAGCGTCACGACGCGTTAGACCGTCGGTTGCCGGCACTTTATTGAAGTTATTCCTATCCTATCCTAAAGTTTGGCTAAAGTTACGTGGGACGCCCTGTACACTCTGCAGATGCTGTTTCTCACTTGTCGCACGTATTCATGAGTTCATCTCTGCTTCCACCATGCTCTTCGTTCGAGGGACCCACGTACTGAGTCCATGAGTCAACATTAGCGTTCGAGCGCGTACACTCATGCAGTACATCACTTCAGATTTGAAACCGGAACATTGTCGTGCTTTTCGGAGCTAGCTTCAGCTAAGTGTCACGTAGCAGCAACGTTAAGTCACCTGTTCAACGGTCACGCAAAGGACCCCGTGCCGCCTGCAGCGCACTCACCGGGCACGTTGATCCTGGCGGCGTGGTGTAGCGTGCCGACGCCGTTGTTGGCGGTGCAGCGGTACTCGCCACCGTCCTCGACCTGGACGAGTGAGAAGTTGAGGTAGCTGACCACGACGCCGTACTGCGTGACGTAGTCGCCGAAGCGCACGCGATGCGTTTCCGGCACGGGCGCGTCATCCAGAGACCACGTGATCTGCGGCAGCGGGTTCCCGGACGCCGAACACTTGAGCGAAAGCCTCGTGCCCGCCTGCACCGTCTCACCGCCGAATGTCTCCTGGAACTGGGGCAGGTCCTCTGCGAGAGATTTAGGTCGTTCACCCTTTGCGAGAACTTATTTCACGAATCCGTAACGGGTCTAGGCGAATTTATACGCAACATATATATATTAGCTACGGACATCTTCAAACTGCCTAAAGTCTGTCCACAGACAGTGTATAGAGAAGTCTATACAAAGTGGTGTAGTGCATAGGCTGTCCTTTAAAATTGTGACAGTGAAGTTTGACGATTTATGGTCTACGCAGTCAACAGGCCATTCAGAGACGGCCCATAAACCAAGAATAGCTATAGGTCCATAGAAAGGCACTTTTCCGAGGAAATGCAAATATACCGTCCACTGTAAGAACCAAAGTGCGAAGGAGCTTCCGAAATGACTATGCTCCAACCGGCCACAGACAGCAAATGTCCCGTCGATCAGCACGCACAGATAATAATAGCCTGCGTATAGCAAAAGGATCTAAATGCCTATTCACGCACTGAGCGCGCTCAGTCTTACCTGCAAGCGCCAGCTCGAAGCTTGCTTGCACTGAGTCCACGTCGTTGTGCACGAAGCACTGGTACATGCCCCTGTCCTCCTTGTGCACCGAGCGAATGTCCAGGGCGTCTGCCGAGAGCAGCGCGACCCTCTCGCTGAGCGCCAGAGTTCGCTGGTTGAAACGCCACGTGATGCCCGCCACGGGATGTCCGGATACCGAGCACCGGATGGTGATCGGCTGTCCCACGCGCACCTGCTGCCGCGCCGGCTGGATATGCGCACCCAGGGGCTCTGCGCAGGCAGTTGGGTTGCAGGCGCATACAGTACAGTATGCACCACCACGAAAGGCTGCGCTTGATCTCTGTTAAAAATTGTGACTTCGGCTGACATGTGAGCTCGAATGTAACTATCCGTTACTGCAACATAGTCCGAATGATGAAGAATTTCACTCGTGCAACTTTTTTTATTTCAGCGCAGGAACGAAAGAAATTGTCGACGTTGAACGCAAATCTGGCGTTCCCCTTTCGTTTTGGCGCACCGTGCGCATAGGGCAGAGACGTGAACGACGCAGCGCCGTTTAACTAGTTCAACTTTATTCGGACGCGTTCCTGGCTAAATATACAAAAACTGAAACGATATAAGCCCAATGGGGCAATGAATCAGCTGAAAAGAAAGGAAGCACACGTGTCTAAATGCTTACCAGCAGTTATACCACGGAAATATGCAAGCTGCGTTGCGGCGCAGTGTACACACGATTTTACTTGTGATACATGTTACAAGACACAAATCGCGCAAAACTAGTCAGCCCAGCGATATATGCTAGTTGCGAAGTCACGGCGCGTTATCGCACGCGGTCAGTTCACTTCGGGAGAATGAGGCTCAGGGATTGGTTTCAGAGCGATATCTTTTTGTATATTGGTTGGTGAACGGAAGGCGGGGAGGGGGGGGGGAAGAGAGAAGAACGCTTTCGGAAATATATGATATACCATAAGTCACTTGCAAACTGCAGAATGACAAGTAGAAAAAGGCATGAAAGCCAGTTCATTGCGGAATGACAGCAGGGAAGAAAACAAACAAACAAACAAACAAACAAACAAACAAACAAACAAACAAACAAACAAACAAACAAACAAACAAACAAACAGACAGACAGACAGACAGACAGACAGACAGACAGACAGACAGACAGACAAGCAAACAAACAAACGAATGAACAAACAAACAAACAAACAAACAAACAAACAAACAGACAGACAGACAGACAGACAGACAGACAGACAGACAGACAGACAGACAGACAGACAGACAGACAGACAGACAGACAGACAGACAGACAGACAAACAAACAAACAAACAAACAAACAAACAGACAGACAGACAGACAGACAGACAGACAGACAGACAGACAGACAGACAGACAGACAGACAGACAGACAGACAGACAAACAAACAAACAAACAAACAAACAAACAAACAAACAAACGAATGAACGAACGAACGAACAAACGAGCTGGCATCATACGCCCATGTCAGGCAGACAACAGCCATGCACTGTAAATGAAGAAGGGGGTGTCAGTTAACACGCCGACTGTTTGAGAGGTTTTCAGCAAACAGCTCGTCCAAAGAAGACAGCCAAGGAAACGGTTGTGGCCGTGACCGGCAAAACATGCATAAATATAATAATAGTAAAAAAAATAAATATTAGAAAAGATATGGTGATAGAATTGGTGTCAAACGACGGCGCCGCCAACGTACCCGTAACGACGAGCTCGGCGGTGGTCCGATCCTCGCCTGCGCTGTTGTTGGCCACGCAGGTGTATTTCCCGGCGTCGCCGACTACCGCCTTTCGTATGAAAAGGACACCGTCGACGAGTGAGGTTCGCTGGTCGAGGAACACGAGGCCGCCGTCCTCGCGGTACCAGCGATACTGTGGTGGCGGTGATCCGTGGGCCACGCACGGAAGCGACACCGCGTCTCCGACAGAGGCTGTGATCTTCTGCCGGGAGTGGATTATCCGCGGCGGCACACCGGTGTGCGTTTCTGTGCATAGTTCGTAAAAAGGGGTGTCGTGAGAGAGGTAGAGAAAGATTGCAAAAGAAATAAGACTCATTGAACCCTTTTCATAATTGTAAAACAAGCTTTGCCACGATGCAGCGCACAAAGGTGATGGCGTTGCAGCAATTATTACATTCAGCGCATGTGAACACAGTTTGCTTCTCTTATAACGTGGAATATGTAGCCGTGATTTTCGTGATGAAACCGTCCGTGAAATAGCGGGGTGAGACAGACTGACAGACAGACAGATGACTAGCTAGCTAGCTAGCTAGATAGATAGATAGATAGATAGATAGATAGATAGATAGATAGATAGATAGATAGATAGATAGATAGATAGATAGATAGATAGATAGATAGATACTTTTGTTCTGATGCTTTGTCCGTATCATCTTTCAATATACATCCGGTGATAACATAATAAAAAGCCTCATCATGTGCAAATAACACTTCATTTTCATTTGAACAATAGAGACTTTTAGCTTGTCCGCTATTCCGGCAAACGGGGTGGTTTGGGCGGATTGCCGAATGGGCGGGGGCGTAAACGTGAGCGACCGGAGCGGTGCAGCCGCCTGGTGGCGTAGAGCTCAAACAAACACAGTGCTAAATTACAGTAACCTGCTATATTCTGCTTCGTTGCTAGTGCAAATTTATGGTAGCAACGTAATTGTGAACACGATTACGCCGCTGCGAAAATTTACACCAGCAGCTAAGCAGAATATAGGAATTAGCTCTGTGTTTGTGTGGTTCAGCTTTGCACCACCAGCTCGTGCCACCAATCTGGCCGCTCGCGTTTCTGCCCGCGCTTGCTGGAACACCGGACGCACTAAATTTTTTATGACTGACAATGCTGGACCAAGAGAACGAGAGAGAGAGAGCGATGAAGAGGAAAGGCAGGGAGGTTAACGAGATATTAGTCTTCAGTTTGCTACCCTACACTGGGGTTGGGAGATAGGGAATTAGAAAGAAGACAGAGAGGAAAGGGTTAAAAAATGCACACACAGAGACACACACACGAAGGGCGTTCCAGTTAGAGACGTTCACAAAGGCCGGTGGATCGCAAGAAGCGCAGTAGCGATTGCACAGCCTTCCTCTGTGATGTTAGGTCCTGTCGATGGTGTGGAATTCCTTCATCCAATAGTGGTCGGTCGTCCAGCTGGTTGAGTTCGTGGCGAAGGGATTCCCTCTGTGGACTGTACTGCGGGCAGTCGCACAAAATATTGGCTGGACCAAGAGCAAACGAAGATGTTTAAGTGAAGGCTACGTGAAGATGCAAGATGATAACTAGAGGAAACAATTTCTTTCTTCATCGCTAGTCGAGAGAAAGTCACCGGAGTTAGCAAGTGCTATCCCGCGCTTGTCGTGCTATTATTGCCATTCCCAAGCCTGTACCATAGTTCTCATCACAGGATGTACCCAAGAGCATATAGAGTTTAGCGGGCACAACAAACAGCTGTGGGTTTTGGCAAGCTCGACAGCTTCTAGTGGGGTGTCTGTAAACGCAAATGGACCACATGAAAGATAAACAGTTCAATACTCGACGGACAAGTTTGTCAAGGGCCGAGTAAATGCGGACCCCAGCATTTCGTTTAAGTTATGTGCATCGTGAAGGCTTTGTCTAAGAAGAGAAATACCTGCGTAGGTGCGCTTTCAGAACTAGTGTTTCGACGTGAGTAATAACGTCCTCCAAACCTTCCGAAACTTATGGTGGGTTTCCCAAGAAAAATAAACCATGAAAGAACTTCTTTGTTCGCTGGCATGAAAGCCAGGCTCTATTTTTAGCTAGCAAGAACTAACGAAGCCCAAGAAATAATACCTGCACGCACGTAGGCGCTGTAATTAACGACTGAATTCACCTACACCTTTACGCTTTTTCCCTTTCACTCTCAACGTGTTCTCCTCATTTCTCTCTCTCTCTTATTGAGCTCTGTCTCCGACGTCGTCCCCGCGCACACAATTACCCATTTGAGAATTCCAGTTGCGTTTCACTTCGAAGCTTAGTGCGAGACAGAAGAAGACGAAGCTCTGATTGAGCCTCGTTTTCTTCTTCTTATATTTTTCTTCTTACAACAATTAAATTTCATGCTCATAAATTTATATTGTTCAACAGGAGTATAAGGTATAAAAATAAAAACAACAACGACAGAAAGGCCGCGTGTTTTTGTAACCTAAGCAGAGTGAAGTAGGCTCTATTACATTCTCTCACTGGAGCGCGCATACACTGGATTAGAGTAAGGCCTCTTATAAGTTTTGCAAGATCATCAACACAATGTCTGCTGAGAAACGGTACATTACACATTTTATTTTTTTAAATACACCATATTTCATTAGGCTCCCTCGCGCGTAGATAGGACGAGTACACGAGACAAAAGCACATCATCAAAAAAAAAAAAAAAAGAGAGAAAAGCTCTGCGCCGTTCAAGAATACGGCGTGCAGTCTTATTAGATCTGAGCACAGTCTTAGTCTTTCCTACGTTAGACTACAATTTACCTGCTCCCCGTGTGTCACTGAAGCGAAACTAAGATGTCTGTCGAAGATAATCTTTTATCTAGAACCACCATGTTCCAAGGCTTGCATGAAGTATTGTGTTTCTTTTTGACAAAATGGGAGGGAGGGGGGTGTATTAAATCTGTTTCTTTTTTCGAGTAATGCTAAAGATAATTCGCCATATCTGCTGTTATTCCAAGTTTAAAACTGGTTTAGTTGGTTGTTTTTTTCCTTACTTGAACACTTTGAGGGTTTGGCAGGTAAGCGAAACAAGAACTCGTAAGGTAATGTCATCTTCGTTAGCGTTGTCAAATACAGCCTTTAGGCCGTCGAGAGCTGTGTTGTCCTCGATACTCCTGACAATTTTAAACTTATTATCATTGTATGCTTTCACCGAGAGACGTGTTTCTTTATTCTATTGTTTCAATAACGCAAACCTTTCATTCGCTGTATTATGTACGGCAGCGAACGTTTTAATGCAGGTTTCGACATTGTGCGCATCCAGCAACGAGATTTTTGGAAATATAAAAAGTAAAACGTAAGAAGCCTCTCATCAGCGTAGTGCTCTTCTTGTGCGATAAATAGTCCTGGCTTGCGCACGTGCGTATTTAGGTACAAATTTGACACGCGCGTTTGTACTTATATGTCACCGTACCGCCGTTTTCAAAAGCAACTGTCATCTCTTGGCACCAATAGCTTTATGAATGGCTATCGTGACAAACTGGGAAAGAGTGTCATGGTAACCACAATTCAGGTGTGACTTCGGGCTGACAGAGGGAATACGTCTGTTGGGCAGCTTGTCGCAGCTTGCCTCTGTTTTTACTGAATTGTAGTTGCATTCTTCGCACAGCCACTTGCCTGGAATTCTTGCATGTCCCAATTTATGTAAATGTGTTCAATGAAGTGCTATGTTATTGGGTATACATTTAAGTTTTTTTTGTCTCCTTCGTTAGAAGTGGTCAAGCTTATCAAAAGTAATGCAACCATGTTTATTGCTATGCGTTTTCTGTTCCTCCATTTTAATACAAGAGTGGTCAAGTTATAAATTCTGTGGTATGCTTCAATTGCGGCACGAGTTGCTCTTGCATTCTGTTTTTTTTTTGAAACCACCTCTACACACCTCTTATTTATCCTTGTTTTTTTTTCTTGTTTTTATTTTTTAGCGTTGTTTCCCCGTAACATGTATCATAAGGGCAGCAAGATTATTAAACAGTCCATCATCATCATCATCAGCATCGTCGTCGTCGTCATCCTCATTATTATTATTATTATTATTATTATTATTATTATTATTGTTATTATTATTATTATTATTATTATTCAAAAATATACAAGAACCACAAAGAAAAAGAAAACACTGCTAGCCATTACCTCCTAAAAAGGACACATCGTCCACCCGCTTGAAGAGCAGAGAAAGAAAGAGAAAGAGAACGAGGTAAAGAAAGAAAAATAAGAGTAGAAGGAAGAACACGACACACAATCACGCGCAGAGTATGAACATTAAGCCTAATCATGCGGTTGACGCACGTTCTGCAGAATGCACACGAAGGAGTGTCCTGTAGAGCGTGCTTTTGTGTTAGGCAGCGTTGTTATGCAAAAAAGCATATCATAAACACAGCGTGAGAATTGGGTTGTTTTAATGTGAAAGTCTCTTCTAGAAGACACATAGAAATTTTACCAAGGTTTACAAGACGCCTATGTTCACGAAGGCAGTACATGCAAAATATGAAAAGCAGACTGGAGCGCGAGGAGCTAGTATTTGTTAGAGGAGACGTTTATAACAGAAAACAGAAATAGCGCAGTATGATTGATTGATTGATTGATTGATTGATTGATTGATTGATTGATTGATTGATTGATGTGGGTATCAAACCAAGAGCTAGAAAAATCTACAGATACTACTAAGTTATAACACACGCAAGAACACACTAGGTAGACGTGTTCCGAGCGCAGAAATGTTGAAGCAATATTTTACACCGAGTTATGATGCATGTGCTCTGTTCGGAGAACCAAATAACCAGTTCATCTACATAGTGCAGGTTAATCGCCGTTAAGCGTGCAGGATAGTCTATGAGTTCGTCGGCTTAAACCACGCTTTCCATGGTTCGACGGTGGGATGGCACGAAGCTTCGGCGCGGCCACGTCGCCAGCGTTTCTTCGTTGCTCAAGTCCAGCACAACCTACTGACTCCTCGCAATTTCAGCCTGACACGAATGTGTTCTATTTATAACATAGGCTTTATTTAACGGTTGATGTGGCAAGCTTTTGGATCAATGCAGCAGAGACGTCTTTTTCTTTACACGGATATTCATGAACAACGAGGCGCTATTTCAGTAAAAACAGACATAGGAATCTTAGTGACCTTCGTGTTCTATTCTCCATGAAAACCTTTTGCTACAACGGGTAGCTATAGGCAATGATTTCTTCTATTTTCTCGCACGCCTACTTATGGAGTACGTCATGTCAAAGTGACATATCTAGGTATCTAGCGGATTACTAGCTAGAGAAAGCTAGCAACAATAAAATAACGCGCACTTTCTGCACCATGGAAGAGAAAGGAAAAAGACGGTTTCCACCATAAATATAAATTGGCGCTAAGCATGATGTGCCACTTTTACATTCACAGTGTTCATTGCCATTCTTGTCACTGATGGAATACTTACCCGTCGGCACTAGCTTTTTTATAGCTACGCCTCGAGGGACGACGGTTTATTTTCTTCGTTTTCACCGTTATAATTTTCTTTTGGGAACTGTTGTTTGTAGCGATGATTAATCGCCGTCCCATAGACGCTCCGCACCGTCGGGATACGGCGCACTTAACGCTCTGAAACCAGCTGGGAGAAACGTGAGTAGCAGCAGTGGCACATCCCAACACGTAGTCACACTAATGATCTGGCCAACGGGAACTAGAAGTTGTGGGTATAAGTTCCGACTAGACTAGTGGTTCAGTTTGTTGTCCATAGCTTTGTTACCCGATTGCCAGTGATGAACTTTGGTGAACGTTGTCCACAGTGGGGAAGTAGGCTAAGCTGTGAAAAATCAACGATATTTTATTACTCTTTCAAGAGCGTGCAATACATGACCACACCCATCAGGATTTCATGTAGAAATAATCAATTAAAGCAGAGGCTAGTGGTCCAAATTATTGTCAGAAAACTCTCTTTGTGTTTATTTCTTTAGGTGGAATGTAAGAGATTAATTCTAAGCGGAGCAAATTAAGGAAAAGTGCATCTTTAAATTGTAACCCACACCGTGCCATCGATAGTGTTCTTGTGACGTCACGAATTTTGGCATAGTCTTTTGCGTAGTTCCGGTTGTTTTTTCGTGCACGAAGAAATGGAAGAAGTTGCTAGGTTGCGCGTGCCGTACATTAAAGCGTGGTGCTTTATTATTTTTTTATTAAGACGTTTATCTGTCCTCGGCTATACGTCGCCAAAGCTTTCGATGTCACAAGTATCTTGCATGGCGCGAGAGCTTCAACGTGGCATCGTGACCCGTTTTGGCACACGAAGTCTGGGCTTACGGCAAGTGTAACCTGTCGCATATGGAAGCATATTTGTGATTCAGAAATCTAGCTGTAATTTCTCTCTAACTGCGTAATTTAGGTACTTATCAAGGCCACGCAACATGCCATCCCCACTATTACGCGGAAGTAGCCGACGTAATGTTAATTACCTCGTCTCGCTGTTTCACTCTGAAAATCTGGCTCGTCTTTAGCTCGCTGCAATTAAGTTGCAGGGCGCAGTCACCGTCGCCGCCTTTAATGAAATATAGCCTTTGCCGTCGGCACACGCTGACAGCTCGCGAGGTGTTTGTCGATTAACTTTCCGGCGTAAATCCACGAGAAGGGAAACCTTTTATTTAACAGGTCAGACAAAAATTAGCCAGTTCCGCAGGGAAGTGTATTATTGAAAGTGAGAGAAAGGTATAGGCTTGCGCTGAAAGGCATCTCGGGACGCTCGTGCGTTGAGGAGAGCTGCCAGCAGCGTTGCAGGCGTCATATCTCGATGGTGAACGGGATGAGGCCGGAGGTAAACCGTCAGAGTTTGTCGGAAAGAGATCAACTCGACATTTAGTGCCCGTTCCCCTCAGACCAGTCTATGCACTACGCGGCGTGGTATTGGCTCAGCGGGAATGTCGACGTGAACGATCGTGAAAACAGTGGAAGCCAGGAAGCTGTCCTGGCTCCGGCAGAGCGGATTGAGCGGAGCGTGACGCCACTTCTCCACTTGGCTTCCACTGCGGTGCCAAACCGACTGCGCCTCTCTGCAGACTTGACCGTCTGATCGCGGGCCGTGCGGGCGTGTCGATACCGTGGCAACGCGACGTAGGCGAAGCCGCCAACGGAAACGTTGGCACTGACGGCGTGAACTCGTCTGTATAATTGTTATCGCAATAAGACATTAAGACGCTGAATCTTTCACGTGCCCTCTTGGTTCAATCTAAAGTACCTCACCCAGAATACGTTGCTCATCAGAAAGCGTGCCGAACTCTTTTGAATATCAGGCATTGATGAATCGGTTTCACAGTGAAGTTCTAGCGCTGGAACGGCTCGTGATTGCCTGGCGGTTTCACCAAAGGTTTGTAGGTTTGCGTGATGTGCCCGTATACATGAACGCCGACGAATCGGAGACAGCTGCTACGTGTAAGGAGCGTTGGGAACTCGGCTGCTCATTGCAAGAAGCCATCTCTGCATGCCGCAGCGCTGCAGGGTTTAGTTACGAAGGAAGAAATCGAAAGAAAGGTGCAGGGTTGTCGAACCTTCAAGAGAGATTTTTATTAGCGCTCAAGCTGTCATCGCAGCCTGAATATCGAACGATAAGCCTGCAGATTTGTCCTTGATTAATAAATAAATGCGCAGGGTGTTCTACATATTTCGCGAGCATTCTTCCTTTAAAGTAGAAGTGTTGAGATTATGTAGAACTGAGTATTGAGGTGATGTTTCCTATAGGAGTCAACAATCCTTTACAAAGCGGATCGTAATTAATGTGGAGACGTAATCTTTATTTAGGCTCTCGTTACAGCTCAGGTCAGGCGCTCGAATCTGTAAACCAGTGCCTATTAGTCAGTCGCTTGCCTAGCGCGCCTAGCCGAAATATTTGCTCGGCAAAAATTGCGCTAACGTCAGTTATATTAACTTAAATGCTAGTTACGTGTTCACGCTGTTGTCACGCCTAGCTATAAAACACTATGGCTCGACTGCTTGGCGAAAGCTTCAGAAGGGTGAGTAAATGCGCACGTGTGCCGCCTTTCTAATTGAGCAGACACAGATAAGCCGGGAGATAACGTCAATAACGGGCAAAGTCCTTTATTTCTTTTGACATTCAATGAACATTAAAGCACGCTAATACTCGCTGAGACATCGAGTCTTTAAAATATCTAGTGCGGAACATAGATGTGCTTCCGTTTTCCGCTTTTCGAGCACCGGAAACGACTGCCCCCTGTCTGTGGCTTCGGGTAGTTCGTCACGTGAAACTTTCAATAAGAAAAAGAAGTGAGCGAAGAACAAGGATAAAGAAGCCTTTGCGTCTTTGCCAGTCGAGCGTCTTAACGATTGCTCCTATGGCTCCAGGTTTTTTCTTTTTTGCTTTCCACTTTGACCGCTGCTCTTGGGACGACATCCTAGAATTGAGTCTTTCCTGCGTCTTGTAGGGCTGTCTACAAAATTCCGAGTTGTTCCACTTTGAAGCAGCGGTTTTCTTTACTACTAAGATTGATCATGAAACAAGAAGATGCGAACGAAAACGAAGATCCTCGTTATGGTGGTAGCGTTGTGCTCTTTAGTGAAGATAGATCGCCCACTGATGGACGATCGCTGTCGCGCGGCACTGCATTAGCCGCCCCCAAAACAACTGGTTGTGTATTGCGCATGGCAAATTGATGCTGTGAAATATTGCCCGTGTACGCCCATGGAATGTTGTTTGCCTCGGGAGACGACGGTCGCGCAAAGTGGTGGAATGGAACTTACGTTTGTTGGTAGCAAGAAAAAAACAACAACCGCAGAAACATGTGAAGCATTGCTGATAGTACGGATTTAAGTCCCCCTGAGTATTCTGTTCCCTCGAACTGCTTTCTTCTTGAGCTTCGAATGTGTCCTCTGTATCAGTCATTGTACTGTAAGACTTGTTTTTGTTGTTTACTTCTGCTACGTATTTAAAGCGATTCGTTATCAGGTTAGTAGCAGGCAAGCTTCTTTGGATGAAAAAGTACGATGTATCTGTTTAGCCTTCGAAGAAACAGTAGCATACCCAAAGATATTGCGTTTCCAAAAGAGAGCTAATTTGATCAGGTGATTCTCACAGTAGGCTACAGCGTTAAAGTGCTTGCCAGTCGTATTTTCCGTAAATGAAGTGTAGAATTAAATTACTGGTATTTCTTGCGTAAAATCAGCGCGTTGGTGTCATGGAAAAAACTACTATGCATTCAAAGCCAGTCTGAACAATTCGACATTTCGCACGTTTTCGTGCTTACGGTTAACCAAACTTTTTTTTTTCTTAAATGGCGCCCTTGTTAAAGGATGAGGTAAAGTTTCAGCCTAAATGCAGTTTTGATCCTCCTATATTTTGCTTACGGTCAGTATGTAGTCAGCAAGTACCTAGTCATTCATGAAATTTCACCCGCTCATTGCATTGCATTACGCCATTGGAATTCGCAGAATTTCACTTTTCGCTCTCGATTGTATTCATTGGACCCTGAATTGCGATTCATCGTGCCATCAGGACTTTCCCACCGTGAAACAACTTTAGTTAGCCGCCTGTAGTTTGGCGTCGCATTCGAAAACGCTTATTCATTCCTCACAAGAATGGCCAACAGCGCCACATTCCATTCTTTGCAGATTTTATAAAATTATGGAGCGCATTCCATGCCACTGCACAGACCTCCTACTCTCAACGACATGTTCTGCATACTAGCCTTAGCCGATTAGACGACGGACTCGTTCTCGGAAGTAAATATCCCGGGACCGTGGCCGGAAAACTCTAGTATGCACACGGCCACCAAAGCGCTAATGCATGTCTTGACGGCAACTAGGCTAGACGAGCTCTTGTGACTATACGTGAGTGAATATTCAGCTGAGGGTGTGCGCACTCGGACTATCATACTTCCTTCTTATTTTTATTCTCATTTATCCTTCCTCGCGTGTAGGGTAGCCGACCGGCTGCGACCATGCTTAACCTTCCTGCCTTTCCCTTTCTCACACAGTGCAGACTTTCATAAAACGACATCGAACCTGCTCTAACCTCTTGAGGTCACCCGTTTCTGCGCATTGCCGCACCATTAAGATAAAGTAACAGTTGCTCACGTTGCACGATTTGTGCATCCTTCACAAGCTGGAGTGAAACTTGAAACTTTCAGCCGAGCAGGCGCGCCAGCAATTCATCAAAATACGACGTGTATCAGAAACATGAACAGTACAGCGGAAACGTTGCTTCCCCTGGAACAGAAAACAAAAGAGAAATATAAGGTCGTGCTAAGTTTTCCTATTCGCGGACAAAGACACACGGCTACCGTATTCGCGCGTTAACGCTACTTCCCTCGAGCGCATGTACTGCAAAGGTAGAAAACCAAAGGTCACGAAGAAACAGCCTGGCTTTCGCTACTGCCACACCAAAAGGGATGCAAACTTGCAAGTGCGTTAGGCATTCTTCTTTCTTGCAACTCTTTTTTTTTTCGAACACTAGCGAAACATATCTTGGTCACGCAATGTAAGGACTTCGCGTCGTACCACGCGAAAATATGATCGCCATCTAGAGAGACGCCGCCAGACACGTCTAACACCGATCTGACCTGCAGCACGAAAGGGACGTTGCGAACACGCTATCGAAGCACGCGATGCGCCACATTTGCCGGTCGCCGCTCACATCGCATGCTGTACAGCAGATGCGCGCTACAGGAAGCCCGCGGCGTAAAAGTTTGTACAAGCACTGATGTGTTGCAAAACGTTCGTACTCTGTACTTGAGACGTGAGGAGGGAATGCGATACGTTCAAGGAACGCAGGTCTCCCACTTGTATCCCCGTTAGGTTCCACTCGTCCGGGTGGTGCAAACCCGTCTTGGCTTGTACGAGCGTACAACTCAGATGGAGACGACGGGTTTTGTACTGCGTTTTCTCATTAGGTAAGGGCCATTCGCTGAGCGAAGTTGCCGTGTGCCTCTTTGCTTCAATTAAATATTAATAAGGTCGCGCAGTTTGGATGAGGCTCAAATGTCCTTTCCCCCTTTCTCTCTCCCCCGTGTTCTTCAGACGCGATGAGAATTTACGAGAGTCGTTAACCACGCTTCTAGCAGAGAGTTGGATCTGCCGGCTTTGGGGCGAGGTGACCCACTCAGTGACGGCCGCCCGCACTTTGGAAGTCAAGCCACGCCTCCTTTGTTAGGAAGAGGATGGGGAGAGTTTGTGTCCGTGTGCGTGTGTGTGCGTGCGTGTGCGTGTGCGCGCGCGTGTGTGTGTATAGAGGGGGGGGGGCGCAGGAAATAGACGCAGAATGTGGAGATGAGAAAAGGGAGACCGGGTGCGGCAGGCGAAAGTTAAGGCATGGGTTCCCAGTACGAGGAGGGGGAGAGTAGGTGGCGCTGCAGAAAGCTAGCAGCGTCTTTAGCCGTTTCGAGTGAGCTACTTAAGCGATACCGCTCTGAAAAGGAAACTGTGAAGCCCTGAATGCAAATGAGGGGGACGCCATCGCCAGTGCACTTCACGAAATGACATTTTGCGTGAGTTGCTTAATCTTTCTCACGTCTATGCTTTTGCTTTTCTTTCCTTTTAAGATAGTGTGCTGGCAAAAAAAAAGGAAAACACCAACTTCATAGGAGGCGGTATGTGTGATGTAAGGTTTACTGCATATGGCACCCCCCATCTTTCTTTCTCCCCAGTCTTCCTCGGTCAGCTTTGATTTTCTTTGAAGGCGTGTATAACACCGTATTTCGCTCAGTGTATAACACCGTATTTCGCTTACACGGTGTTCCATTTCTGCCTCCAAATGCCCTATTCATGCCGTTGCCACAGCAAAGTAGGTCCTAATGAATGCAATCGTGAGCTCAAAGCAGATGGTCTCCTCCAACCTTGTAGCGAGGATAAAAATAGAGTATAACCCTGCGAGTTTCAATGCATTAACACTATGCGGGTGAAAATAGCTCTATAGGAGCACTTACCTTGTTATCTTATTTATCATGTGTTAGCTGCTACCCAATCAAATGCGTATATACAGAGAGAGCTGTTTATTATGACAAAAAAAAAAAGTTAATGCGCAGCATGTGGAAAGGTGCTGCTGTTTGCCGGCTGCGACGAAGCCAGATGTTTCCTGCCATCACATCACTCTTTCCATTTCCTAACGCTAATATGCAAAAACGCACGACTTCCGCGCTCATTTTGTTACATCAATTTTGATCGCTTCCACTCAATGTTTTTTGTTTCAAGAACCATAACCAGTTGGGAGGCATTTTGAAGATTTTTTAACAGACCTGAAATTTTGCATAAATACTAGAGCATCAGCACGTTAGAGAACTGCTAGCTAGAGCTTCAAAGCAGCAACTGTAAGCTCACTGGCTAACGCTTGTCTTTTATGTTTTACGTGATACGCTACTGAGCAGCCTACGGCTCGCTGAAACGCTGAAGCGCAATTAGCACGAAGTGCCCAAGCAATGTGTTTTAGAAAATTATATGTAAGTGGTCGCTCAGAAAATTGCAAGAGGTGTAGCGAGAACATATCTTAAAGGTGTGCCGTGGTCGTTATAATCTATCATAAAACCATTAAGGGCTTATAATTGGCAATTACCAGCCGGTAAAAACAGAAAGAAAAACAGAAAGCTTTTCTTCCCTGTTGCTACACAGCAGTGAAACGAACTTACAAATAAACTTGTTAATGAGTGTGGCTTAGACAAAATTCATAAAAACTAGTGAATAATTATTTTTGGCCCCAACCAGCATCACCGAGCCATCATCTGTGCACTTTAAACGTAAGATTTATAAGGAAGCTGTCTTTATGTTGTTATGCGATGTTTGCTAAAAATGATTTCTCTGTTCATGTTTATTCACGCTCTCTTCTTTGCAATTAAGGATTAGTGACTGATCACGAGGGCGATGATGAAGATGGTGATATCCAGCCTGCCGCAACACCGCTGACTCAGAGTCCGGGTGAACTAATGACTCTCGAGTCTGTGTGATTCATTCGAGTATGAGTATATTAGTCTAAATGACACAAGTGGCCTTGAATCCAGTTGAGTTTGTGATTCTGTGGCACTGAATAAGCCAGAGACCGCGATTTCATAAGTCCGAGTGAGTCCGTGGATCCGTGAATATGAGTGATCCCGAGTGATTCTGAGGCTGCGAGCCCAAATAACCCGAGCTGAGTGAGATTGGCAATCTTGAGCCAACGTGTGTGCCTAACGTTTACAAAAACGGTGAGTGAGTCTTTCACAACTTTTACTGTCTATCTAACGATTAACTATTATTCTGGCGAGCGGTATCAGAAGTGCGGCTTGCTGCGTCCCAGTGGTATTTGGTAGTCCAAGATACACAGTGCTCACAATCTACTGCCTTGAGGCCTTGCGCTCTCTTGGGTCTCCGCATCGCTGCCCCACCCTTCTGGTGAGTGACATTTGCTCCAGATTCTTCATGCGTAGCCAGCAGCCCTTTTCTCCCTGTTTATCCTATTTCGAGAACGGCGGAGGAGGTTTCGTTTCCGAAGTCCCAGCACGCTTGAGCGAAACTCTCCGACGAACTCTTCGCTTTGGGAGTCAACGAAGCTTGTCGGCTCGATTTTAAGCTTACATCCCGCGCTGCTATTCCCGGCCGCTGCCTTTCAATCTTGCTTTCTTTCTCCGGCTCTCTCCCTCTCTCTCGGCCTAAATCATTTTCTGCTCCCCGTCTACGTGTTTCATTCGTTGTGCTCGGCCTACGCCCGGCGCGAGATCGGAGAGACGTCGGCTGACTGCGTGCAGGCGGCGGCGCGCGCACGCCACGTATCGCGTTTTAATTACAGCCATTTCTCGCTCGCGAACTCTCGCCGGCGTTCACGGTTCAATCGCGGCGCGGCTCTCCCTGACACTCGGGGCAGCACAGACTGGCGGGCGGCGGCACCTCTGTGCGACGTCGCTGCCGGCTTCGAATCTAATTTGACGAGAAGGCACAGATGGGCCAAACTGCCGTCCCGAATACTGAACAAGGGGCGGAAGGGAGCGTTGTATGGAGGAGGCAGGCGGGAAGAGTCGAATAGGCCTCACCTAAGCGCGTATGCTGCTCTCACCCTTTCTCTTCCAAACGAGACATCGTGCGCTCTTTGTGTAGTGTACAGAACGGCGCTTTCGCGCACTTAGAATTGCACGTCTCCCTTTCCCCCAGCTGCATCTTTCCTCCCGGCTCTTCGCCTCATCACCTCGCGCACCCAAAGCAACTGTTGGTTGTACAGAACGCTGTTTCGCGCTTAGATTTGTTTCCCTCCTCCCTCTTAACCCACAATCTCCTGGCGGCCCCTTCCTCCAACCTCGCCTGCACGTGCGGCTTTTCCGTCGTACAAGCCGTCATGCGGGTGCAGCCGACGCGCGAGAGTGAGAGCAACCGATGGGGGCGAGGGCGGTCAACCCCGTGCGAGCGCGCGCCAGTGACCAGCTTCCATTTAATTGTCGCGCGTGCGCGCGCAGTTGAAAGGTCGTCGGCCCAAGTTTTCTCCCTCCGGCATTGCTCTCGCGCCATGCGCGGAATTTAATAGGGTGTCGACGGAAAGCTAGAATTCTCTCCCGTTCTGGATTATCGCGGCGGCCGTGCGGTACGCGCGCCGGGCGAGACAAGTTTTTCGGGCGAGCGACGCAGTGACTGCGACGTGGCGGGGTTTGGCGCGGGAGCGCGTGCCTGTCGGGTCCTCAGAGGAGGACGGGGGCGCGAGGAAGCGAGCTACCGGCGCAGTGCGAAACATGTGACAGCGAGCGGAGCGTTCATAAGCTGCGCCGGCTGCCGCGGCCGACTGGGAGTCGCGACGCGCGCGGGGAATGCGACGACCGTGCACTGACGGCGTCGGCGCCTGGCTTGGCGCTAGAAATCCTCGGAAGCCTCGCGATGATGCGTTCGCCGCTGCTCGCGTCAGCAGACCGTGACGACACGTGCGGGAGAGCTAACAATTTTTGTTTTGTTTTGCGCGAGTCGTTATATGCGGTAGACGCCACAGGCCTTTACGCGCTCCGCGAGTAACTAAGTGCGTACAGATGGTTTAGTTAATAAAAGGCACGCGTGCGCGCGTGCGACGGGGGCCTCACTGCGTAATTACTGGCGTTGACTGTGACAGAGATTTCCCAAGCGTTTAAGTGGCAATGAAAGCGACCACGTCTGGGATAAAATTTTAATTACTCAAACTGAATGTGTATGATGCGCAAGCAGCTTAAACCGCTAAGTATCAATACGTGGCGCGTGTTTTATCTTGTTCTTCGTCGCCTTTATTATTATGCTCACGCGAGTGGCGCCTTTTGAACGCAACACGTGCGTATCCATTCATCTCAACTTTGAAGTGTTGTTTACTTTATAAAGTCGTGTAGTGTTTGACAACGTATAGGAATATAAGAGCCGGCTGGCTTCTGACGCCTGGGAGACGTGATTAAACTCGCACGTGAAGTGAGGCCCGCAAGAAACGCCAACGATGAGCGGAAGCGTTGCGCCGCGTTATTATCGAGTAAAGATGGATTGATTAAGTTTGAGCTCTCGCTAAACTCGACCGGCCAACGGCATCAACTAAGGAATAATAGAGGTATCACTTCTCCTTCGAAGCAATTTCCTGACGAGCGCACCCCATCGTCATTAATTTGCGGCATATAAGGTCAAAACTTCGTGCGCTCCTTTCTCTCTCTCTCTCTCTCTTTACCAGCGCACGCGATCAGCGGCAGCTCAGCGGAACGTGCGGTTGATGACTCGGCAAGCCAAACTAAGGAAAGCTAATCAGGTTTGCGTAATTCGATATCGCGCAAACACACTCACAGCGCTACACGTAAGCGAGCCAAACAACGGGCAACAAAGCTGCCGCAGGACGCAAACTAGAGAAACAGGGGCTTGCGACCTCATTCGTTGCAGAAACCGCGGCTTTAAGAACGACGGCCCCATTCCCCCCATCTTCTTTATTCTCTCTTCCTACATCCGGCCGGGTTTTATCAATTAGGACCTCACAGCCGCACGTGGGGAAAGCTGCCCGCGTTCCGTTAAGAAGCGCCAGAAGGGCATCATCCGAAGCCCGGCTTTCTTCGGCCGCCCCATTTCTCTTAAGCTGCTCTTTTACCTGCTTTCTTTTTAACTTCCCTGCGGGCCTTCCTAATAGTGGTAACGCGATGATAACTATCCGGGTCGTAAGTCGCAGACGCTTTTCTTGGCCGGGGACTTCCTGTTCTTAACGCGTTTCGCCCCTCAAACTTCATTCTTTCTCGTCCGATGTCTCCGCCTGCTCGCAGGCCACCACCAGAGTGCGTTAGCTCCGCGCTCATTTCCGCGACAACAACCGCACGGCGACGGAGGAGAGTAAGGAATAAGGGAACAAAGAGGGCGAGGGGATCGAGAAGGAGAGAAAGAGATCAAGAGAGATTTTCGGGGGAAG
This sequence comes from Dermacentor andersoni, assembly GCF_023375885.2. Taxonomy (NCBI): domain Eukaryota; kingdom Metazoa; phylum Arthropoda; class Arachnida; order Ixodida; family Ixodidae; genus Dermacentor; species Dermacentor andersoni. The sequence continues at coordinate 35,251,458 of NC_092817.1, forward strand.
AGGAAGTGAAAATAAAAGGTGTGCCTTTCCTTGATGCGGTGCCCGGGTTGCCGTGATGTATGGGGAACGCTGATGGTTGGAGCCCATGGCGTGTGCGTGCGTGAGTGAGCGCAAGCGCGCGGCGCGCGCGCACGTGTGTTTATTTGCACCCGCGGCGTCCACCTAATGGCGCCGGTCTTTAGTGAACGCGAGGGAAACACTCCCACATACATAGAAAGAGTGGCGGCGGAGAAGCCACCGCAACGGGGTGAATATTCTTCTTCTTTTTTTTTTTACATTACGAAACTCGCGAGGACGGGAGAAAGAAGGGGCTGAAGGATGTCGCGCACCTCTTGTGTAACGCTTAGGGGGCACTGTGAATAATGTCGCGTCCCGCCTGCAGGCGGCGACCTCCCGCGTCAAGAACATGCCTCCCACATCCGCCTTGTCATTGCTTCGCCCCCGCTCCCTCGCCGCCCCTTTCACGGTTCTCGGCTTTCCTTCGTCGTTACGAAGAGAGCGACGACGTCTCCCGGCCGGCGTGCGAGCGCTGCGTGAAAGTGTGACGACGCGCCCTTGGCAGTGGCGACGCGGAACAGGCTGTTAAAAAGTTTGCCCGTCTAATTAAACGCGCTCGTGGGTTCCACTTTCTCGGTCGAGGGTAATGGGGAAGAGGGGCGACGAGGAGCTGCTATATGTTGAAAATTTTCACGCGCATGAGGCTGTTTTATGGTGGGGCTGAGCCAGAGGAACGATTTAACATTTCTCACGCGCAGGGAAAAAAGAAAAGGAAAACGTGTTGTTTTTGCGCTGAGCTCGAGACGCAAGATAGTACGTATGTACCTGGTGTACTTTTATGGAATCTGCTCACGTGCGTTTCGGCATTGCGAATTAAGCTTAGCTTGAGTATTCGCCTGATGCAGCACCCAAAATATGGGAGTCTTGTTTCAATATTGAACTGGGGCCTTGTTACTGAACTTGCTGAGGAGATATCAGTGGTTTAGTTGGTTGAGCATTATTGTACTGAAAGAAGCGCACTTGTGCACACACGGACTAACTTATGGACGTGTTTGTCTGCTTTTGGGTTCGTCCATGTTCCTTCATGTACGCCGCTTTTAGAAGAATAATGGTTACTCACCACTTAATTGCCTGTACGTCTACGCGGTTCTTTAACGTAACGTAAAGGCACTAATGCATACTGCACATTGTACATAACAACGCGAAAACAAGCCGCACAGTGAACACGACAGACACGAGCGTTCTCTGTGTGGTGTCTGATTTCGCGCCGTTGAAGAGAATGTACATAGTAAACAGCACCAACTTGCTCAGCAAGAAGTTTTTTCGATACTAACGCGTACTTATGACTGCAGATTTATCCGGAAACGACAGCACTAGTGGCCTCGTGATCTACCACAGTGCATATAGAACGTTCTTGCGTTGCATTAGCTGATTTTTTGTTCCAGTGTGAGGAAGGATGCAAAAGGCACAGCTGGGATGATTGTATCGCCGCCGGTAGCGCCTACGCATGCAGCTGAGTGGAATGGAGTCGTCCATTGTATAAAGAGGTCTGCGCACTTTCGTTGGACCGAGCCTCACCAGATACTGCGGCAAGTGCTTCTGTTCACGCCCACATCTTCTGGTATCCCAGCATACGCATATGTTGCTGCGTTTACGCTATGTTATTAACTAGAACACTCCATTGAAGGAGCTGGGGCCACGTGCACATTGAGACACATAGTGAGACAAAGTGAAGCAAAGAAATGTCTGGAGGTCAAGAAAGCGCTTCGTTTGTTACTTCACTTTATTTCATCCCACTTGACTCTATTGATGTGTTAATTAACATTCGATGCATGTAGTTTTTACACGCAGTTAACAAGATAAATAGACATAGGCTATAAATACTGCACTGGAGAACCCTGAGAAAATCTTCTTTAGGTAGTCTGTAAAAACTCTGTGCATACCTTTCTGTAAATTCTACAGATTGTCTATAAACATCTTTTGGGCATACAGTTTTACACTTTTTGTAAACTAATGTACGTAGACTTTGTGCTGAAATCTGCTCTGAAGTCTAGCATCCACAATACGCCAGAAGAAATGGCCTTGCTGACGACTTTTGTGTACCCATGGTATGCTAGCCTTTATATATCCAGAAAGACGACTATACGAGAGGGAAAAGTAGTTCACAAGCTGTGTCTGAATTGATACTTAGAAAGGAAGTGCAACAAGGCGATTCCCAGAGCTAAGAGAAACAAAAGCGGGGAACAGCCGTTAGGTTTGCGCAAGCGCAACAAACTAATCCACAAATACACACACGCACGCACAGACGTATATATTTATGAAACTGTTGAGAAAAGAACCATGTTCCTGTATTCAAAACAAGAAATTTCGTCATAAACAGCGCGACTCGTTCTCGGCACCTATACGCATGTACCAGTGGTCCGGGCGTAAGGCCACCGTATTTGCCATATGAAACTCTACGGCATTTGCGAGCTGGTACAAGCTGCAGTTAGCGGCGCCGTAACTAAGGAACTCCAGACAGCGGAGGTCCGTTTTAAGCAATCCCAGGACCGTTTTCTTTCAGCCACCCTTCTCCCCAGGATCCAAGTTGAACCGTTAACCTCCACGCATACAACTTCGGCAGCAAAACGAAACGACGGGAAATGACAGCGGGAGGAAAGACCCTATAGGGAGAACGAAGGAGGTGATTTTGAAACCCCGACCGACTTTTTTATGATCCCGTGTCCACCGCTCCTCCGAAAGGGCGACGTGAGGCCGTTCGGAGGAGAAGAACGTCTCGCTGCTTCCAAGGCGCGAGATGGTCCGATTCCTTCGCTCGGTCGTCACTGGCTCGCTTTTTAGAGCACCGTAAAAAGGCCCCCTCCCCCCGAGGGTCATTCGAGACGTCGTGCGGGAACCCCGGAGACAAGCCCCCTTTAAGGCGTCACGTGCCACCCATCAAGCCCTTAATCTAAGGCAGGTCTCACTCCGCAAGTTTCGTTGCCCCCTTCCCTATCTTCAGCGGCCGTCGTCGCCGTCTTGCTATACAGGGTACATAACAGTGGCTTACGGAGCTCAGGGCGCGCATACGACGAAAGTGTCGCGTTCGAAGCTCATTAAGAAACTTTAGCGCCGCGGCAGAGATAGAAAACCAAGACGGAACGAAACTTCGGCGAGATAAATGCGGGGTTTTGGATCAATTTATGCGTATACACTCCGTGCGCGAGGTGTTGGGGGGTGGTGAAAGGTCCATGAACGTTGATGGCGTTTTGGTCCGGTCAAATTTACGCATAAGCGGCTCGAGGTGGGCGTTGATGTTGCCGTACATGCTGCTCGAGAAAGACGGTTTCTTTTGTATGCCGTCGGTTAACGTACGATGTTGAACCTGAAATTTCGTTTCTCTTTTTTTTTTTTTTTGCCGCTCGCGTGCATTCTTGTGAGATGTGAAGTCTGTTTGAACGCGGAGATATCTGTGGGTACATCTTCTTTATATACTGGAAGAAAGACTACAAGGAGAAACGGCAAGAACAAGAGGTATGCAGTGTTCCGTGGGAAACGACTAATGCCAAGTTTCTGCTTGCGCCGTGCTTCGATTTTGCGAGCAGACCAAATCCCATGCGCAGTCGTTAAAGCTCGCGCGTTCTAGAATGCCACCTTGCAGAAACCCATAGGCTGAGCGTCTATTGTAAACAGCTTTCCTGCTTTGTTGACACGACATTGCAAGAGATGTCCGAGGGCTGATGCAGCGCCGGCTACCTTTGTCTCGTGATTGATTAAATTATCCACGCGCACATTTATACACATGTACTCTTATACGTTTAATTTTGTCAGGAGACGAGTGTTTTTACAATGACTATCCACCCGATGACAGCACAACTATATAGCAACCAGAGCAGCGGTTGTAATAAATTGCTGATACATTGCGAACTAAAAACTTACAAAAAATATTGTTCTTCTGTCAAAACATGAACTTATCACAGTTGAGACGTACTGAGGCCACTAGCGTAGACGCACACCTGAACACTGAAAGGCGCAGACGCGAGAAACGCTACTATTGGTGACAACTTGTGAAGCGTTAACCACAGTGTTAAACGTTTCTTGTGGTGAACGATTTCGTTGGAGTTATCTGCTGGCATTGGACCTGGTGTAAATGTGCTGGTACTGACATAATAATCACCAAGCTACATATGCACTTTACGTTCAACAGCATATCAGTTAATGCGATTAGAAGCGCTCAAGAACGTTGTATGACGGTTTTCACGCTTTTGTGAAAAAGCTAGATCACTCACGAAGCTCATATTCTTGAGGCATGGGAGGAATGTTAGGGGCGGTATGCAGGCAAATCTTGAAGCGTGTGTGTAAATTACGACGCAGATTAGAATTGCCAAGTCCTCGCTTTCACTCCATTAGAGGCGTTATATCAAATGTCTACAAAATGTCTCCGCACCCTTGGAAGGACCAAAAGCGGCAGAAACTACGTTTACAGAAAATAGAGGCCACTTTATGGATTGCGTGTACTGAAAAAAAAAAGAAAAAAAGAAGGATGAGGCCAGTACATAGCCCTGTGTACTTGTTTTTCTCGCACTACTTCTTTTTCCAGCTCACTTAGAATCAACCCGCCCAGACAAATGTCTTGCTTAATGTACTGAAAATTTTAAGTGTGTAGGTTAATTATGTGATTTGAAATGAATTCTCGAATACTCCTTCCAAGTTTCATGCGTTATACAAGGTGCACACACACACACACACACACACACACACACACACACACACACACACACACACACACACACACACACACACACACACACACACACACACACACACACACACACACACACACACACACACACACACACACACACACACACACACACACACACACACACACACACACACACACACACACACACACACACACACACACACACACACACACACACACACACACACACACACACACACACACACACACACACACACACACACACACACACACACACACACACACACACACACACACACACACACACACACACACACACACACACGCACACACACACACACACACACACACACACGCACACACACACACGCACACACGCGCGCACACACACACACACACACACACACACACACACACACACACACACACACACACACACACACACACACACACGCACGCACACACACACACAACAGCCTTTGTAGAAAATTACTTGTTCAAGCGTTCTAGAGTGTCACACTGCTTTTATCTGCTATGTTTCCTTCAGTTTTAAAACAACTGTGTGACACCCAGCTCAAATATGGTGAAAAGGGAAGAAATGGTAAGCGCAATGTTTGGCAAAGTTTTCGCGTTTCTGGCCGAATTAAAAGCGTTGCAAACCATTACTGAACCCGGAATTTATCCCGGAACATTACTGAACATAATTTATCCCGCTGCCTTGGGAGAACTATGAAAGGAACCAAGATAAAATTTAGGCGAAAAAGGGGTGGTTCGAAATCATCTCAGTTAGGGTTCTGGCGATGTAAACTGTTAGCGGATGAATTATCGCCTCTGCAAAAATTCCTTAACAAGTGCTCGAAGGCATTATGTACGGGTAAGGTCAAACGGAGCCTGTCATATACGGGCAATGTTTTAAAAATTTCTGGGATTTTACGTGTCAGAACCACAATACCATTCTGAGGCAAGCCGTATTGAGATATTCCGGATTAATTTTTGACCACCTGGGGTTCCTTAACGTATACCCGAATCTAAGTACAGGAGCGTCTTTGCATTTCGCCACCATCGAAACACTTGACTCGGGCTTTACAGCTCAACGCCATAGCCAGGACCGCGGCAAGTGAGCAACGTTTTAAAGCACGAGATTTTATTACAGGCAACTGAGATTCTTATTGCAGCTGCTCGATAGAATCAGGCTCGCAGGGAATCGGGCTGGGATTCTGAAAGGTCGCACAAGTCTGATATGTCCTTCTTTGATGAGAAAAGTCGTGCAACGGATGAAAGTTTCTAATGCGTTATAGTTGATCACAGCGCCACATGATGTCGCTCACAGTGTGGCCGTTTTTCGGCAGGTTCGATGGCTTATAATGCGAGCCGTGGATCCTAAGGGCCGATAAAAAGCGCCTAAGAAAGATATGAATACCGAGCTTGGCGGCATCGGCCACCACCCCGTTTCACAAGAGATGTTCATAATACCCGTCTATCCCATCTCCATTCCTCCATAACCGGATTAGTCCTCAGACATTCCTGTTTGTCTACACCGTCACTTCTCCGCTATGCTGAAACACTCCATTGAAGCGTATCACTCCCAAGAGTAGCACTCAAGCAAGAGATCCTTAGACCAATTCCACACGCTATTGTTTTTCTTGGCCCGAAAAAGAAATGGAAGGGGGGGGGGGGGGCGTATGCAATTCGTTTCCTAACGTCGACGAGCGAAGGAAAGCGAACTCGAGTAATTACGGAGCGCGAGCGAATGGGAGAAACTCGCGTAACAGGTGGCCAGGTTGCCTCGAGCCACCGCGGTGGCGCCGAACGACGCCTATTTTCCGGCACGCACGCTTGCGCAGTTCGCGAGAGAGCGCCGTCTTAGGAGAGCACGGCCTTCGGCACAGCGCGCCGTTTCCGACACCGGTGCGCGGCATCGAAGTAATCGAATGGCGCCTGCTTTGCAGAAAGCTATCTCCCCAGAAGCTTATTACACGGAGGGGATCCCTTGAATTCGCGGAGGCAACACCAACAAACATGATAGATTTATTCACACCTTCGGCCGGCGGTATATATCCTTTGTCTCAATGTGGAGCAGCCGAAACTTTCAGCGGAGATTTGCAATAGAAATGAAGATGGAGGAAGGAACTCGTGCTGCTGCGTCGACTCCTCTTGCTGATGACGAAAGCCCTTTGGAATCTGTGCTGTTACCGATGTCGGGACTCAGTTCACGCGCAGTGCCACCTCACCAAAAATCTCGGCGCCACTTCTTCATTTAAAATATTCGTGCTCCCTGGTGGTTACTTCCGTATATGTATCATAATTGCGTAAGACCGCACGAAATCGTGTGAGCTTTTGAAAGATCCAGGACCAGAGCTCTTTATTAGAAGGCATAGATTTTGTTTTAAGCGTGCGCATGGCCACTGACATGCCAGATACTTCTTATAGGCAGGGGGAAGGGAATAAACATTTTCCATAGGAGAGTAGACGGTCATACAGCGTTAGCCATCCACCGCGGTGGCTTTGTAGCTAGGACGCTCTGCTGCTTCGAGAGAAGTCACATGTTCAATTCCCGGCCGCGCTGGCCGCATACTGATGACGGCACAATGACCGGCGACCTTGTCATCAGCAGCAAAACACCGCAGCAACTGAGGCACTGCTGCGTGTAATGCGCATGGCACACATTCTAACTGGAAACCAGACAAGGAACACTGCGGAAAGCGGAAGCACAACGGTCGACTGCGGCCGTCAGAAGCGGGCTGCCTGCAACCTATTCTAGGTAACTTTTCAGGCCTGCGATGATCTGCGCGCAAGATCTTGACGTCTCTTCGAACCGGCCCACAGTTCGCTGCAGCGAGCCGAGGGTGTTTCAGCTCGTGTCGCTTGCTGCGCGTTCGTCCTTTTAAAGTCGTTCGCGATAGTAGTTTGGTATCGCTTTTCTAACGAGTTACCAATGTGTGCTATGGAAGGTGCAACATGCGATGCCGAGCAAGTGTTGAGTGCCCGGAAGTTGCGGAAGTTATCGAATGGGGAGGAAACCTCAGGCATTTTTATCGCCGAAAGTACCTGGAACAGCTGGATCTGTGCCATGCTCCTGAAGGGTTCTCGCGCCACGTCGTACTTAAGGTAAGATTATGTGTGCTGTTGAGTAGTTCTGCCGCCAGTGTTCCTGGGGGGTTGTGTTAACTTGTATTCTTGTATATGACCCCCAATACATGTACCTTAACATCCCTCCCTGAGAACTCAAGCTTCGTGATTTCGCATGTAATGGCGATGGAAACAGTTTTAAATAGGTGTCCGCTTGTATGCGTGCACTCTGATTTTGTACTTGCGCAAGGGCGTGCCGTTCATTTCGCATCATTTTTTGGGGGTGATGGACATTGTGCACTGATTCGAGGAAATCAAGAGTTCTGGAAACCTGGATGACACTGTAAGGTCTCGTGTGACATCTTCGCATCTATTGGCGGCTGTTGCGCTCCCGTTGCATTAGAGAGGGTCGTAGTGTGACAGAAGTAGAAATAGTCTAGTTGTATAGTTGATGCCACGCTCACACGATGTGCTCGCTCTTAATTACGCAGTCGGATCGCGGAGGTCTGGAGCTTCTGTCCACAACAGGCAATGTATTTACTCATGATGGCAATTACTTGTGCTCATTTACTTGCCGCGCGCTGAACAATCAGATTCCCAGTTTACAGTGCTCTTGACAACTCGCTTTCCATGTAGATTGCCCCCCAAGCTTGACGTATCCTACCTTCTACCGAGCGAATGGCACTAAAACAAGAAGCTGAAGCAGGCGTCACGCTGCTCGGAAACTACACTTAACGCGAACGAAGAAACTAGTTATTCGCAGTCGGTCGGCTCAGAAATTACACCGGCGTTGTCAGTGAGCTGGCATGCGATATGGCAAGTAACCGTGAACACCGTACAAGTTTCCCACCACGTTAGTGCGATGTGCGGTGCTCTGAACGCGTACTGGCCGAGTCGCAAGATAACGCTGCAACCTGCATGGCTAACCTCTACGCGGAGACAAAATGACGGGTTGCGCCTGCCCCACGTGCACCCAGGCTCGCGCGGTGACAAATTATCGGCGCAGCCCTCAACGTCGCCGGGGTGTCGGGTTCCTTCGCGCCCGCGGGGGCTATCTGCATACCCACCCACCTAGAGGCACCGGCGACGGTGACACACCGCATTTCACTACTCAACCCTTCTCCTCCCCTCTTCTCCCGCATTTTTTTACTATATTGCCAGTCTGCACGTGGCACGTCGTTTGCCGCGAAATTGTTCCTTTCACGCATCGTCGCGCTGCCACGGCGCACAACACGTCAGGCAGCAAATTCGCGAGAACGTGCGAAAGCAGGATAAAGAAGTGCGGCGGGGAAAGAAAAGAAAACTACGAGAAGCAAGAAATACGTGCAAGAAGTGCAACAGCGGGCAGGGAAGAACGAAAGGGGACAAGTTCTCGCAGCGCCGACTGAGGCTCGTCGAAACAACGAGGGGGGCCCGCGAACGCGTTGGCCATGAAGGATCGTTAGCGTCCGTGCCGCCGGCTTCCCCCTGCTCTGCTCTCTCTATTTCTCTCCGGCTGCAGTGCTATATGCAACGAGCAGAGAGCCCCGGCTCTGAGCGCCGCGCGCGTGCCAAGGGTGGAAGGAGCGGGCGCTCACGTACAAATCTCCCAGGTCCGACGTGAACGGCGTAACGGGGGGCTCGAAATTGCCCGGCTTCTCTACTGCAGCTTCGAGCGCACTGGCGTGGGCGGTTGAAAAGGGAAAGGCACTGGCGTCAGCGCCGCCGACGCTCTCTCGTTGTCGTCGACGTTCGAGAGACGCCGGTGCCGCTAATCATCGCCGCTGGTGGTGGAGTTGGCGCGAGAGAAAAGAGAGAGAGGGTGTGAGGAACGTTTGCTCTGCTCTGTCGCCCTTCTGCGGGAGACGCGCTCCATCGTCTCCCGTGGGGGGACCCAGGCGATAATTAGCAGATTAGGCTGACCGTTACTGGCTTCGCTCTCTTCTACGTGCTCACCCCTCACCCGCCCCTGTAGCTCCAGCTATGTTCCTCCTGTTCTGGCCGGCACACCGACCGACTGGCCGAACTGAATGGACGAAAGCTCGCTCGCCGCCCCCCGAGGCCGAACTGGCTCCCGGTTGAAGGGCCGCTACTATCTCTCTATCCCTCTCGGTCTCCCATCTCACAGCCCTCGACTGGCACTGCGGGCCGCACGTCTTCTGTGTGCGCACCAGCGTGGCGAGGGATTGCGCTCGTGCGGCGCGCAAATATGTGTGCTCTGACGACGAGACATGACAGGGGGAAGGGGGGGGGGGGGGGTAGGAGACCGACAACGTAATGCCAGTGACAGCTTCGTTTTACTTTTCTTCTCTGTACTGTAGCCAGAGGCGAAGCGTATCGCGCTGCTAACCGCAGGTCAAGCAGTGCGCAGTATTGTGGAAAAGAACAAGCAGAAAGCGTTTGGTGAGAGTGGACAGGTTCTCAGTATGGCACAACATCTTTGTGGGCCGGTGTCTTATAATTATTTCTTTTCGCAGTCATCCCTAAAAGTTCCGCATTCCCAGCCGTACAGAGCAAGACATCAGTCGTGCATCGCATCATAATTTGCAACTCGCTAAACAACGTAGCTTTACCAATTGACTTTATGATCAGTTACCTCGGGCAACATTGATAGCAGTTGTGAAATTGAGGCCACATAAATGCTCGAGGCATGTTCGTTTGGTTGGAACCGAGAAACTGCAACACCACTTTCGAGATACCTAGCCCCAAATAGTGCCACGATAGCGAATACCTAGGCGTTACATGTTTGTTTTGTATAACAGTGTGTAAGGAAGGCTTTTCGGGAAATAACAGCTGAAATAGAACCGCCTTACATGCATGTATTAAAGTCAGACATATTAAAACTGGTGACACTGTAGGAAATCGTAGTAAGTAGGCCTACAGTCACCATTAGACTTAACCCGAACAATGAAGAAATATCTTTAGCAGCTTGCCACTTAACCACTGTCCTATTTAATGTCTCTGGACCTGAGGGTGTAATAAAAAAATCCGACAGCACCTAAGCACTTCTTATGAATGCCAATGCGAAAGCATTAATGTCCAATTGAACGCCGCTCAATTTAAGAAACCGCTGTTTTCTGCATTGAAGCACAAAAGTAACTGGAACACCAATGCATTTGGTCGGACGTTTTAAAAATACTATATTGAGAGTGCTGCAGTCCACAGAATTCTTTCCAAATGAATACGCCGTGCGAACTCAGCGGCTATAATTCGTAGATTGAGATATGTGGCCTAAAGTAAATAATTAAAAAGTTTATTAGTATAGTTAAGTTAATTATTAAGTTAACCCCTTCGATTTCTCGTAGAAGTTATGGCCGCCTCATCGACTAATTCAGATCAAGCATTAAAATTGTGCTATCTGCCATAGGCAATCTTTAAAACAATTTGGTGCAGCTAAAAAAATTACGGGGTCTTTTAAGATCTCTCTGAGTAGGTGAACGGCGAAAGCCCAGTCTTCCTCCTCTTATCATTCGTCTTTCTCTTTTCCTCTTCTCTTTCTCTTCTTACAAGTAATTTCAGTCATTATTAGTCATTGCTGCTCATTACTAAGCATCTTTAGCCATTTCTAATCAGTTGTAGTCGTTACAATTTGCCGTTAAACATATTGGTAATATTGTAGTCATTACAAGTCATTTCAGTGATTATCAGTCATCACTAGTAATTACTAAGCATATTTAGTCATTTCTAATTAATTGTAGTCGTTAAAAGTTGTCGTTAGACATATTGGTCATGTCATAGTCATTACTAGTCACTACAACTCATTTCAGTCATTATTAGTTATCACTGCTCACTAGTAAGCATTTTTAGTCATTTGCAACCAATCGTGGTCATTACAAGCCGTCGTTAGACATATTGGTCATTTCTTAATAATTACAAGTCATTAGTAGTCACTTTAGTCATTACTACTAATTACTAGACATTTCTGATCAACTGTGGTCATTACAAACCATAGTTAGACATATAGCTCATTTGGGAGCGATTAGTAATTATTAAAAGTCATTATTGGTCAGTATTAGTCATTACTAGTCATTATTAACTTCTACCGATCTCTATTATAACGTTGTCATTCCCTAATTGTCACTATCAATCATTTTTATTCTTTAATCTATCTTTAATCTGTCTTCATATGGCGTGATGACGCTTCGGCGTACACTTGCGGTCAGGTCTGCTGACACAAACTTCACTATGAGCCTAGAAAGGCTTTCGCCTTTAAAAAAGAAAGACACCCTGCATATGCAGCGAAGCTTTCTGTGAGTGCATAAAGAGTCAAAATAAAATAGTTTTCGTGTTTTGAATGGCCACACAAAGTGGCACCGAAGGCTTCATTTAGGCATTGTAGAGAGACTAATGTAATGCCGCCGCCTCTGCCGCGGATGCGCAAAGGCGAGCTTTCTGGTTCTTTTTAAACTTCCCCCGCACGGCCGGCGCCGCCGCTGCCGCGGATGCGCGGAGGCGAGCGCCATCAGGTGGTGGTGCAAGGATGCCAGCGGCGTGCGCGTTCTCCGCTGTGATGGGTAGGCCTATTCGGCAACAGCCAGGCCGCAGCACTCATGGTCATAAAACATGGCGAAGTTCGCAAAGAAAAGCTTCGCTTTCGTAACAAATTCACGCTTCTCAGCGCTAATTTGTTACCGCTAATGGCTTAACTTGCAAACCATTAACTCGGCGCTCTATCGAATCTCTGCTCCCTCCCTTTTCTTTCCTCCAACCTCCCATCCTGCTCCCCCTTTCTTTTGTTACGTTTTCATTTTTTTCTGATTTTAGAACTCAACTTGCAAATACAGCGAACCATACGCGCATGGATTTCCCAGCAGTAACAGTGCAAGGACAGCCCAACAGAATACAGCAGTCAGCAAAAATGACATCACTTTTCTCCTCGACTGACTAGTCTTGATCACTATGTAGTCGTGATGCTCCTTCTCGGATGCGTGGCTTTTTACGCGGCGGCAGCAGCGCCACTGTGGCGTAAAATGTCGTTTGTGCTCGCTGCGAAGATGACCTACAGTGTGTGTGAAGGTGGACGAGAGAGGGTTTGGGGGACGCTGATGGTGCGGGAGAACGCCGGCTCGCACGGTATGGTTCACCAACTTGACTGCTGCTGCTGCGATGAGGCACAGACAGCAGATGAGAGAGGGTTAGGTCCTTGCCGCCTATGGCCGTAAAACGCGGTCCCGCGGGCAGGCGATCAATCAGGCGTAAAGTGCGTTGCATTTGCATGAAGCCACTCTCGAAGGCGCGCGTTGTCCGTACTTCCTCCTCCTTCTCCTCCCATCGCCTCCTCACGGCCAGCGAGCTTCAGCGGCGAGCTTACTCCTCTCACGGCGTAATTCCATTACTGCTGTCCCTTCCTTCGTCCGTCCAGAACACAGGGATGGAGAAAGGGGTTGGCAAGGGCGGAAGGGGAGGGGGAGTGAGATAGTGAGCAGTGGGTCTGAATTGGACATAGGCGCCGTCTACCGTAAAGAAGTTGAAGTGGTGCGCCACCCCTTCTTCCTCTACTACCCTTAGCCCTCTCATGTGCACTGGCGGCATCAGCAGCAGCAGCGGCAGCAGCAGTGGCAGCAGACGGCAAGTCGCGTGCCTTTTGATTAGATTACATGCGGCCTCTCGTTCCGGCCTCGTCGACGTTCTTTTGTCGTTTTCGCTGTTGTGCTTTCTCGCACGCCGTGATCGACGACCGACCAGGCGTGACTCCTTGGATGTCTCGCATCATCCGCGAGTAATTTTGCCTGCCTGCCTGCCTGCCGGCGCCGCTTCGGGCGGTCGCCGCGCATTCTCCGCTGTGCACAGCCCGTTGGTTGAGATGGATAAAAGGGAAAGGAGAGAGAGAGAGAAAATGCAAGCGGTAATGCGTGGTTGAAGTGAGTAGTTTCCGGCAAACTGTGGGCTGCTCTCTACATATCGCGGTCTTTCCAGTCTTCCTTCCTTTCATTTGTTTTCAAGACAATCACAACGCGCGACGAATAACGTCAGGCGACATGAATTAGCATATCTGCATAGCCTAGTTTTATTCCGAGTGGCTAGACCGCAGGCCAGCTAGGCGAAATAAATTTCTCAGCGATAGAAGGGAGAGGAACGCATCTTCGCATTATATATTTGCGGCCTCATACTGAAGCATGCGTGTCAAAGGGGAACAACAAAAAACAGCAGCGTAAGTCGTGTTGCAGTTTGATCTTTTAAATGGATTGTGATTGCGGGAGAAGGACATTATCGATGCTAATTTATTGGGTTGCTGATGACAGTGATACGTGCCTGCACGACAATCAGATGAACTACCTCTTATTTTACCTTGGCAAAACACTTCAGCAGTCACCGATTCAATTACGCATATTTTTTGCGTGCTTCATGGTCGTTCTTTTAGCTCACGATGAAAGTCGTCGTTGTCGCCATTATCATTATCATAATAAGCATATTAACCACGACCACGACGAATGCAGACAAACACTTGAAATAGCCGAAGACTGAGCACTCGTTGCTGCGCACTCTCGGTGTTCATGCCTGAACCTGAATACCTTTCGCAGTGCCAATCTCTGCGTTCTTTTGTTTGTTTTTTTCATTGTAGTGCAAATGTATCAGTGTTTCGACGTGTCCGCTAACGAGTAAGAAACATGTTCAGCGTGCTTACGTCGCAGTGGCTATCGCAAGCGCGAAACTCGTACAAACATAGCAACAACCAATTGGTGCAACCTCACTTTCCACGGGTTTCAGCTGACCTGAGAGCTTAGTGCCTTGTGAGCTTAGTGCATTCTGCATGACGCCGTGACACTTGGCTTCCCTTTTGAACGAAGTCGTCGATTCTGGCTTCGGATAACTGTGCACGACTTAGGAAATTCTCGCAAGCGTATGAGAACACCTTCAATCTTTCAAACGTAGACTTCCAAGCGAGAACCTTTTCTTTGTGTCATGGCATCCTGCACCAACAGCTTCGAATGCGTAGGAGCGGGCATTTGATGCAACTTCGCACTCCATAGGATTCTGCAGACGCGATGACGTACAAAAGAAAAAAAAAAGTGAGCAAGACACAAACGAGCACAATCTTTGAAAGAAACCCTCCAACAAGGATTTGAGAAATGGTTGCTAGTTGTCGCCCTGCCAGAAGCTCAGCATTCGGTGACGTTGACTCGTAACAACACAGCGACGCTTGTAAATGTCGCTTGAAAGGAAAGCTTATTCCGGCGATGGGCTGCACACCGCGCTCACAAATTGCAACTCTCACAGGTTGCAATCGAAACTGCAGCACGCCTTTACGATTCCACCCTCACGAACGTTTGTGACATGTGTTGCGACGCCGGTTACTCGAACCTCGACCGGCGTTACTATTGGGTAGCGTGGCGTCGTCGGCAGGCTGCAGGCGTCTGGTAGACCATGGCGACCAGGCAGGGGCGAGACGATTTCTAGTGTGAAACTTGCACTGTTTATTCCATGGTTGGTGAAGGATATAAAAGAAGCGGATAATGATAAAAAATAGATTGCTTAAATAGGCTCGCTCAAATCGTAGGCGGGATTTTGCTCACGTCAACGTCACGTGACATGTGTTGAGTCCGGTCGGTCCCTCTCTCCTATGCGACGTTGCACGTGCTTGCCTCCGCTGGCGGCAACCCGTGGGTCCAGTTTGGCTTGCGGAAAGGAGTCTCCCCTTTAGTCGCACAGTTCGCGGAAAGCGGTCCTCTCTCCTGTCACGCACACACACAAAGGGGCCCGTAATCGCTGCGGGGCGCCCGCCAGACCGGCAACCACTCCAGACACCCATAGCAAATTAGGGATCCATTCTCCGTTTCGATTAGGCATGGTCTTTCGATCATCCTTTTTGCACGGGGTGTTACACGCCAATCGTAACACATGTCAGCAATTCAGGCCTTTGGAATAATGGCGTCAACAGGTAACGTAATGTCCCAAAGACTGCAGCACTTTTCTATAACCAACTGCACAACAAATTGCGCATCTCGAGTTTAGGAGTAATCTCCTGCAAAAGGCTCTCTGATACCTTTTTTTTTATTTTCATGTAAACGCTTAAGGTTATGGCGATGCTACCTTTATCTTTCCACTTTATGTTAAAGAAGCAAATACGGAGAAAGAAATCTGGATATTTAACAATTTTGTTTAAGCATGTTTACGCTTCCTTGTTTCTAATTTCTTCTCGCAGGTCTCTATTACTGGCTATTTTCTTACATTTTGGCACGCTTAATACTCCCTTTAAATTTGATGTTTATGAGGGTGCAATTGTCCATTTGAGAAAATGGCCATGTAGTGAACGTAGAGATAACATGTTTCCCCTACAACAGCAGTGTATAGCAGGCCAGAGACAAATCTTCTATAGCCAACTTCTTTTTATTTGTAGCGTACAAGTGGTTCTTTGTATATATATATATATATTGCGTGCAGAGAAGCAGAAGAAAAGCAGTGGTCTCCATATTGCCCCATTTTTCTTTTTCTTATTTTCTCCGAACACCATCTTAGACTTCCCTTACCCCGAGCAATCCTTCACACAACGCAGATAATCTTGCACCTCGAAAAAGGCTTCGGGAGAAAGAAACGAGTCAAAAGGCGCAACGAAGAATAGCATATGAAGAGAAACTAACGCGCTAAGGAACAACAGGGTCAACGGAGACGTATCGGGCGAAATCTAATTAGTTATTCCAATGTGTTTCAATATATGCCTTCTTTAAGCTCTCGGTGCCCCGGCTTCTTTTTTCGCGCTCTTTAGCTCGGCCTCAATTCTGACCGCTTTTGTTTCGCGTCTCGCTTGCTGTTATATTGCGAAGAAGAAGCCTCGTTCGTTACACCGGAACACGAGGCTTGGATTTAGGATTAACACACACGCATACACAGAAATGCAAATACAAAAGATCGCTGAGCGGAAAAATAAAGGCGTACGAGGTCAAAGAATAAGAGACACAAGTTAAGGAAAGCGAGAACAAGCCGAGTTATTGTGATTCATAGCGCGGAGCCCTGAAAGAAAAGCGGGGAGAGGATCTCGCATTGTTTCATAAAGTTTTATGGCCTTGTACTGGCGGCCCGTGAAACGACACGCAGCAGCTAATTAGAAACGCCGAGGCCAGCGGAGCGCGGTAAATACATGGAACGTGCTTGGCCAGGCTTTGTTTATTGATTCGGGCGAGCACGCGCAACAGCTGCAGTGCTTCGTTTTTGAGCGACGACGCTGGCGTGCTCACGTGACGCGCGAGAGAACCAAAGAAATAAGAATTGGCGGATCCCACGCACTGTGGGAATCGATGTAAGCGGGGCTTTGTATGCTGTTTGCTTTGATTGACGATAATTAGCGGCGTTGCTGTCGGCGAATGTGCAATATTATTCGGCCTTTAGTCCAATACGATAACGGCGAGTTGATGTAAAGCGTTACCTTGAGTGCACCGCTGCTGTTTGTCTGCGTGGTCCACAGAACACACAGGGAGACATGCTTGCTCGAGGCGTTGTTGTGCGTCATTGTTGATAATATCTGAGAGTGTTGAGCATTATCCCCCTCACATGGCACACCCCCATCGCGGTAGAACTGTTAAATTTTAATTGAATTATGGGGCTGTACGTGATTTAATTAATTATTATAATTGTATGCATACATTGTACGCATACATTCGCGATCTGCACCACGTTTCGCTGCGTAGCGAAGACACTCCTGTTCCCCGCGACGCTTCTTTCTGGCCTGGGTGTTCTCGATGCTGAGCACACACGCTTTGGAGCCATTTTGCTGGCGCTCGTTTACGCGTGTTCCTTTTGCATACGTCGCCAGCACGCTGTTGAAACGCCAGCTCGAAGCGCTCTCTTCAGGCTACGGACGATGGTAATGTTTACATAATCATATCCCAGCACACGATCTCCGCAGCCCAGCACCTCCACTTTTTGTCGCATAGCAATGCAAGCACAGCACGTGCAATACCCACAAACTGTGAAACGCTGGCGCGGCGGCGCCTGCCGGGATGCGCGGAGGCGAGCGCCATCTGGTGCTGTTGCAAGAAACCCAGCGGCACGCACGGCAAGACCATAACAACAACATCAGCAGCAGCAGCGCCCGGAAAGTCGGAAGAAGAGGCAAAGAAAGATTCGCTTAAAGAAAATACAGAGGAACGACGCGAAAACAGCAGACGCGTTTCCACTCGAGCGCGAGCATACGCAGTTAATCATCTGCATGCGTTTTGCGGACGCGGTAAGGCGACCCGTCTACGCTTTCAGTCGTTCTTGCTTTGGGGGCCGGGTGCTGTTCGCACCTTGGATGAGACGTTTCTTTAGGCAAGTGTATACCCGACGTTGGCGCCTAATGATTTAACGCCGCAGTGGCTCATGTCCTTATGCTGCCGAGCACGAGGCCGCGAGTTCGACTCCCCGCAGTGGCGGCCGCATTCCTGTACGGGGCGGAGTGGAGTGCGGAATACGCTCGCGTACTTTGATTTAGGTGCACGTTAGGGAACTCAAGGTAGTCAAAATTAATCCGGAGGCTCCCGCTGCGGCGTCTTTGATAGCTCGATTTGTAAATACCATAATTTGAGCTTTTGTTTTATTGATTAATTGGTCGACCGATTCACGGGGTTTAACATTCTGAAACGGTCTGTCGGAGTCGTTGTATATTTGAGGGCTCCGGATTGACTTTGAACCCCAATGAGCTTTCTTTAAGAGGCAAGCGGACCCACAGGTGTTCTTTCATTCTGTCTCCATCGATCTTCGGCTGCCGATCGAACCAGCGACCTCGTGCTCTGCAGCGGAAGGTCATGGCTACCACGGCGGGTATTCCCGTGTTTTCGTTCCTATGGTGCTCGCCTAGCTAGGCCGCTTCGAGTTCAGTTATTATGTAATAGAAATCGGAAGAGAAGCGCCTGTCGCAATCGCGCTTTTCCGTGTGTGCGTGCGAGCAAATGCAATAGGAAGGCGGACGTAATGAAAGAAAGCGGCAGATTTGCCCGACCGGCAAAGCGGTAGCAATAGCAAGGTATTAAATTACACGAATTAAGGGTCGTAGCTTTATCGGCAGTATTAATTGCAGTAAACATTTGCTTCCTATTTAAATTAACAAGCATGGTTCACGCGTGCACAGACAAATATGAACAGGTCTCACTCGATGGCCACCAATAATCGCTGTCACAACGACGGAGCGATGACGAGTGCCCGCAGCGGGACGCGAACGCTGCGTCTCGCTTTACCGAGCTACCGATACTTGAGATCACGTGACCTTCAACACTAGACGCGCGGGAAGAAAGCGCGCATAAAAAAAAGAACGAAGCCTGAAGCCGCCAGCCATCACGATCGACGTCTTCACATAGTCCAGGTTTTGGCTTGCCTTCTACCATGCCTGGCCACTACAACAAGAGTAACAGACCTGGAAGAGGCTACCAACCAGCGACGATGCCATCTTCAGAAGTGCAGCTTTTCTTTGAACGACGACGCTTTCTTTATCGGAGTGCACCCCGTATTCATCGGCTCAGCCGCATCTACAGGAACAACAACCAATCCTGTCTTAAAAGCGAGGACCCAGCCGCGCTACGTCAGTGGGTATGGAAGCAGCACGACTAACGCATGGCTAACGATCATGGCTAACGATCATGGCTAACGATCATGGCTAACGATCATGGCTAACGATCATGGCTAACGATCATGGCTAACGCATGGCTAACGATCGACGTCTTCATGTTATCCAGGTTGGTCGATCGTGTTCCCTTCATGGCAGGAAAACGTATAATCGATTTTTACTGTTGCTTCCGTGCCCACAAGTGTTGTGTTACATGTACTGTGATTGCATAGTGGCGTTAAGTATTTTGTTGGTATGCTCCGAAGATATTGAGCTCATCCCCCCCCTCCCCCTCGCGTGCAACCTTGAGCGTCAGTCTTACACAACCGGCGACAATGGCCTTCCTGGTGTTAACAGCGCGAAACGTTGAAGCGACACGAGACGAGAAGACAACACCACAAGCGCTTGAGGTGTCGTCTTCTCGTCTCGTGTCCCTTCCACGTTTTGCGCTGTTAACACCAGGATGGGAAACCAACAAGCCCAAGCTGCTATTCTAAGACAATGGTCTGCCGTGTAGCCTTCGTCATAACGATGTTATGGCTGCGCTATCACATATTACTACCGCCTGTAAGGCGTAAGCGGCAGCTCCGGCTAAGTTGGCGCAGGCTGTTGATGACATAAAAGCCAATCAAGAGTGCTTAGCGAGGAGGCTGACCAATGTGAAGCACGACTTGCTTCCGTTGAAACTAAAGTCAGCGCTGTTGGTAGCCTAGAACATGAACTGCAGCTAACGAACGAAACCATTAATGACTTGACCCAACAAACCAGTGAACTTCTTTCCTGCATAAATGATCTAGAGGATAGGTCTCGTAGAAATAATTTAATAATTTATGGCATCCCCGATGGTGATCAGTTCTGGCAAGAAACAGAAAAAAAGGGCTTAATTTGCGGTCCTCACATATTTGTTACGAATTTATACTTGACACGATAGAACGTGTAGTTTCTGTGTCTTGGTGGCACCCTCGTTCAACATAAATGCCGACCTGTAATAACAAAATTTTTGAATTTTAAAGCGAAAGATAGTGCGAGGCTCAAAAGTGGCAAAAGTGGCAAAAGTTCAATTTCAGATGGCTACTGCGCCGCCACCAGGTTTGCTCGCAAAAGGCTAACGGCGTTCGCGAAATCTTTGCCTGGATCGCCAACTTTTAAGCTTCGCTACGATAAACTCGCTGTGACTTAAAAGCAATATGTTTATGATCCGAATACAGACACAGTTCGCGAGCTTTCCCGTTCGCATCGCCGTTCTCTTTCCGATAGCGCTTCTCATCACTCGAAAGCATGCGCGCCGTCTGCTGTATCCGAAACGTCAGGTACATGCGCAGTGGGCAACGGTTTGAGTTCAAATCAAGCGCGTCAGGTATTTTAACAATGAGGGAGGGGTAGTGGTTATCGACACCCCGTATCTATCCTCTACACTAATATTCGGAGTGTTTTAAGCACAAGAGACCATGCCAGCGCTTCTATCAACGCGTGCGGTACTGACCTGGTAGCACTTACCGAGACATGGTTAAATGCTCGTGTAGGTGAGGGCGAAATTTTTGCCCATGCCTAGGCTTTCAGTTTCTGTCGTTGTGACAGGGATGGAAGACAAGGGAGAGGGACATTGCTCGCCGTTTCTGCCAGTCTGACATCGTTCCGCAATAATATCGCATGTGATATCGAATCTGTCTGGTGTGGTGTCACTTTGAACAATAAAACACGCATAATTGGCATGTGTTACCGTCCACCTCATGTAGACATTTCGTTCGTCAATGAATTACATGATGCACTTAACTCTACCCTTATTCGATACCCATCATCCCCAGTAACTCTTCTAGGACACTTTAACTACCCAACAATAAATTGGACATCGGCATCACCGTATTCCACACTGTATTCTTCACATTGCCAAGTGTTCCTTGATACTTGCTCTCTTTTCATTTTTACTCAAATCGTGGATAGTCCCACACGCGTTGTCGGCAGTTCTGCAAACCTTCTTGACCTAATTCTGACCACTAATCCCGATATGGTAAGCACGATAATTTTCATGCATGGACTCAGCTATCACTCTTTACTGCAATTTTATCTATGCTTCATTACATCCCCAAGTACGAAAAAACTAAACGTTATATTTGACTACAAGGCAGAAAAGGATCAATAGTGAACTTTCGCTTTTTCTTGATAACTACCTTCATGGTTTTGAATATTGTTCTGTCCAGGAGAACTGGGACTTATTTGCGAACCTAATTTTAAATCTTACAAAGCCTGCATTCTCCAAAAGATAATACCAACAAATACAAATGCACCATGATTTAACGCATATTTATATCGACGTTCTAACAGGAAAAAGTGTTTATTTCGGTCCGCCAAATTGCGGCAAACTAATTAGCGTTGCCATGCATACACTATCGCGTCTAACATCTACACTCAAGCTGTCGTTTCTGCGAAATCTTATTGTATGAAAAACACATTCCCTTCTATGCTTATTAGTAATACTCGAAAATTTTGGAAAATCGTAACTAATACCCACAGCGACGACGATATCTTTTTAGTTGACCAGAATGGCTTACCTGTGCCAAGTAAAGAGTGCGCATCCATTTTGAACCATGGGTTTTGTCTCAATTTCGTGCTTCATAGGATCATTTCTATAGTACGATCGCCGAGACGCATCTCTCATTCATTAGCAATATTTCATTACCATCATATCCGTTCTCCGGTTTCGTCAGCATGCAGCCAATATAGATGTGGCCGGAATTCTAAAGCTCATTGACACACTGAAACCCTAACGTTTCTTTGGTACTGACTGTATAAATGCAAGATTCCTCAAAGAAACAAAGATGTATTCCGCTATCTTTCTTACTAAAATATTTCAGCAGTCATTAAATACTGGTATTCTTCCCAAGCATTGGAAGCAGGTGAAGGTGATTCCACTTCATAAGTCATGTATTAAGCAATCACCCCTTAATTTTCGCCCCATTCCTCTTACCAGCATACCTTGCAAAATTCTTGAACATGTAATCTACTCACACCTTGCTAGCTTCCTTGATTCGAACTATTTTTTAATTCGGCACAGCATGGTTTTAGGAAGTCGTACTCATGCGAGACTCAGCTGTTGAGTTTTAGTCATTCCATGCTCTTATCGATAATCGTTCTTTAGCTGATTGCATCTTCCTAAATTTCTCTAAAGCATTTGACAAAATTAATCATTGCCTTCTTAAACTCAGGTGTCTCAATAATGACACGTGTACTTGTTTATCTTTCTCGGGTGACCACTTTTCACCATCTAACAAATGTTATCGCTATGCGCGGGACGCACCCGCATGTATGGGAAGTTTCTCGAATGCTATCGGTGGTTCTTTCTGTTGTCTGTTGTCACCGAAGCTTGTGTAATCTGATTGCATGTGCGACGCGAATTGTGCAGTACTTTCTGGAAGACACGCGGGCACCAGCGGTTACTTTGGAACCTTCGATGGCTCACCTATTGCATCCCCTTGCACTTCCCCCAGCACAGGGTAGCCAACCGGAGATAATCTCTGGTTAACCTCACCTATTGCATCCCCTTCCATCGACCATTGTACCTCACCTATTGCATCCCCTTCCATCGCATCGACCATTGTTACAAAGTAAACTTCACCAGTTCTAAAGCCAATGCCATTTCTCATTCTTTTCTACCTCGTACATCGACAGAGCGGAATCGCCTTCTGCGCGACGTAGCATCTATACCAGATCATGACCCATTTCGTTCATCTCTCGTGCGTTATCTTGATGCTGAGCCCTAACATAATTTTTTTTTTTTGCAGACAGTTATCAGGTTTTTTTCTCCGCTTGTGATTGTTCTATGAGCTACTGTGTAGCATTGTTGCTTATCACCGTTTATTCTCTTTATCATTTGCGTCTACTTAACCATGTATTTGGCTCTTTATTTTTCTTTTGTAGTTGGCTTTCTGTATCGCCTTTTGTTTCATTAGTCTTAATTGTGTTTGTTAATTTTTCTCTATCTGTTATGTACCACTCCCCCCTGTAATGCGTATGTGCTTGAGGGTAATGAAATGAAATGAAACATACAGCGTGCGGGCCTAGTATGCGCTCAGCCGCTCGAAAAGCCATGCGCAGCCACGACCGGTCTAGCGTATTTCCGTTTTGCCAACTGTGCAGAGACGCGAGAACCGGGCTAGATGAGGAGACGCGCTCTTTCCTCTCCTAGCGTGCGCTGTTATCACGTGAACTTACAACATGGGAAGCCAGGGAAGACGACGCGCGTCAAGCCACCGTCCTTCTCAGCTCACCCTCACGAGCTTTCCCTCGCACCCATAGCATATGGCACGCAAGACACAATCTTATCGCACTTGGACTTTATACGGAAAAGCACGGGAGTGGCGCGTCGACGGCGACGGTGAAAGTTCGCCTGGAGTGTCCATGATTGCTATGGCAATAAAATCAGAATTTCTTTGAAAAACTGGTGCTATACTGAAAGTGATTAGTGTCCTTCGGTTGTATTGCTACGCGAACAACGGATGCAGTTTCAATTCCAGGCTGTGTTGGCGGTATGGCCAGACCGCGAAGTAATTAGACTTTCCTTACGTTCCTTACTTCCATTGCGGAAAATAGCACCTCTTCCTCTTTACAATCACTCTCTCTCTCCCTTCCATTATTCTTTCTTTTTTTTTTTTTGCTGACAGGAGCACGCGCACTTCAATTATCATTTCGTTTGCGCATATTGTGTAAAAATTGATGAAGCAGACCAATCGAGTTTAAGGCCACTGCGCGATTTCTAAAAATTGTGAAAAAGGCAGGTAGACGCAAAAATTATATGCACGCCGTTCTGCACCGTTCGCAATGCTGTTCTTACTTTCTTTCTTTCTTTTTTCAAACAAATAATGTGCTTCGCATCTGTCGACACTGGCTTCGATGATTCGAAGGTAAAGATGAAAGAACTTGAGGAGCCGTTGACAACAGTTACTGGGAGTTAGCTTTTCTCGTCCTAATTCTTCCTCTTCAACAGGAGGCGACTCGTACGTCGCAGATCACACTGGGCTTGAAAGTTGGCCAGCACTGACCTCTTACATTCGCCCCGCAGCGTTTTCTCCTTGCTTTTTTTTTTCTTTCTTGCTTTTTGAACTGTTGGCGCCGTGACGTCGAGTGCAACCAGACGCCGCCGCGGCTCCGATAAGCAAGGCGCTCAGCGAAGTGCAGGAATAACGCCCATCACCCGCTCTCCGCCTGCCTTGAAAAGCGCGTTGAAAGAAAAGAGGCCAGCTACCGCTGTTGTAGGCGTTACCCGATATGTCGCAGCGAAATCCCGGGGATCAGACTGACTGACGCGGATTTAGATCCAGGCCGACAGAAATCGGGGGGTTTGCAGGGGAAGAACAGAGTTGGAAGAATACGAAGTCTAGAACGGGCAACCTTATATTATACTGTAGAAATGCGCAATAATAATAAACAGCCAAATAACATCGCTCACTGTTCGCATTTCTACCGTTTCTCGCGTGTTAACATCGTGTGCACGCCAGTCAGAAAGCCAGCCAGTCAGCCAACCAGCAAGCCAGCGCAGGGTCTTAGCTGCTCGGCCGCGGTGACGGCGACAACTGAAATGGGAAACGTGCTCGCCGTGGCCGCGGGAGCTCGGCCGAGACAAGAAAGACAGGAGCTCGGGGCTCAATGCGCGCTCCGTCCTGCCTGTTTCTCTACCTCTGTCTCTCTTTCCGACACACTCTCCCTCACTGCATGCTGAGCGAATCCATCTCGCGATCGGGTCGATCCCGAGAGCAAACTCGATCAAAGCGAGATGTTTTCCAAATTAAGAATGGGAAAGGAAGAAGAAAGAGACACGGAGGGGCGGATCGCTATCCTTTTCGTTCTTTCTTTGTTTCTTTGTCGTCTTTCTTTCTTTCACCCTCACGCGTCTTGCCCGCCTTGGAGAAGTATAGTGGGGTAGCCTGCTTGCTGCTGCTGCTCCTGCTGCTGCTGCTGCCCTGTTTGCACTGGCTGAGCGCATGATGCGCTGCCGCGACTGCCTCGCCTCCGGGGCACACGGGTATCCTTCGTTTTCGCAGCCGAGGCTCCGTTGCGAGACCTCGCGATCGCGCGAATGCGAGGACGGGCGTGTTTGTATTGTTTGCCGGCTACAGTCCGATGCGTTTCGCGAGATCGACGCTATTTGTTTCGCGTGTTATTCTTGTTAAAACCACCTACGTTATGTTTCCTTCTCTCCCATCTGATCTCTTCCCCCCTCGCCCTTCGGTCCTTTTGGTTTTCTTCGCTGTTGCAGCATTTTCTTCATCTCTCTTTCGTCATTGAACATTTCTTTCACGTTGGCTTCATCGTCTGTTTTCCCGACCTTACTCCTACGTTCACTTGATTCGTTCTTTTTTTTTCGCGCTTCGTTCCTCTCTCGCTCTTGCACGTCGTGCGATTGAGTTTTTTTTCCGCAGCTTTCCTCCTTTTCTGCTGGAAACACTTTGTTTGCCTCGTTTTAGTTTCGTTTCTTCGTTATTGAATTTTTTTTTACGTCGATGCTGTGACCAGAGCATCTTCAAAATTACATTACGAAATCGATGGACCCGCCGGTATGGACGCGAGCGTCGGCGGTCAAGCGAGTCGGTTTGGGAAGCGATTCGCTCCGAGGAATACGCTGTGCGCACGATCAGGACTGCGGTTCGCTCGCTTGCTCGAGTTCGTTCTCGAACGCAAACGCACGCATAAACGCACACGTATAAACGCACCACTCTATATATGAAAAAAAAAAATTAAACGAGAACGCGAGGACGGCAGCGAGGATGAAAAGAAGAGGAAAAATGGATTGCCTTCGGGTTGCGTCTGGCTCGGATGTCCATTGCGAGGCAGCTCGCCGACAACGTCTTGAAGAGGACCTCCTCATCATCCTTTATGACGTACATGGAAGGGGCCGAGCGGTCCGACCACTGATACGCGAGCGTGGATTTACTGGTCATTCTTTAATACTGTCATTTACGCGGCTACCCATTTCCACTCTCTATGCCTCTATATACCTCCGACAGTAAAATCAATTCGTTACATTAGCCTTTAATTCTAATTTGTGAAGTGATTTGTATTCGTATTATTCTGTAAGCATCCACGGTGACTGAAACTATATATGGCATCGCTTCA
This sequence comes from Dermacentor andersoni, assembly GCF_023375885.2. NCBI lineage: Eukaryota > Metazoa > Arthropoda > Arachnida > Ixodida > Ixodidae > Dermacentor > Dermacentor andersoni. Next base: position 35,277,830 of record NC_092817.1, read on the forward strand.
CTGACTCGCGCGCAACCTTTGCTGCGCATCGTGTTTGCTTGACTTCTTAAATAAGGCAGCTATGGAGAAATATTTGGCATGGCGCTGGCTTTTCTGTGGTGAGCCACTCAGCGAGATTGGAGGCAGATCGTCTTACTTGACAATACAAAGCCGTGCGGGCCGGCTGAAAGTGCGGGCGGAAATGTATGGGCCGGTCCGTCAGCCAATATCTGGAAAACTAGAAGCAGCAACGGATGAAGGTGCGGTTGCTGCTCGTCGAACTGACGAAGATCCTCCACCGCCGACGAAGACGCCGAAGACACTATCTCGGTGACATAACGACACGCCACCACCCCGACGAAGCCTGCAAGCAAAGAATGCACCGACCAAAAACCTGACTATGCGACGTACCAGCCACACGTCAACGCGTGGCAGCCGTGATCCGACGCCAAGACCTAACTGCAACGCAAAACGAAGAACCACAGACCTCGACGTGCTTCTCGACGGCCACGCAGTCACCGTCTTAGTGGACACAGGAGCCGACTACTCCGTCATGAGTGGGCCAATCGCCGCCAAGTTGAGAGAGAGAGAGAGAGAAAACAAGGGTAGGAAAGGCAGGGAGGTCAACCAGAACAGCATCCGGTTTGCTACCCTACACTGGGGGTGGGGGAAAGGGGAATAGAAAGAGGAAGAAAGTTGAAAAAAGTTAAGACTGCATGGGAAGGCCCTAGAATCCGGACAGCTAGAGAACACGTAATAACCCCAAATGGAATCTGCACGGCGAGAATTGCGGTTCAAGACCGCACCTACCCTGTCGCCTTCGTTATCCTCCAACAGTGTTCACGAGACGTCATTCTCGGCATGAATTTCCTGAATCAACACGGCGCACTCATCGACCTGAAGTCGATAACGCTGTCGGAAGACCAAGCGATACCACCGTAGAGTTGTCGCAGTCACCACGCCTTGAGTGTGCTAGAAGATCAAGTGAGCATCCCGCCTCACTCTAGCATTATATCCGCCCGCTCCCCCTTCCCCATCTTTCATCTCCCCCATCCCTCTCCCATGTGTAGAGTAGCAAACCGGTTAACCTCCCTGCCTTTCCTTCTCCACTTTTTCCTTCCTTCCGCCGGCACAGAAACACCTACAGACGTAGAAGGCGTCATCGAGGGCGATCAACGCCTACTGCTCGATCGTGAAATCTGTGACACAGATTTCCCACAAATATGTGCCACAAATCTGTTCGCCTTGAGTTGTACAATGAATCTTGGAGAGATGGCACGCTAGCAACAACCTGGCAGACAAGTCGCCTTGTTCCCCTGCTGAAGCCTGGCAAGTCGCCGTTGGAACTCTCATCATATCGCCCGATCGCTTTGGCGAGCTGTGTGGGCAAAGTAATGGAGAGAATGGTCCCAGGACGCCTGGAGTGGTACTTGGAGTACCACAACACCTACCCAGATGCCATGGCGGGCTTTACCACAACACATGCTCAGTTACTTCATGCTCTTGCTGTGCTTTGAGTGTAACTTGCTTTTGTGGGCAGAAGTTTGGCCAACAAAACGCTAGTTTCGCCATGCACAGTTTTCCTTTTTTCACCGTCACTAACACGTGACAATATATGACCTGCTTGTCGTCAGTTGCAACATTTTTATCCTGGTGTCTGGTTTAAACCAGCGAACGCAACAAATCTCTGTATAGGCGGCGATTGAAACCAAAATTCAGCTGTGGGCAGCAAGTTTTATCTGATGTGTAACCTTTTAAAAAAAAATTACACTTCACGAGATTTTTTTTATTCATGAAGGGAGGTTTAATGTTCAATATGAGCGGGACTTAGATGATAGTGTCGCGGATGTTTCATGCACACGTTGACGTACGGATTTCTTTTGTCGCCCAGCTCCAGTGACTCGGTGGCTGTGCCATTCTGGTGCTGAGCACGAACGTAACGGGTTTGAATCCCTGCCGCGGTAGCTGTCTTCTAATAAGGACAGACTTTGGCGATTCGTAAGGCTCTGAACTCATTCACTGCGACAGCAGTTATTCTCTGACGGTGGAGACCCCCATCTTGTTTGCTTGCTTGCTTGTTCCTCAAATACTTGCGTTCATCCACCGAGGGGGACCGGCTAAGCCAGTAGTTCTGTAGGGCGGTTGATGATTCATTGAAAGTAAGTGTGCAAGGCGTGCACGGTAAGCTGAGCACGGCGAGCACGAGAAGCTGCCGTAGAAACTTTCTACAGCTTTTCAGCATCGCTGAGTCACTTTGAAGGCCCTATCAGGAGACTATCTACCTCGGAGGTCATAACTCCTGCAATGAATGTCATGCAGTGACATTATGTGGTGAGCCACAGATGATTTGTGCGAAATAAGGCAATTTTTTTTTCTGTACACTTTTAGTACGAATATATCGAGTACTTGACCAGTGTCTGTACGCAGGTCTGTATGCTATAGAGATACCCATGAGCCGGAAATACAGCATTATTCAGGTATTATGTAGTGATTTATTACGCACAGAACCGACCGGCCCTCACTAGCACCGCTGTGTGGGTAAAAGATACTGTCTTATACGAGCCCATTTCTCGTGGTTCGGATTGTCTCTAGCGGACGCAAGGTGCTCGGCAGTAGCGGGCGCAGTTTACCTTTCTTCGCTTTGTGGCGGTAGCGAACTTGAGGATCTCGGGGCGTCTGACGAAGACGTGATAACGTAAATGACGACCAGCGTGACGGAACGTACGCATGGACAATCAAAGCAAACCCAGTTTAGGGGGCCTAATTGCCGTCGCAGTAAGAAACTTGTGTGTCGAGAACTGTGTACATCATGCAGACTCGGATGGGCGAAATTGATTTGATACTGGGGTTTCACGTGCCTGAACCGCGATCTTATTATGAGGCGCGCAGCAGTGGAGGGCGCCGGAATAATTTAGACCCCCTGGGATTTATTTGGTGCACACCCAATGCACGGCAGACGAGCGTTCCTGCATTCCGGCCCATCGGAATGCGGCCGCCGCTGTCGGGGTCGAACCCACGACCTCGAGCTCAGCACCGCGACGCAGTAGCTACTGTACTAGCGCGCTGGCTACAAAATGGTTAAAATTAATCTCGAGTCATCCACTACGGTGTTTCTCGTAGCCGGTGTGTTGCTTTGGGACGATACACTTTACAGAATAATCAACGAATATTTATTGGGCCTAACGAAGAGGAGTCTCAATGCAGTACGCGCTTCGTATATAACGCGTTTCCATCATGTCAGTACATCCTGTCGCTATATCGATTCAACGCTAGCCCGTTACCGTCGACAGCCATCGTGACATGGGATCTGCCCCAATTTTTTTCTTACTTGGCGCACATTTTCCCTGCAGGAGTCTAAAAGATGTCATGTGCAACTTGCCAGACATCCAGTACAACTCGTCGTATTATTTCGCTCCTACATCTCAGCCAACACCACACAGCCCAACGTATGAAACTTGCTACGCCGAGTTCTAGACATCGAAATTCTGGTTTAAATACGGGATCCTACCTCTATTCACCTTAAGTCACATTACGTATATAAGCTGCAGTTGTAATGCACGAAATAGTTCTTTCGTAGAAAGAGTAACGGACCAAAACACAACCACCCTTAGAAAACGCATGGTTTTGAGACTTCTATGATCGCATTACTCGCGTAGCTTCCGCCTCGCGTAGCCTGCTAATTATATGAAACGGGGTGCATAAATTCACTAAGATGCCTCTGGTAACTTTCTGAATGGCAATCACCCTTCAAGAACGTTTCCGCAAAGTGAATGACTTCATTACCGCCACATTCCGTGATCCCGCAGACACCTTCGGGGGCGTTCACCCGTTCGCTTCGCGGCCTCTCCCGCCCTGCAGCCGCGCTCGCAAGGGGAGCGGATCGAGACGGCATCGCGCTGCCTGCAGCTTACGCTCGAGCACCGGTTTGCCAACGTCTACGGCTTCCTCTTGCTCTCACATAACGGGGCGAATGCGACGACGGAAGGCGAGCTTGCCGCAAGCCTCTAATCTCTGCGCCCAGGCGGTCCCTATATACCTAATACGCGAGTCCTGTTAGTCGCAGATTTAAGCCGTTTAGGCACCTGTCGTGCCACTCAGCCAGAAATCATCCCCCCCCCCCCCTCCCACCCTCCCGAGAACGAGGTCGCTCGGCGTCGGCAGAAACTGAGGAGGCGCTTTTCAAGCGCGCTTTTTCAGCTGGTGGCGTGTACGCTTCACGGTTTCCGCTGGAACTGAGAAAACGATGAGCGCGAAGGCACTGTAGCGCGTGAATAAGCGCTCGCTGTACACACACGCCACACGAGAGTTAAAAGAAAGCGAGCTAAAGCCATACGTGGTGTCTTTAAAATCTCGAGACTTATCCGCTGCTAACGAGGTAGGCGATTCATTTCTGGGAGTTGCGTTGACGAGGGAGACGAGTAAAAGGAGGCAGAAGGGGAAAAAAAAAATTATAAGCTGATATATATTCTGGTTCCTTAACCTCGACTTGAGACTTGTTTTCGCGGAGAATCTATAATCGGAGGAGCTGGAAAAAATACAACAAAAAGAAAGTTACGAGAAATAAAGAAAGAAGAGAAAAGAAAAAAAAATGCAGGGAGTTTCGCGTATCTCGATGGAAAAGGTCTTTCCATAGCCGTTTCTAGCGCAAGTTTTGCGGTGACGCTACAAGCTTTGCAAATTACGGGCGTTCGACTCCTCGACACCACAAGAAAACATCCAAAGTGTGCCTCGGCTATTCCACGTGTTCTTCGTGAAGCTCGATAATGAAAATTGAGAGAGAGAGAGAGAGAGAGAGAGAGAGAGAGAGAGAGAGAGAGAGAGAGAGAGAGAGAGGGAGAAAGAGAATAGCGATTCCACTAAAGGAGGGAACATCTCATGAGAGAACATCTTGCTAAGCAACAAAGAAACAGCGAGCATAGACAGAAAACGCCGAGTAGCAATCCTAATGCAATTAGGATTGCCGTGTGCATGTATCGCATCGCACAGCACTGAATACAGGATCCCTCTTCGTCTCACCATCGAGCGATTTAGACGAACGCTTCATATCTCATCGGAAAATGCGTGCTCTGCTTGCGTTTAGTTCTTTGTTTTTTCTTTGTCTTTCATTCTTCGCCTTTATTTATTTACGCGCTTCATTTTTCTCGTCGATATATTAGCTCTCATATCACTTCAGCGGTTTCTGGCGTTGTCTGTCTAACGCCGAGATCACAAACAAGGAAAAGAACTACCTAACACTAACAAAGACATTACTATGTTAAATGATGACTATCCTGTTCGCGCTTACGAAACCCTGCTTTCGAAGGCACTTCTCCAGATACAAACTGACACGGGGTAAATGTTACGTAAACAGGCGACAACGGTTGGGGGCTGGTCCCGACGAACGTTATCTCTAAGGGCACCCTTGAACACCCAGGCCTCTTACTTGAACTTTTACTGTTTTTATCAATATCTTTTTTTTTTTTCAGAACTGCACGGGTCGTATGGCACAGACAGAGGATCGTGTTCTTTGTGAATGCGTCGAGGCATACAATGGGGCGTTATGTGTGGCCTTCTTGCTTTCAGTATTCTTTATATAGCGTCTCTTCGGAAACGCCCTTGACGACATCGTTCTCCCCCCTGCTTTTTTTTAAAAGCAGAAGCTAAGTGTCGAACGTAACCTTTCTCCGCGTACGGGCCCCCACTACAAGACACACGGGGCTAGAAAGGCGCGGCGCTCGCTATTCATGCGAGAAACACCAGACGGCGCGGCGCTGTAACTGCCGTCGTTTTGCAACGCCAGCGAGTGTGCTCGCCGCGTATACGTGCGTCGTAGAGGCAAATTTGCATACGACGAAGTACTTCTCTCAAAAAAAGAAACGTCGCGCAAGGAAACTGATGGGAAGAATGAGGAACAACGGAAACGACACAAGGAAATCGCGGCGCGGCAAAACTGCGCGCTGCCGCTTTGTTCTTCTCCTTTGCCCTCTTCCTTCATTTCTACATCGAAACGTTGAGAACTAGGACGGAGGCGACGATTTTTGCTGCTTAGAGAACAAATGCATTTTTGCGCGCAACGGTCAAAACGAAAGAAAAAAAAATGGAAAAAAAGAAAGAAAAGTTTGGTTGGCACCAGCGGGAAGCGTGTGCATGCAAGCACATGTTAAAGTAGCACTCTCACACACATACAGGAACACAAAGCCCACGGGGCAAGGAGTGAGAGAGGACAGATTGCTCTCTGTTCGAAAGCAAAACACACACATAAAAAACGGAGGAAAAAGAAAATTGACAGTGCAAGAAGGAAGAATCAACAACCATCCACTGTTTGAAATAGACAATGTCGCCGTTATATAGTTCTTCACAATAATTATATTGCTGTAATGTGCGAACATAGGGGAAACATTGCGAACATGCAGCTAGTGCTGCATTGCTATAGTTAAACTGTCAAAAGATCAGCTACGACTCGGCTAGTCGGCAACAGGAGACTGGACACCTGGTATCTCTTGTTGTTGGCAGCAATAATAAATGTGACAACACTAAGCTAGAAGGATGAACAGCGGGCCTGGGAAAAATGAAGGATGGCTCCGGTAATAAATATAATAAAGAGGGCTTAGGGAGGAGGCTGGCCGTCATAATTGATATTATTGACTGCCTGCGCCAGTCAATTTGATACATCTGGCGACATTGTCCAAAAGGCTCGTGCAAGAGAGGAACGAACAAAACGGAAAGGCCCGGAATGGAGGCCGGGGGAGCTTGGGGAGAGGCGATAAGGGAGTGGTCAATATGAGAGCAGCCAGCCTTGAACTTTATTCCGTTCGCTTACGACGCACGGGGTCTGCGAGTCGCGCTCGCGCTAACGGGGGGAGGCCGGTCGGCCGGGTAAAGATGAGCGCGACGCCAAAAGTGCAATTTTTCGCGCCCCGAAACGCTATCCCCTAATTGCCTTTGCCCGCCGCCGCCGTGGACGGGAAAGGCGAGTCCTGCCCCCCCCCCCCCCCCCCAACCCGCTAGCACGGACGCCGGAAATGCATCCGCGGCGCCTTTCTTTCATAAGGAAGATGAATGGATTCTCCTTTGGCTGGGGGCCGCTTCGGCGAAGTGACACGCTCAACATCGGACAACACGCGCGCGGCCGTGAGTGTGGCAACTGCGCGAGCAAGAAGTTGTCAGTGAAAGACAAAAAAATTAGAACGAAGAACCCTAAAGGCTCTTCCTATGAACTGCGACTGAAAGCATTTGCAATAGCACGTTCGCGTCCGTCTTGAACGCGGTGCGCCCTGGCGTGTGTGCTTTTGTTCATCAACAGCCGCTCCAGGTGCTGACCGACTTGCTACTATATCGCGGCGCAGATATTAAGCTCCGTGGTAGTGACTTCATAGAAAGGAAACTGAAAAGTGCAGCACCGTAACTGTCTCTCATTGCGAGGACACCTCAACAGCATGCACAGGGGAGGGGTAAGGGTAATAAAAGAAGAGGGAGGAGGCCTACCCGGTCTAACGGCAAGGCCGATCGCCCGAAGAAGCCCCATGCACGCTCCTTGGCGAAGCCTTTTTGTTTGCTGCGGCGCGGTATTATGGCTGCTTCTATGTATGCACTTGGCGAATGACGGCTGTTGTCTCCGATATTAATGTGCACACCTTAACGTCGTTTACCGCCTGTCTCCTTGCTCTATTCTTGTTTTTGCGTGGTTAGACATATGACACAGCAAATAGGTAAGATGAGACGAACCAGTGCGAACAAAGAATGCTTGCTACCGCAAGTCAAACATTGAATGAATGCAGATCTCTGGTGAACATATGACACAAAAAAGTCTTCAGCCAAGAGACTTTGCGAATCGGTGCAGCCAATAAGTAGGGCTTGCCACCGCAAGTAAAAGGGAAAGCTTAGTTTTTCGTCACAGTGCCTACACAGCGCCGGTCGAATCACAGAGCCGCGAGAAGCAAACTTCGGTACCGATGCCGGCTCTTGTTCGCTCGTGTTAATTGTTTCTGTTCCTTGCCATGTGCGGGTTATTTTCTGTCGCATTGGCGTGTTGACGTCTTTGCCATCGCATGGCGCGATTGCTTCAGTTGGCACAAAAGTGAGGCTTCCGCTACGTGCTGTACAGTAAAAAAAAAAGCTGCACGATCAAACTCCATGATCAAGCTGCATAATCAAGCTGCATGAACAAACTTCTGCGGCGCCTCCCCCCCATCCTGCGTTCTTCTGGATAACCTCGATGTTCGCTCTATCATATATTTGTGAAGCTGCGAACTTTCTCGAACCGACTGTCTGGCATACTTATAGGCCGTAGTTGATTAGTGGTTGTGGTGTTGGGCTGTAAGCACGAAGTCGCGGGATTGAATTCTCGTCACTGCGCCCGCATTTTGATGGGGCCGAAATGCGAAAACACCCGTGATTTAGGTGCACGTTAAGGAATCGTGGTTTTGGGATGTAAAACTCCATCATTAAATTTTTGTGTGTAATACTTATATAAGCGTCATTAAAGGGGGTGTATTTAGCGTGCAGCCAAATCTAAGTGCCAGGTATTTGTCGCTGTAAGCTTCTTCATAACGCGAAACATTTTCGGAGCACTTGACAGGAACTGAGCATCTGGCGCTCATTTACGAGAGAAAAAAGAAAGGTTGTCAGCGATTCTTATTCTGGAGTATTACGAAGGGGTTTTTCGGCGTGTTAAAATAACAGCAACACGTGATATGCTTGACTACATCGTATAGATGGTATTTTTCGTGCATGTGAAGGCAATACTGCTTTTACACAATGTAGGTAGCTGCTTCTCAAAAGGCTAAGTGGGATAGGGAGGTTGGGTGCTATCGGGAAACATTAACAGACGGAACAAGCCACCAACATCGTTCAGCCGGACCTTTCTGTGTACACGTACCGTGTATATAGTGCACTGTTGCTTGTACGTTATAATCTTGGTCATCGTGACTCAAAATGCTCGTATTGTCATTTGCCGGACTAAAGTTATTCTAGACATGAAACCACTTCCGGGGCACAGTGATAATCGACCGTGTTAAATGTCACGGTTTTGAACAAAGCGCAATAGCCGCCCGTAAGGTAGCTCACCAAGCAGCCCAACCTGGAAACTTTCAAAGCCATGCGCTCCCAATAGACTCCTCGCAATACTTCTGGAAGTGAAGACCAGAAGTTGCGCTAGCACACGAGTCCCGATTCCATCGTGTGCCGTCCGCGTTCCCCCTGCGTTCCCCCGGCTCCGGGCAGTGCTACTGCGGTTAATCCGGACTAGGTGTGCTGTCAGACTGGCGGTCCACTCATCCTGGAGAGGGGACCGCAACCGAATCCCTTAAACATCCCCACATGGCTCGGCACCGAGGAACGAGGCGGATGTCCACCACCTCCTCTGGACCTGTCCGGGGATGCGGGCAGACCTCCACTGCTGTCATGTTTTAGCGGGGCTGCTGACTCAGAGGCCTACGGGACACGGACGTGCTCCAACAGCTGCAGCCGCAGCTCCTATGACTTCGTACACGCTGCCGGCTTACACACTCTGTCTTAATCACCCTTTCACTTTCCCTAGGCCCTATGGACCGTTTCTGACTAGAGATAAAGAACAATAACTGCTGTAGACAACCATTTTGATTCGGGCAGTATTAATACATTAGGCTGAAGGTGTGTGGGCATCAGTGATAATTTGTTCGTGTCGAGGCTTTGTCTAACTGGCAATGGTTATGAAACATGACACTGGACTTGCACTATTTTTACGCACTAATGCCGGCCATGTATGCAGTGCACTTCGCTATAGTAAATTGCGTCGTCCTGGTGCTATTGTGTCGTCGTCATGCCTAGCAGAATGCTGATAGTTAGGTGCTCGAATATTTGTTTTTTAACGCACACACGAAAAACAAATATTTGGTCAATTTCGGCCGAAGGGCAAAGCGTAGAAAGCGATGGCAAGGAGCCCTTTCGTTCCGCTCGTTATGCCAGAAGATTAGGAACGCTCAGTGACCTTCGACCAAGAACTTCATAACGCTTTCTTTGCCAGGACGGCAGCCTCGCAAAAATCTCTAGTTTTTCAAAAGCTAGATCAGGTCGTTTGCCTTTCCTGTCCCCCCACGCTTTCGTCGACGGTGCATAAAGAAGCAACAGCAAAAAAAGCAAACAAAGCGACAGGATGGTCTGCGAGAATGAAGATAATGCGCATCCTTACCCGATCACGTGTAAAGGTTTGTGCTGTGCAGCAGCCAGAGATAATAAAACGTAACCGCGTCGGTTCGAAGACGGGGAATAATTGCCCGAACCGCGCCCGCGAATGAAAAGGTACGGGTAACGACCTCCGCGGGATGCAATGGGTGGCCGATGGAGAAAAGCTATAGCTGTAGGTTGCCAGGACTTGCGAGGGGCGAGGGAGGGGGGCATTCACAGGCAGTTTCGGTCGTTTATCGACTGGAGAAATCGGCGAGGCACTGGTGTCGGTCGGCTAGCTGTTTTACAGCAGGCCACCTATACGGGGGCGAGAAGGGGTGGCAAGGCCATCGTCTGTACACTCCCCCCACCCTCCCCGCCCGCCCTCAACCAAAACAAAAAAAGAAAGAGAAATGATGAACCGAGCATAGATGGTAACAAAAGAGCAACTCGCGCAACGGGTAAATGAGGATACCAGGGAGAAAAAAAAGGGATGGCAAATGGAAAGCGAAACAAAGTCGGGACGTAGAGCGTAGGTTCCAAAGCATCGTCCTCCAACTCTCCTTCTCCCAAAATTCTCGCCTCATTCACTTCGCCAGAAAGAAAGAAAGAAATCATTTAGAAGAAGCCCCAAGGAAGCAAAGGCTGCAGCGCGGCTTTCAGCCAAAATTATCGACTTCGAACAGGCCTTTGTCGTCGTCTCGGCCGATTTATTACGGCGGCAAAAATCTGAGACGCGGACATCATTTTTTTTTATCTCTCTTTCTTTAGTTAGTTGCCTCACCCGCCATTTGTTTTGTTTTCTTTTTTCGTCATCGAGCTTACTTTCTTTCCTTTTCTTTTTATTGTGTTTTGGCCCTTTCTTTATCGCACGCGCCGGGAGTTTCTATCGCGTCAGTGACTGAAGCCTGCGCGTGACGACGGGAAAGATAACCTTAAAGGCGCGGAGGCCGGGCTTCTGCCGAGGCCAAAGGGGCGCCCGCCAGCAGATTGAAAGGAATTGTTATCCGCACAATGGGGAACTCAGTCACGTGATGCTTTCGCTCTCCCCCCTCCTCCTTCTCCCCTCTGTATTTTTGATCGCCCAGTGGCGCCCCCTTTCACTCGCCTCGTGGCAGCTGAGAGTCTCTGCCCTTTCGGTTAGTGCGCGCCGGCTATACGGAAGCGGCAAAGCAAGCATGCCGCCGCGTTCAAGCGCATCGCGACGTTCACGCACAACTTTCCGGGTCCCCGAAAGATATTAGGAGAACGTAATATCGCCGCGACGGGAACACTTTCCTTCCTTTTCATTTTTTTCCATATTATATATTTTTTAGTCTTCTTTATAAACTCCGCTGAAGGCGACGCTCCCAACTTTGTGACTCTTGGCGCGGAATCCTCCTTTGCTAGATCTATTCGAGCAGTATCTTTCGAGAAAGAAAAGTAAACTGAAAAAAAAAAAGTTCGGCACTGATCTGCCATGTTTAGTAGTGTCGTTTAATCGGGCTTGAGGGACACTAAAGGGAAAATTAAGATTGAAATTGATATTGAGTTTATTTCCATATTGAATGGGGGAAAGTCCGAAGTAAAAAGTGAAAGTTAATTCACTTGACAGAGGTTCTGGTGAAGATGAGCTGTGTTAGTGAATCACGCTTCTGCAATACCACGAAAAGGCACTCTTGCCTTGGCAGGATGCGCGGTAAGGTAGAAAAGATTCATAAAACGAATGACGGGTGCCGACGCCTCCACGAAGTTACCGCGCCAGCTCGCCGTGGAGTCACTGATTTTTACGGCGGCGTCTGTTCGGGCCTATAGGTAATTTTTTATCTGTAAATATAGATTGCTTCGTATACTACAAAAGCCATCGATAGAATTTAGCAAGTTCTGAAAGATTTTGAGTTCCGACAGCTTTTGATTCCTGAGCGCTTGTCGTCATTAGTTTATTTTCCATCCTCCTTGCGCTTATAATAGACAAACACAACTGAAAAAAAAAAAGAAATAGGACGCGAAAAAAAAAAAAAAGAACGGAAGACGAGCTGTGGTAGTGGTCACTGCTGGTCTGGCCGCTCCGGGGCTTCGCTTATGAGAAGGAAAGCGCGAGAACGCGTGCACGCGACGCGCTCCTGAGAAATCGAGGTTGCGGCGAAGGCCGAAACGAGGCGGCTCAGTGTTTTAATTTGAATAATCTACGCTCGCTGGGCCCTGAATACATCGAGTGCCACGCGGGCGCGCGGCAGTCTTGGTGGCACGACGCGTTGCGTGCCCGCTTCAGGAGTGGTTTATAAGCCGTGTATAAGAGACAAAACAAAACAGCGTTTACAATAGGACTAAGATTATTAGGAAGAACAAGAAGAAGCCGCTAGGAGAAGAACGCCCCGGTGGTGGACGACAAGGGGAAGGAGAAGAAGACCCCGCCGCGAGACGAATTGTTAATAGAGGAATAATTATCGGCATAATGACAACTCATTTGCATACGCATTCCATGTTTTTCTTTCTTGCTTATAGTTTTTTTAAAAAAAGGGAGGGGGGAGGCTCTGCGCGAGGGATGTTGTTTCGGTATTGCTGGATACTTCCCCCGCTTCTTGCTTCTATCTTTATCTCAACTTTTTCTTTTCGGTTAAGATTGCAGATTGTTTCGCGAGTTTTGATAGTCGTTCGCGGCTCGGCGGCTGAAGAACGATGGCCAATGCAGGCGCGTGCCTCCCCGGGAGGGCGCTGCTTATCTCCCGAGTAGCGAACCGCGTGCGCGCAAGGCGCCTGCTTAAGGCGTCGAGCGGCTGAATTTGCATAGCCACAAAAGAGACAACTTTCACCTTCCCCTAAGTCAAGCTTATATTTAGCACACTCAGTGAATCAAATTTTCGCGAGTCCTTATATAATACTCTCCCCACTAAGAACTAAAAATAGAAGATAAAGAAGGCGGCGATGGCTGTCGGAGTTTGCACTTATTTTCGATACGGGACGGCGGCATACTCGCCCAGTACTTCAGGAATACTCGCTGTTGTAGCCTAAAGCGGGTAACGATCAGGATGATCGTTGAGTGAAACAAGACCTTCCAGGCGGCGCCCGATGTTGTGGCGTTCAAATACCGCTTGCTCCTAAATGCAGTGCAGTATACGCGCACGCCAATGTGTGACCAAGAACGAGAGGCTACGGCGATGCGCAAAGTGAACGTCTTCGGTTTGTCAAGAATAATGCTAAAAATGAAACGTTGAAATTTCGACTCCGCAAAGAATGTTTTAATCCTTGTTGAAAAACCTTTGCTTCGGGTTAGAAGTTAGGCGCTTGTCTGAAGTCTGCCGCACGCCGCGTCACCGCTCCTTTAAGCTCCGCGAGCGATTAAAATTCAGTTTCCTAAGTGGAACGAGTTGCCCCCGGGCAATTTTGTTCAAGCCGGTTCGGTCTCCGCTTCAGATTCATCGCACCGATCTTTGTTTCGGACGTGTTCTTCGTCAGCTACGATAATCTCTCCGGGACCCCTTCATTGTTGCCACTTTCTCTCTCTCTCTCTCTCAACCTCTTGCTTGAAGTGCGACAATAGGAGGGCGACAGAAAAAGAAAAGACGACAACGAGTGAAACGCAGCCTAAATTAAAACAAATGGCGCGCGTCTAAGTCGAGGCAGAACGACAAACACCGTTAAGGCACGAGGACAACGTTGGTCCGGCATGTGGCAGTATACACAGCGCCGTCGCTGCTGCTGCTGGTTCTGCGGCCCCCCCCCTCCCCTTCCTTTCATCTCTTCTCTCTTTTAATCTCGCGAAACGAAACAAGCCCTTCGCAATCAACATTGTAAACAGCAAACTCGGAAGGGCTTTACGAGCAGTGGAGTTTAGAAACTCATTAGTCGCGATGTAAATGGCCAGTTCGCGCCGTCACGTCTCGTTCCTTTCCCTCCACTTCCCCCAACGGTGGTTGGACGGGCTCGACAAGCTGCTCTTGGGGGAAAAGGGTTGTCTGTCAACTGGGCGTCGCCAAGCAGCAACACTGCAGCGCGAGGTCACACAGAAAAACAAAGGAACACCCCAATGAAAGTGCTATAGCGAATGCGTGCAATGTAAACCCAAAAGAAAAGCGCGAGCTGGCAGCGAGACGAGACCAGAGGAGAGCGGAACAAATGGCCGCCACTCTTGGTTCCGGCGTGCGCCGCCAGAGGGGTTTGCCGCGTATTAGCTATAGCTTGTGCTATAGGGGTTCTCCCGTATACCCCCGCTGTTCGACCCCCTTACCTTCGTTTTACCCCCTGTCGCTCGTCCTTCCGTTTTTTGCGGAAATAATAAAGTACAGTTTAACAACGCTCCTGAGTACACGCTGGATAAACAAGGCGTACGGTTAAGGGAAAAAGGAGGGGGGAAGGGGGGTTGAGTGCATATGTGCTTATGCTTGGCGCGTACGCAGAAACACAAGGCGAGGAGCGACGATGACACGCTAAGGACAGCGCGAACAGAGGCTCTTCTCGCATGGCTGATGTTTTTTTTTTTTATACGCAGGAGAAGGAGGATTAGGAACGCGATCGAAATGAGAACAATGAAGCCCATATATGTACACGAAACAAACATAGTAGAGAGCTTTTTTGCTTTCCCGCGTTAATTGTGAGAAACGTAAACCAGGCTTATGCGGGGCGAGTTATTTAGCCGTAATCTGAAAGATGGTGGTGGTGGTCGTCGTCTTTGCTCTTTCAAGAAAGCTCTCCTCCTTTCGCTGACCCTCCCATCCTCCTTGAGAAAGAAGGAAACGTTTCCACTGCCTTCAATTTTGAGACTACCCCCCCTTCCCCTTCCGCCCTTTCTTTTTCCACATCCTCTTTCCTTGTTACCGAGTGTTATTCTCACGCGCTAGTCTCAGCGCAAATGTCGTTACTGTTGCTGTCGTTGCTTCCACAGTATTTTCGCCTTTCTGAGTTTTCTTTCTTTGTTTCTTTCTCATGGTATTTTTCCTGCGCAGTCTCAAGGGGGCAAAGAAAGCCGTGTTTGTCTTCAGATACGCTGACTGCTACGCTCGGTATCGCGAGGGGGTACGCGCGCGAGAAAATGAGCTTTTCTCGAAACCCCTTCCCCACCACCTTCAACACCCAACAACTCGCGCGCATAATGCAGAGACGAGACGCACCGTGGCGCCTGCCGGCACGCAATCCCTCCGTGACTGAGACGGGCCCTGGCGCGCGTTTTCCCAACCAAATAAGGCGCGAACAATGCAACGCTAATTTCGAACATGCGTCGACTCCCCTTCCTTCGCCTTTCTTGCGCGACATATTTGTTTACTTACTTGCTTACTTACTCGCTTGTCTGTTTTTGTTTGCACCGAAGTCTTGTTCAGTGAATGCGAACGTAGAATGACGGATGAACTAGTTATTAAAGTGAGAGTGGCTCGTCGTTTTTCAATGTTATCTGCGTTATACAATGCCGGGACCTTCTATTCTTTTTTTTTCTCTTCTTCGTTTGGCGAAAGTGGAGTGCGAGAAACAAGACTGACCTGCAGGCAGGACGTGTGCACAAACATTGCGTGATATTCTTGCCTGTGCAACGGCTTAAGCGCGCGTGTCAATTAATTAGGGTTGACACATATGCGCTCGCGTTTATTTGTAGCTGGCAAGAAAGGGCAGGAAATGATAACAAAAAAAGAAGGCTAAGTTTATAGATGCGGCAACTCATGTGCACAATGTTTCACCGCCGTAAAGCGTACGCGTTTGCGACGAGTAAAATTGATGATTGCGAGCCGAACAGGGTGCCACCTCCTCGCTCTTCGCCGACGCTTCAGCTAGTTACGCGAAAACTGCAGTGTTTTTATCCGCAGTGACCTTTCGTCAGTCACTGAAACGGTTCTGCGATACTTGGTTAATTAAATGCCAACTTATTCAACACGCCTCTTTTCTTACTGAAACAATGTGTAGTTAATAACCAACTGAACGAGATTGCAATTTCTTCTCAACAGTTCATATGACAAGTAATAAAAAGAAATTAACGTGACCGTTAACAGAATTAATCGTAATTTTCTTCTCCCAGGGCGCCACTTTACTATCGGCTCTCACCTGTCACTATGAGCCGGCCGGGGAGAGAATTCCTCGTTGACTCCCCCGTGAGCTTGTCCCTCGTTTGGCATCGGTAGCTCCGATAGGAAAAGCTTTTGTCCACATCCCGGATGTAAAGCTCGCCTTCGGGAAACATGTGGTACTTGGAGGCACCTGAAACAGACGGGAGAAACAGACCACCAACGCTTTCATTATTCGTCGAGAGAGATCGTACAGCTCGCACGGTGGTCGTTTGGGAGGAGGTGGCAAAAAGGGGCGACTAAATGCCCGACAAGCATTTTCGTATACTTTGCATTGAGCTAACCTGAGCACGTGCTGGTAGGCAAGTTGGTTATACATGTTTACAAAGGAGGCGACAAATAAAACAACGCACGAAGAAAGAGGACACGGGATAACCACGTAGGCGCACTAACAGCTGAGCGTTTCATATCTTGACACAAGAATAAATAGCTGCTGCCAAGAGTCAAAACAACAAGAAAAAACAGTGCCGTCATCTGCGTCCTGCAACAAAAACACGATACAGAACAGCTTCTAAGCGCCGCTCCCAAGATACGCCAGTTCCTTTGCCGATAGAGAAACTGAGGGTTCACCGATACAAGCATCACCCCACTTCTTGATCTCAAGTGTTTCCAATATCTCCCTTGTCAGTTGATCACCTGCTCTGTTCAAAACACAGATTCTATCAAAATCTGGAGTGCACTTGTGAGCCTTACAATGAGCACTAATGTGACCTGAGAGCTGGTTTTCCATCTTATATCGATGCTCATTCAATCTGACATTCAGACATCTGCCCGTTTGGCCAACATATGATAAACCACACCACAAGGGAACAGAATAACCTGTTTTCTTTACATATCCGACATGCTTTTAAAGCGAAATAAAGAGAGAATAAAAAGGCAGCGATGTTCGCCAAAAAATCGTCTTATTGGCTACCCTGTGCTGAGAGAGGGAAACACAGGAATAGAAAGAAGATAGAGGGAGACAGGAAGGTGATAAATATGTGCGCGTGCACGGATAGCACCACACAGTCAAAGGCGCTCGCACTGTTAGAAGAACAAAAGGAATTGAGATACTCCCTTTTTGTTACTTAGATGAAGCCAGTAGGCAATGGAGCGAAGGAAAGCATAGGCGATATTAACCGTAGTTTTGATTGAAGTGGATGGAAGTGAAAGTGGACGAAAATATAACTTGCCATCGGAGGGAGGCGAACCCACATCTAACCGCATTACGCACTCGATGCTGCACCATTGCCCTACATCACCGAATAATTACCCTTCGATAGGTTAGACATATCTGATTGCACTATGCTTAGCTCGTTTTCAGCGAAAATTAGCTTCTCTTGTAGAGTCCGTCTCATATATTTAATAGGCAACAAATGTTAGCGCGATAATTCCAGCTCGTGGCACTTCGCAGATGCCGCGCCCCTTGGCGGCGTGCTGAGGAACAGGATCACGAATTGAGCTATAGTCGGTCACACATAGCGAAAACAATTAATTGTGCTAACGTTTTTTATGTATTTATTTATTTTTTAGCGTCGTTAATTGCTTTCGCTTTCGCGGAGGTATATTTCACTTCGAAAAAGTCGCTGCAAATGAGCCTTGCTTTTTCGTGTCAGAACTGAATAATGTACGGAGGGAGTCGGAGGAAATAAATATTATGCAGATCGCACGCACTGCGGGAATCGATGCTATGCGAAGCCTTTTGCCGGCGGTTGGCTGTTCAGCACAGTTCATGGATCTACGAAGCGCTACCGGGCGGACCAATATATTTGTCTTAGGCGAGCAATCGATTGCCCCGCGCGACGCGAGCGTGTGTGTGACGACAGAAGCACGGCGACGACGACAGCGACGGCGATTGTATGACTCCGGCGGCGGTGATATGACGGCCAATTTATTGCACTCCGGCGAGGAAACGTCACAAAATTTTCCGTTGCGACCTGGGCCGATCTCGAAGGCGGTACAATGCTACATACCCCACGTACG
The DNA here is from genome assembly GCF_023375885.2 of Dermacentor andersoni. Lineage (NCBI taxonomy): Eukaryota > Metazoa > Arthropoda > Arachnida > Ixodida > Ixodidae > Dermacentor > Dermacentor andersoni. The sequence goes on from NC_092817.1 coordinate 35,295,919, forward strand.
TACCGCAAATACTATGTACTGTGCCCCGTTGCCGCAAGAATTGTACCCGAGAAAATGGGTTGGTATCGAAGGCGTGGCAGTGCCACATAGCGTCTCAGAGCACATGCTGCCACTAGCGAAGGATGGAGGAAGCTGGCGCGCTCTCGTTTTTATGAGCAACTCGTTGTCATGCGACGTGACGCATGCGAAGGACGGCGTTAACAGTGGCAATCATCCAAACGTTCCATTACTCCGTGTCTGGCCTAATGGAAGTTCTCCATTTTTAAATCAAATTGCTGATATGCCGCGAGACGCTCGCGCCTTATCGTTTTGAAGTACTAGTTGGCACTTGAACTTCAGCAGCGCACAAAAAAAAAAAAAAAGTAATATTAAGTGGCAACTTCGCGGCAGAGGGGCGACAGAAGCCTACCTGCCTACCGATGCCGTAAAGTGTTTGGTATAAGGCAAGAAAGAAAAAAAAATCTTTCGCATTAAAAGAAGCTGGCAGCGTCTGTCGATGTCCACAAATCTTCTTCAACCTTGGCTTTTAATATTGCGGAAACGTAATGACTTACTCTTGCCATGGTGGTGGGCTACAGTTCAAGAACAAAAGTAATGATGGCAAATTGTTTTTCTAAAGATAACGTCTCATACCACGTTTATCTCCTTTTTCAAGAGTCCTCTTTTTCATTACCAACTTCGTTCTCCTCTGATGAGTTTTCTGCTAAGGAAACGTGCGAATGGCAAACATTATTATCGTATCAGCAACAGGCACCACAAAAGTTGGCTGAATCTTCATTATAACAATTATTGTGGTCAAACAATGAATGCACTAATGCGATATATTCGTTGTGCTAATACCTTGTTTACGTACATTTTACACAAACATAGCGGTGCAGACCGGAACGAAAGTTTGTTTCGTTATTGCCACTATGGTGTCTCGTACAAATAGCTCAACTTCAATGGCACCCCCATCAGTTTATAGTTTATTAGGAAACTATTAATTAACTTCACGTGGTTTGATCTAACTAGCGAACTCTTCTTTCATTAATATTTCTTTTTTTCGAGATGTATATCATTAGAGCACCAACGCAAAAATAAAACGAGGAACAGTGTAAGGTGTACTCATTTTTAAAAACCCGCCGTGGTTGCTCAGTGGCTATGGTGTCAGGCTGTTGAGCACGAGGTCGCGGGACCGAATCCCGGCCACGGCGGCCGCATTTCGATGGGGGCGAAATGCGAAAACACCCGTGTACTTAAATTTAGGTGCACGTTAAAGAACCCCAGGTGGTCAAAATTTCCGGAGTCCTCCACTGCGGCGTGCCTCATAATCAGAAAGTGGTTTTGGCACGTAAAACCCCATAATTTAATTTAATCATTTTTAAAAGTTCCACATCGACAAAGGGCTTCATTTTTGTTTGACATATTACCGTTTCTTTTTCGCGAATGACGACATTGTAAAGTGCACGCTGTTCGATGAAAGGGGGTGAAAGAAAGCATACGCTTACGATAGTTGACGCAGAAACACGAACTGGTGGCAGTTTTGTAATGAAGCGTCCAGATCAATTTCAGCTTGATCGCAAATGTCTAGCAAAGCGTGGCAATCTGTTTCCGGTTCCACAGTTAGCGGCTGTGCGTTCCCCGCCTGCCTATAACGATCTTGAATCATGGAAATCGCTGTGCCGCAATCAGCGGCCAGGGCCGAGTAGCCTGCATCCGTTATATGTACTATTTGCTTTGCTTAGCACTACAAAAAACATACTTGTCTCTTTTTGGTTTGCGTTGTTGTTCGGCGGTGAACGCTGACGATTCACAACACGAGTTCTTACGTCTTTTGTTAAGTAGTGTCACAACATGGACGACATGTGCATTATAGATCGTCAGCATCATCATGGGCCTATCTTTAGGCCAACTGCAGGACGAAGGGCTCTCCCAGAGATCGCCAATTATCCGTGTCTTGCGTTAGCTGCTTTCAATTTGCGCCTGCAAATTTCCTAATTTCATTACCCCACTTAATCTTCTGCTGCCCTCGAGTGCACTTTCTTCTCTTGGCATCCATCTGAAACTTTAGTGGTCCACCAGTTATCTACCCTACGCATAAGATATATAGAATGATAAAGTCTAGACCAAAGAATCACGTAATCAGATGAGGGGGGAAGGGGCGGGGCACTTTGGCGTTAATTTGCGAAATGCAGAAACGTTAGTTTAACGGCCTCCTAGAAGTGGCACAGCGCGACATAGACAGGAAGAAACGAGCCGAGCCGGCCAGATGAAAGCACATAGCGCTCCGTGCTTTCATCAATCAATCAATCAATCAATCAATCAATCAATCAATCAATCAATCAATCAATCAATCAATCAATCAATCAATCAATCAATCAATCAATCAATCAATCAATCAATCAATCAATCAATCAATCAATCAATCAATCAATCAATATCCAACAGGCAAGTACAACCGACATTAGACGACGTTATACAAGCACCACAAGCAACATAATTCACGCGCGCACGCACGTGTGCGGAAGTATAGCATACATCCTCATTATTCTAGGCCCTCCACCAAGCGCAAGTGCATTTTTTTATTGAAATGAATATTAGGAGAGGTTGGCGCCTTTATGGTGGAACCGGCTACTCCTTGTCACTTGGCAAAGGAAACAATTTGTGTAAAAAGGGAGAATAGTGACACAAAATATGACACTCAGTAGAACACTGGATGAATAAAAAATATACAGTCCAGTTGAATTACTTGAATGTTTAATTGTAAATTCTGTAAGAAAACACATAAAGTACGGCTTACACACAAGCTACAGACATGATAGCTTCGGGTTATAATTCGAATATACGAGAAAACATAATTCTGTTACGCGGAAACTCAAACACAAAGCCTTGCAGCTGCCGTTTGTTTTTGGATGAGCACGCCACCAGAAAATCCCGATTAACTCGAAGCTAACAGCTTCGCGGTAAAAATAAACACGTTTCGGCTACAGAGCAGACAAGCTTGCATCTCGCCAAACTGGTCCACCGCCCTACTTACACGTGAAGTTCTTTACCTAATGATGAGGACAAAAAAAAAAAAAGAAGGCTTTGTTGCAAAATATGAGCGATAACACAGCACCATATAGCGTCAAATATTCTTTCAATGTGATAGAATATAAACAAATGGTGGCTGTCCCGTAATCGTGAGTAGATGTAAGAAATGGCTACCAGCAAAGCATATTGGGTGGAGTAATTAGGATGATTACTCACAACCACCTCACAGCTGTTACAAGCATCTCTTATTTCTTGGGTTTCCGCCTACTTAAATGATCGCAGGCAATATGTTGAAATCAATGCAAAAAAATCAGGCACTTGTATCATCAGGGACGCCTCAGGGAAGTGTCCTGGGGCAACTTTTGTTCCTTATTTACGTTAATGATTTAGTCAGTTATTAATGAACCAATAAAGATCGGCTTATTCGCAGGTGATTGAGTTCTTTATAATGACATTCATGTCGCCGGCGATCAAGTCGCCCTTAACTTGGCCTTCAATAATATCCTTACCTGGTGCGCCGAATGGGTTATAATACTGAGCAATGACAAAACTGTGCTCCTTCGCGTCACAAAGTGACTTAACCCCCCCCCCCCCCCCAAATTTTCTTATTTTATAGGCACTAAACCCTTAACTGAGGTGTGTGAGTATAAGTACCAAGGTGTCACTCTGACAAGCAACTTAAGCTGGAACAACCATATTGCTAAAACATGCGCTGCTGCTCTTCGCAAACTATGATTTTTACGTCACAAGCTTAAAGATGCACCACCACATGTAAAGCGTCTGGCGTATGAGCACTTCACTCGGTCAAAGCTTGAGTATGCTTGTATTATTTATTTGTGACCCGCATACTAACGTTAGCATTTAGGCGCTTGAAAAAATCCAGCGAGAAGCTGTCCGATTTATTTTCTCTTTATACGGCCACCAGCATTCCGTCTCGTCATCTATGGAATGTAATCAGGTTCCCTCATCATAATCCCAGCGCAAAGGTCAGCGTTTAATGTTTCCGTATTCATTAATTAATCGGAAGCTTCGGCTCGACCCAGCGCCGTACTTGCTACCCAGCGCACTCGTCATAGGCACCCGCTTTCTCTAACTCCTTGTTTTGCCAGAACAAATGTATTTAAATTCTCATTCTTTCTGCAAACAATTAATGCCCGGAATACTCTATCACCTGACTGCCCATTATCTATGTATACTTAGATTTCCTTGTCTTTGCAACCCACTTGATAATGTTACTGTTTCCGTATTCGCATTTTCTCAGTACTTTTTAGAGCTTGTAACAATTTATTTCGCATGTTGCTATTTTATCGTTTTTTAGTTGTTAATTGGTGTGTATTGTTGTTTATGAGCTTTTGTTTCGCCCCTCCTGCTTGAGCCATGTGGCCTGCAATATTTCTGTAAATAGAGTAAACAAAGAAAATCTGCGGCGCGCCGGACACTGCCGGCCTGATCACGCAGCGTGGCGCCATCTCTCGAAGGATGTGGCGTAAAACCCACGCCGTGGAACTCACGGACCGCTGCAGTTGAAAAGAACACAGGCAAACCTGTCTCACCGCCAAAAGATGACAATCAAGTGTATGGTGCAGTGTATCTGCCTTTTGAACGTCGCTATTGGAAATGACCAATTAAACTTCAGCGTACAAGAAGTTACAGCTTGACTGATATTGTGAACAAACATTAGGAAGAAATCGGAAGCAATATTTTTTAAAACTTGTTTGGGCAATAACTAGCGTATGTAATGCAGGCCTGTACAAGGGCTTGGGGGCCAGAGACCGCATTTTCCTAAGTTTCGACTGGTTGCCCGGATAATCTCGTTTCGCTCTCGCAGCGATGCCCGGATGTTCACGTTTCGTTCTCGCCCTATTCTCGTCTTGAGTGCCCGGATAACGGCTCTGGATTTTGGCTCATGACTCTTGAAGGTCGCCGGTAACGGGAGCTAAAAATATTGCATACTTACAACGCAGGTTTACAGTAAAAGCTGAGAATCACACGGTACCAATTCGCACAAACCGCCACATAAGGGCCGTATTATGTGATCATTCGATTCATTTTCGTTCGTCTTATGTTTAGTGCCGACTGTACAATTCCGACAATAACGGTGATACGGTGGCGTCCAAATCAATGACGAACGGCGAAAACGAAATGGCAGCCCCAGGTCCCTCATTCTGTAGCGATGCATTTCATATTCTATTAATCTTTTCTTATCAAGCTTTGTGACGAGTTGTCCATCCCATCGATAACCGTCGTGCACCCCGTCCCAGCCAATTGCTAACTGCGAAAAGAATAGGAAAATAAGATGAGTCGTTACAAAATATGGCCCCAGCTGTGATCAGCTCTGTAGACCCAAACGCCGCGTCTTGCGCAGTCACGTTGGCCTGGTGGTGATACTGACGTAGCAGTTTAGAAAATGGGCGTACACCCGTGAGCAAAAGTATACGGATCACGGGCTCGGAAAAATATTTGAATTTGTTCGTAATAGACTTACTGCGTCATGCCGACAACCCTGTGCGCGGGAAAGAGGTAAACCCTGGGGGTTTAGCCTCTTTCCTACCGGATTGGAAGGCCTCGGAACTTTTCGCTGAGATGCGCTTGACATTAGAAAAAGGGTTCATAACCGTGGACACTGGTAGCGAACAGTAAAATTTGCGAAAACGCTCGCCACCATGTTTTTCCTATTTTACTGATCGCCTGAACCGTGATATGCTGTTTTTTTCGAGAAGTTGAGCAAACCATGGTTCAGGCTTAAAAAAAAAAAAAAGGGCGCGTGGTTTTATTGTCTCTTTAGTTTTCACTCAACAGTACTGGGCCTCATAAAATGTGTCCACAAATGTGCAGAGCGTAGGAAGTCTACTAGCCGCGCCGGCTCTGCTACAGGCCCTGCCAAACGATCGGTCACGTATTTCACGCTCACTGTAACAGTTAGGTGCAGCTATGAGAAATGGTACAGCGCACAATGCGTAAAGTTATCCGTTTTTCGCACTCGCGAAAACGTATCCATCTTGAGCCGCGTGTCACTCGCCTAAAGCCGTGTTTTGCGTTCACCAGCATGCACATCTATATCCTTCGCGACGGTGGTGAGAACCCATTTGCGCGCAGGTTTTTAGGCATTATGCAAGAGGTCTATACATGCGCATAAGCTGATATTGACGAGTGCAATGGGGGGTTCGCAATGCCAAGCTTGAACTGCAGTCCTCAATTTACGTTCATAGGCGAAGAAGATTTGCTTTATCGGGGAATCTCAGGTGCGTAGTATAGTATTGGCTCAGGGTAGTAAGACATTCTGGCACGGCATATAAGAACGAAACGTATTGCTATATGTTGTGAATTCACGACTCTCGATTTCTGCCCCGCACATGTAGCTCTCGTTCAGAGAAGGATTGCGCCACTAAGCGGTTGCCAGATTGTACGCCGCGAAAGAGCAACAATAAATGCTGCACTGACCTCCTATAGCACACGTATCACGCAATTCTCGGGTCACGCGAGTCGGGGCTCGGCGTTCGGCCTCGAGTCACTTATTTGGCAGGCACCGCGGAGTCCGAGTGTGGGCACGCTCAAACGCAGCGGGGAAGCAAATGTACAGAAACAAAATTTGGAAGAAGCCTAAGCTTCGCCTTTAATAGTGGAACGCGATAGCATTTAGAGATCCCTGACTGCTTCTCATGCTTTCCGGCAACTGCAGCTTATGTAACCGTAATGTTTACCGGGAAACGCTAGCGGCGAACGCTATGCACGAAAGCGAGCGTGCGAGCGTTCTGATAGAAACCCGGCCTCATGTGTAGGCCGCGGATGCACGGAGGCGAGCCCCATCTGGATTGTGTTGTTGCAAAGAACCGAGCACAGCGCGCCGTTCTATGAACGGTAGAAACGCCGGAAAAAGGGTTTATGTTTGAGTTTCCACGTAACAGAATTATGTTTTCTGGTACATTCAAATCACAATTCGACGCTATCGTGTTTCTAGGTTGTGGTTAGGTTGTACTTTACCATTTTTCTGACGCATCTTACTTTGAGGAATTCAATTGGTTGAGTAACGCCTCTGCGTCACGTGGAGTACCTGCGTGGTGGTAGTTTGGAATGATTTTTCGCTAAACGACGTACGACGCAAGGCGCGAACACCAGATTTTATGCGACACGGGCCCTTAACGCTATCGCGTGAAAAGAAAGGAGAGAAGGGACATTTTTTTTATGCGAAAGCTTCAAATGGCTCATTGAGCGAAAAAGTCGTCGTCCCGCGTCTGTAGCAGCACCTAAATTTTCATTGGCTGCAACGCCACGTCACGAGCGCTACTAGACGGAGCTCTAATTGGATGCGACGCCACGGCTCGAGCGCGCCTCAACGGAACAGAGTGGGCGAAAAGGAACACCCGCTGCCGCAGTGGCGCGCCAGGTGTTGCGAGAGGCGAGATGGCATCACCGCGACGCCACGTCACCCTCACTGTCGGAAGTCTATGTTATCGGCGCGTTCCTTGTCCGCGCAAGCTCTTGCCTGCCTTCTAACTGCGCCTCGGTAAGGCCTGATTAAAGTGCGCCAAACGTCTCGACGCTCTCGCTTGTCCGCGAGGAGTTCATAACTCTAAGGCCTGTTCAGCACCGTTCAATTGCACATTAATGCTTTCACCTTCGCAACTCATAAGTGCTTAGGTGTCCTCGGATATTTTGTTGAAAGCCAGAGAGGTCGGCCTGAGCTTATGCGCTCTAACCTGCTACTCCGCAAGGGGGAGAAGGGAATAAGGAAACGAACGAGACTTGGGGTGATAGGAAAAAGAAAGGCAGTATCGTCGGAAAGGCGAAGCATTGATAGCGATAGCAAGGTTCAGCGTTGTGTTGAAGATCTTCGGATGGTGTTCTAAGAATACGCGGGGGACGACATGGTGCCGCCATAGGGTTTCATGCAACATTGTATGAAACTATATGGTTGGCGCGACACAGGACGCGAGTCAACTTCTGCGGCGTAGCAGAGGCAGCGTCCGGGCAGCTTTCGGGAGTCTCACAACGCTGGCGTTATGAGGAGCGCAACCAATCGCGCTGCAGGGCGTCGCACCTCAATGGCGCACGGTATGAGACCGAAGTTTGTAGCTTAAAACGTACTGTCCCTTCCGCTTGGACCAGAAATTACACCATGGCCCGTGCTGTTAGCGTAGAAAAAAAAAAAAACAGCAGAAATGACTGCGTTAAACGGAATGAGTTTGCTGTCCCTGGGGGCTATGGTCCTTTGCGAATATTTTTTTACTTACCTTCCTAATTTGCCAAAGGTAAAAGGGACGTACACTTGTTTCATATTTCCTGTACTTTACTGAACGATGAAGGGTACAATGCGGAAATTATAATAACATAACAAACTACTAATTGCATGGTTAATTTTTTTGGTCTTCAGGGGCAATATGGCGTTATTTGCCTTGTCTCTAAAACATTCGATGCACTTCGCTAAATTCGACTTCTGGAAGTAAAAAGTATAAAGCCTTTATTCAAAATTATTAACGCGAAAGCATTATGCGCCCCATTTCGCGAAAATTCAGTGGCGGCGTGACAAAAACATGGTACCAGAAATGGCCGACAGCGCAAACAGTAAAAACGCGCCAAGAAATTCTCGGACTGATGACAAATTTCTGTGTCTTATACAACCCGGCATCGTGTCTTCCCTATGTGCAAAACTCACGCAACAAGTTGACGGTGTGCGGGTCACCGTCGTCATTTCTTCTATCCCGTGCTAACGATCCTTCAATACTGATTTCTGTGATTAAATCATTGTATAACTCTTTCAATAATGAGCTCTTGAATATAGTTGACTGTTCACTGCAGTATGCATGGCTTCTAAGCCCATGGAAAATTGCGAAAATTGTGCTTTTACTACAAGAATTAAAGGCCATTCCGCTCTGCGAAGGTGAATAACCAGCGGAACTGAAAACATCGTGGTAAAAAAAAACTTGTGGTAAGGACTTCATTGCGTGACTCATTGTCACTTAGTAATGACGGTCACAATGGCTTTGTGGTCGCTATGATATACACTGGTCAGCATACTCGCAATTGCAGACAAATTCTTGATGATGTCAAATCGATGCACGTACTCCGCTGGGTGGTCGGTTGGGCCGGATAGGTGTGCCATCACAAGCGAAATGTCTCCAACACGAAACGCGTAAACCACTCCTTTTTCAGTCCCGTCACATCCATATTGACATCACTGACAACGCATGTTGTATGCGTGATTCCAAATAATGTATGCACTATTCGCTGCACTTTGATGAATGCTTGTAGCCTCTGATTCGCGAGGCTATGAGCCATTATATATTTTGCTTGCTTACGGGGGAATGAGCCATTGATGATGATAGCGTTTGCGTGCGGTCACAGAAATTCTATGATACCCTAGCCATATACAGCTCCGCTGTAAAATCAATACCTCTGATATGTCTTGGAGAACATTCAGCCAATCGCATTTACACCGAATCTAGTCAAAATTATAGAAAAAGTAGTCCATATCCGGCTCAATGAATTTACTTATTCTCAGGGCATTCTGTCGTCGAGACAACTAGGATTTAGGCTTGGGTGTTCCATACGCTTAGCTCACGTTTATTATAAAGCCACATTCGACTCGCAGGACTACGAGGAGATGTATCACCATTGGTAACTTTGGATATCGCAAAAGTATATGACAGTGCCGAGCATCGAATTTTAATTTCTAGATTTCATTTCATTTCATTTCATTTTTATTCCTTAAAGACCCCGTAACGGGGTATTACATAAGGGGTGTGCTGTTACATAGCTAGGTGTGCTGTTCCAGACTATTTAGTGGCCTGGATACAAGAGTGCCTTTCTGGTAGAGAATTCTTTTGTTTCAAGGATGGGATGACATTGGGTACATACGAACAGACGAGAGACGTACCACAGGTATCAGTTCTTTCACCACTTTTGTTTAATATTTTGTTATCTTCTGTCCGAGATCATCAGGATATGCAATTATATCTCTATGCTGATGACATTGAATTTTTTCCCTCATCAAGAGATATCAATAAGTTATACAAAATTTTACGATCACATTTGTCTGAACTCGAGTCGTGGCTGGACGGACTCTCTTTTCCCCTTAACGTCAAGAAATGCTCGTTACTTGTGTTTCCATTGTCAAATCCCCTTTTTATTTCTCTTCATTATCGAAATGAGTCGACACTGCAAGTTTCAATTTTGAAATATTTAGGAATAACTTACGATGGTAAGCTAAACTGGCAGCAGCAAATCGAAGCAAATGCTAGTAAAGAAGAACGTGCAATGGGATTGTCACGTCGGTTTAGTAATGAAAACACAGGGATGCGTAGGGCTACGTTGCTGATGACTGATAAATTTTGTGCCCCCCCCCCCCATTTTTGAATTTGGCTGAGTTAATTTTTCAGGGAGTGAAGCATACAAGTTAGGACCTTTAATATTATTTGAAAGGCAAGTACTGCGTCTTTGTTTTGGACTGCCAGGATTTGTGGCTAACAATGGGCTTTATCTCTAGTCTTCATTTATTCCGCTCGAATCCATAAATTACGCAAATTACTCTCCTGACTTTCCTGAAGCTTTGCGATGTATCATCTTCCATTTGCAACCCATTTTCATCAATTCTTCCGATTAATTTTTCAGAACAGCTTGGCGGCTTATCGGCAGCCACAAGTAGTTTTTTTTTTTTTTTTCAGGGGTTGTTATCAAAACTTCAAGTTCGTCTACCGAGCCTGAGTTCTCCAAATAATAATTTGTTGAAAGTGAAACTGATTTTGATGATATTTTTCCAAAACACGCAATACTTCTTCCTGCGCGCATACTTGAAGGTCTCCTTCTGGATGACGTCAGTCAATTTCCGTCTCACTACGGACGCAACACAAAATTTAGAGAAGGCCGGAGTAGAAGGCCAAATCAGCTAAATTGGTCTTTGTTCTCCGTCTCGCCGATTAAACTCCAATATTTCTTGCTCAATTTCTGGCAATGATCGTGGCCACCAGAAAATTGGATCTACAGAAATCTAAAGTAATAATTGTTACAGATGCGCTCCGGGTGTGTACACATTTATACTAAAAAGATTTTGCGCCAAAACAACACACGCAAGAAAGACGACGCCCGTGGTGTCGCCCGTGGTGTCGCCCGTGGTGTCGCCCGTGGTGTCGCCTGTGGTGTCGCCGTCTTTTTTGTGTGTGTTGTTTTGGCGCAATATCTTTTTAGTGTGCAAGATCATCAACTAGCCCAGCAGTTAACTGTTCTAATGTACACATTTAACTTCTAAATATCGGCCACACCTGCTGAGTATATTTTCGACTGTTGCCCCAGAGAATTTGTCTAAAATGCGCCTGGAGTGTCCATACAATTGCTATAGCAATTAAAGAAAATTGAATTACATGCCCTGTGGTGGTATCGAACCTCGGTATCCCAGCACAGCCACCCGATGCTCTAGCCATCATTAGGCCACAGTTAACTAGGATCCCCCAACCACGGCGTGCCTTATAATGAGATTGTGGTTTCGGCACGCAAAACCTCAGGATTTAATTTTGAGAAACGGGCCATTGAAAACAGAGTAACCCGTAAAATGTACTTTCCTTGCAATGTGTTCAATTTCCGCCAACTTCCGTTGTTCAATTCAACGATTTCCGTTGGACTGCCGATATCCGTCTCATATTTCCCTCTCAATCGCGTAAGAAACTTTTCGCGTTAGATCAATATATGCGGACGAGTACGCTCTTTATGAGAAAACACGTGGAAGCTTTCTTGTAAAAAGTGATACTGCAAAAGTTGCGTAGAATAGTAAACCTGATTTTCTTTTTAGGTTAGTCTGACTTCTGGCATCACAAACTTACACACAAAAGAGAAACAAAGTATAAATGCGCAGCCTCGCTCTGCGGTTCACGATGTATATCATTAAAGCAGTAAACGTTTCTGAAGATGGTAGAAGGCGACAGCCTTTTTTTTTTTTTTTTTTGCGTCTACGGCTCATGCGCAGGCACGTAATATTAGCACCGAAGGAGCGAGCTAGAAGTTTTGTTTGTCAGTTTACATTGTTCAATGTTCGCGAGTGAACATGGCTCCAGGGTCGGCGGGACGAAGAGGCTTCAAAGATAAATAAACTTGGTCGCGCTTTTATTCTCAGCTGGTGAGATGATGGGGACAACCAGTACTGTATGCATTCAGAGAGAAGATGTCGAGGCGTGAAGTTCAGTTGAAGATAAGCTAAAGATTTGAAGAAATAAAAAAACATCATGAAATTGGAATAACCGCTCTGATTTCGGTTGTCTTGTGTTCTCTTTTTAAACGAGTAGCGGTTAGACCGGGGGCACCACTCCGACTGGTACCCTACGGGCGCGCACGCTCTTGCGTACGTGTACGTACGCATCAGCGTACCTAAGCACACATGTGTGCACACAGGCGGGCACACACATCGGGCGCCCAAGGGTTTGTGAACGCAGCTGCGCATGGGAACGGAACGGAATCGAAGGCAAACACAGAACGAGCAAGACGACGTGGCCCAAACGGAGAGCACAAAACGGAAGGGTTACAGAGGCGGAAGACGGGGCCACAAACAACCACGAAAATGATGGTGCGAAGAAATAAAAGCGTTGGAAATGGTCGAGTGAGCGAAGCATGCGGGTGATAGACGCGTAAAAAAGAGAAGAAGGAAAAGAAAAGCTCGAGCCAGCTGTATTCACGCTTGAACGCTCAGACTCCGGCGCTTAAATTAATTTCGAGCCGCCCCCATGTTTTTGTCTCTTTCTCCTCCCGCTCTTCTTACTCTCTTTTGTTCCAGTTTGCGTGATTTCTTCCGCAGGGTCGCGCTTGGTGTAGAAGTAAGAAACATAGAAGGGTCTGTAGGGAGACTATAGTAAGATGAAGGGAGGTGGGGAAGTGGGGGCGGTGTTCAGAGGACGTCGTAAAGCAGAAACTTCAGAGACACACGTTGGAAAAGTAAGAAACAAGCAGAGGACAAAACAAGTAAGCGACGAAAACAAAAGCGCGTCGTCAGGAGGCACTGCGGGACCCTTAGTGTTTGCCGTGATGCACACGAAAGGGCGTCTGGGCAACAACGAGGACGAGCAGGGGAAGGAGGCCGAGGCCCTGTGGGAGTGGGAGACGCAAAAGGAGGGAATCCGCTCAGTGAGAAAGAAAGAAAGAAAGAAAGAAAGAAAGAAAGAAAGAAAGAAATGAAGAGAAGCGAGGATCCCCAGCGTCAGACAGCAATGGCCAGGAAGATAACGACGAGTCCAAATTAAAGCGGAGCCGACGGTCCGTAAAGATCCTGTGTTTCGGCCCGAAAGAATATTCGCTGGGCGCCGCTGGTTTGGGCGAGTTGCTGTACCACCACCCGCTTCCTTCGCCCGACCGTGGGAGGAGTTATATGTTTTGTCGCTTTCTCTCGCTTTCTGTGTTCTCAGAGGGTGCCGAGTGGCGGTGCTGGCGTCGGCGCCTGTGTCACCGACCGTGTAATATCCGACGAGAAAGATGATCCGCGCGAGGTCGCTTCGTTCGCAATGGCGGTCGGGTGAGGCGGCGGCGGAGGTTGCTTTTTGAACCGTTTGCGCGTGACGTGACAGTTCGCGTAATTACTCCGCACCCCGAATACCCTCCTTCCTTTCCTCCCCTCCCTCTACTTCACTTTCATTTGGAGGCAGCGTAAAGGACACAAGGTGCTCGCGGTGCCCTCTTTCGGCTGGATAGCGTGGCTTTGTGGTACTTATTGCACCATTTGTCTCTGCCGTGGCCTCTCCTGTTAGTCGTGCTTGTGCTGATGCTTAGTGTGCAAGAAACAAAGAAAGCTAAAGCAAAAAAACCTGCGCGGTCCGCCACGGGCGAATAAATTTTATAGTGCTTTCAAGACACTTTCGTAACCAGTCGTTTCGTTGCTTTCTTCCTACACGGCACACACTATTCAGCTACCAGCCGCCCGAATGGTGTTACTTATGATTGTTATTCTGAGGGAAATGCTTATGCACAGAAACAAGTGCCAGGAGGCGCCAACTGGCCATTGAGTCGCCTCCACCCTTGAAGTAACTTTGTCATCACAAACTGCAACTATTGCATAGCAAACGCTACAAAAAATTTGAAAATGTTGCAGCACTGCCATACGGATTTGCAGAATATCCCAAATGTAAAGATAACCCCGTCATTGAGCCTATCATACCGTCTTTCACATGTAGGCCTCCAGTCATCAGTTAAATTTTTTTGTGACCTGATCTGTAAGCGATAGCCCAGATGAGCTTTAACTAGCACTGCTAGCTGGCTAATTGGCCCTGCAGATATAAAGCCTGATGCGAAGACCGGCCATTCTGAGAGATAGCCTTTAGCTGATACAGGCCATCGGAGGAGTATAAGTCTGAAACGATACAATGTCCGTCCGTTTATCTTAGAAAGTAAGTTTCAAGGAAAACACTGTCACAAGGAAAACTTACAGAGTAGGTTTTCCTTGTGACAGAGCTAATTATTTTTGGATAAAGAAACAGCTGCATCATAAGTGCTACTAGCAGCGCTCGGAAAAGGCAGCAAAGGGCCAAAGGAAGGAAAAAGTGGAGAAGGAAAGGCAGGGAGGTTAGCCAGTTTAGCTTAACCGGTTTGCTACCCTACACATGGGAGCGGGATGGGGGGATGAAAGATTGGGAGAAGAGATAGAGGGAGCACATAACACGGCACACACATCGTTAGTTACAGTCTGTCACTCTTGCGCGGTAAGTGACATCACTGTCACAGCCGTTTGTCCAAGTCTGTCTCCTTCATAAATCGAAGAAGTCCCTTCGTCACCTTCAGCTGCGATGTCTTCTGTCGGTGATATGCGAAAATAGTTGCAACTGACAATGGTCTATTGTCAAGGTGCGCTAGAATGGACTCCAGGGACTGTCTTGGAACATTATATTCAGGACAGTCGCACAGAATGTGTTCCAGCGTCTCCTCGCAAAGACAGGCATTGCAGAGAGCGTTGTCGGCCATTCCAATGCGAAATGAGTAAGATTTCGTGAAGGCCATCCCTAGCCATAAGCGATAAAGCAGGGTGGCCTCACTTCGGCGGAATCCAGATGGCATACAAAGATGCATCAAAGAGGGCAGGTCGTATTGACGATTGCTCCGGTTGGTCTGACTGCTTGGTGTGCACCATAGAGAGAGCGTGATCTCCCGTGCAAGCACTCGAAGTCTGCTGGCTGCGTCGGACCGTGAAAGTGGTATGTCCTCTTCCTGTGTGTCTTCAAGAGCTGCCCGAGCGGCTTTATCGGCGTCTTCATTTCCTATGACGCCGCAGTGACTTGGCAGCCACTGAAACGTCACGTGATGTCCTTTCTCATGTGATGTATGGAGTAGGCATCTAATATCGAACACGAACTGTTCGAATGGCCCGCGACGCAGAGCTGATAGCACAGATTGTAGGGCTGCCTTTGAGTCACTGAAGATTGACCATTGTCGAGGTGGTTCTCGATTGAGGAAACAAAGTGCAGCGCGAAGAGCAGCTAGTTCCGCAGATGTCGATGTCGTTGGGTGGTCAGTCCTAAAGCTGATGGTAATAGCTCTTGCTGGGACGACCACAGCACCAGACGAACACTGGATGTTTGCGGAACCATCAGTATAAGTATGTGCACTGTCCGCGTACCTCTCGTGCAGAAGAAGCAGAGACAGTTGTTTCAGCACAGGCGACGACAGCTCAAATTTTTTCCCGATTGCTGGTATGGTGGACTGTGGAGCTGACAAGACACCAAGAGGGTATCGATGGTTTAGATGGAGCGGTGGAGCCCGAGGGAAGTTTGTCGTTGTACTTGACGATAGTTTTAGAGAATGATGCTTGGTGCCTGTCTGAAGGTAGTGTTGCAAGCTGGTGATAGGGGGCACGTGCAAAATGTCTGATGTGCTTTCTCAGGGCTTCCACCGTAATATGAGCTTGCATTGGATGGTCCCGAGCAATCGCAATAGTTGCCTCTGTTGACGTGCATCTGGGCAAACCAAGGCAAACTCTGAATGCATGAGCTTGTGCTGCCTGCAGAACACGAATATTTGTCTTGCAGGTGATGTTCAGTACAGGTAGACTATATCTTAAAAAACCGAGAAACAGAGCTCTGTAGAGTTTCAGCATTGCGTCTACTGACATCCCCCACGTCTTTCCTGTCAAGTATTTAAAGAACTGGGAGGTTGCTGTCAGGCGTCGTTTCATGTAGGCCACGTGCGGGCTCCAAGAGAGGTCTCGGTCGATAATCACGCCAAGAAATCTGTGGGTTCTGATATAGGAAATGGTCTGCCCATTGATTGAGATTACATAAGGCGTCATGAGTTCGCGAGTAAATGCCACTAGTGCGCATTTTTCTGGGGATATGCTGAGACCTTGTTCACACAAGTAGCTCGCTCTTTGAAGCCGTGCACGTATCTGAGGACGTGTGACTGCCGAAGTCCAGACACAGATGTCGTCTGCGTATATTGAAATTTTGGTGGTAGTTGGCAAGTATTCAGCAAGTCCTGTAAGAGCGAGGTTGAATAGCGTCGGGCTGAGAGCACCGCCTTGAGGAACGCCCCTGCTGGTATAGCGTCGCGTATTTGGGCCATCGTCCGCTAACACATAGAATGATCTTGCAGATAGGTAACTTGAAATCCACAAAAATGCTCTACCACGTAGGCCAACCGTCACAAGAGCGTCGAGAATGGCCTCATGTAATACGTTATCGTATATGCCCCTTTCACATCTAAGAATAAAGCTGCAGATAAACGCTTACGGGACCTTTCGTGCTGGACGTATGAAACGAGATCGACTACATTGTCGATGGAAGAGCGGTCACGTCGAAAACCAGCCATGGAATGCGGATAAATCCTGTAGTGTTCAAGGTACCACTCCAGACGGCCAAGGATCATCCGTTCCATTATCTTTCCTACACAGCTGGCCAGCGCTATTGGGTCTGCCATCCGCGCACAAAAGTCTTCTGCGACATCGATGTCTTGCCGCCCTTGGAAAAGCGCGAGCGCCTTGAATGGAAAACGCTGTTCCGGAAGGCAACGCAGACCTTGCACCGTTTTCCAAATGTGAGACAGTGGCTTGCGGGGATCGAGTGTCTGGCAGAGCGTTGCCCAACGTTCCGACGCTAATCTGTCCATTCGACGCTGAATCTTCTTTTGCATGCTCCTGGCTGCCCTAAGGTCATGGATTGATCTTGTACGCCGATATCGACGTTCCGCCCGGCGACGAAGTGCTCGAAGTCGCTCTAATTCTATGTCGAAGTCGTTTCGCGTGTAAGAGATCGTCAGCGTGCGAGTGGTGTTTTGCATCACATTTTTAATTGTTTGCTCAAACCCAGAAGGTAGGCCCTCGAGGCAGGCATCTTCCATATCAGATTTCAAGTTGGCCCATTGAATCGTCCGAATGGTATTCCGTGGGCCAGATCTAGACGACAAGCCTTTGATGTTCAGATAGGTGGGAATGTGATCACTCCCATGTGTCTCAATATCTGGAAACCACTTCACACATCTGGCGAGAGAGTTGGAAACGAAAGCAAGGTCGAGGCAGCTGCCGTATGTCATGCCTCGGAGAAAGGTGGGGCTACCATCGTTCAGGAGAGTAAGGCCATAGTTGTATGCGATGCTTGCTAATCTTCGTCCTCTTGCATTTGTCCTTGTACTTCCCCATGCTGGATGGTGTGCATTGAAATCACCTATGATTACCCATGGGGCGGGACAAACACTCAAGATATCCGCTAATCTTTTAGTATCGAAATTGCTGGAAGGCGATATATATACGCCTATGAGAGTAAACAAGAGTTTGTTCTTTTTAACTGTGATGCATATATATTGATTGTCGTCGTGCGGCGCAATTGGTTGCAAAACATATTTGAGTTCACGACGAACAAAGACAATGATTTTGCTGCATGCACCATTTTTTGATGACATGATAAATTCGTACCCTGACAGTCTGATTGGTTTCGACAAGTTGGGCTCACAAATTATGATGAGTGGAAACACATTGGTGCACACATACTGACGGAAATCTGAAATTCGTGATTTTAGCCCTCTGGCGTTCCACTGGACGACGGACGCTGCCTTGACTTCTTTTCGGAAGGATGGGGTATGGGTAGCCATCTTTCTAGTTGAAGGATTCAAGCACTGGGCTTAAGGCGTCCAGCACTTTAAGTGCGCTTCGAGCAGACGGTGTCCCCAGTCCACTAAAATCGTTCGGATGGCCTCCATGAGGGAACGTAGCACCGAGCAAAGGGCCAAAGTATGCGTTGTGCTATCACCCATGACGCCACTTGTGTAAACGCGTCAGCAAATATTGATAATGTGCGTGTCATCCCCAATGTAGTTTTTTAGATGGGGTCAGCGTGCATCTCTCGTCAAAAATGGGTAACCCAGATAATAAACGGTGTTTATAGTCGTGGTCCTACGTGACTGTAATGTTTGTGACGACATAGATCGTTTGGCGCTGTACACTATGTTTCTTTAGCTTCAGTAGTGCCCGGGTAGGTACTCAAGCATTAAGCCGAGACCACACGTACGCTTGCGGACGCGCTAGCTCGCGTCCGCGCGCCTAGCGCCTGCCGCGCCTCGCGAGTAATGGTGGTTTGCATCCACAAAGACGCGCGACAGCGCGCGCTCACTGGGCTCACTCACAGACGCCTCGGCAGGCGCCGCTTCGTACTTTGTTACTGACAGTGTTTCAAGATGCTTCGATATTTATAAACGTAATTGTTATATTTTTATAGCTGTTAGATAAGTGCAAAAAGGAAGGAAGAACCACATTCTTGCACGATATAAATCTGCTTCACTGAGAGTTGAACGCTCCGCGCCGCAGCTGCGTAGCCAGGCGCGCCGACGCGAGGCAACCCAAGCGCGCTATGAGCGCGCGATAATAGAGATGAGCTGTTCCCCGAGATCACGTCGCGTTTCAACGCGTACGAGCCATGCCGCACCGTGTGCGCATGCGTGGGCGCGTGAACGCGAGCTTGCACGCGTCCGCAAGCGTACGTATGGTCTGGGCTTTAGGTTCATGTCATTGACAGAGCATGGCCCCTCGTAATTTCGGCGATGATTGCACGAATTTTTAGTCTGTCTGTCTGTCTGTCTGTCTGTCTGTCTGTCTGTAGACAGAGGTAACCAGATACTTTTTTGGCAGCCTTTCCTTGTAGCTATCACTCTTCAATGTAAACACATTTGTACTAACTGTTCCGCATTAATACGCACTGTGCTATCGGTAGCTGCTGGCACCGTAGCACTGGATAAGTGCTAATCTCACTTGTTAGCCTAAGCAGTCGTAAAGCTTCTTTTCTTAATGAAAGAAGAGCAACCACTACTGTCAGCAGTCGATACACGCGTACGTGTATGCTGTATCTCTTGTGTTTGAATGCTTTGTATTAGGAATGTATAAGTGCCATTTGCAACATAATATGCTTACTAGCTCTTATAGTACTGTTTCAGTTTATACTCCTCCTTACGTCATGCTCCTACGGGGGCCTGTAAGGTCTTTTGTAAATAAATAAATAAAAAACATGCACCTTTCTACCTCCAATTACTGAGTCATTTCGGCAAATCCTAGCGTGACAATGTCGGCTTGCCGCAAAAATACGATCATGCTCTCCCTCTCCCAGTACACTTTCCCAACACGTTTTCTTTTTCCACGTGATCCCGCTAATGGATTTACGAGGTAAATCTCCCCTGAAGTAAATAATTGTTATGCCATTACGCAGCTTGTCATGCGCTTTCTATGTAATCCGGCGTAAATGAGGGCTTATATTCTTTCGCACAGACGGCGCAAGGGACTTGTAAGCAGCAAGATAAGATTCACGCGAACGCGCGTGCTTTCTTCTTTAATTATTTGCTCCGAAATGCATACAGCCATTATGAAACTTCGTTCGCCAGCGTCCGGCTGTGACGCAACCTTAGCACGTTCGCGGCAGTGCCCACATTAAAAATAAAACGCGTCCTCTTTGTCCTTACTCCACGCCATTGCAGTTGTTCACGGTACATTAAAAAAAAAATGTATTTCCACAGCCAAGTCATTCGCCCCTTCTTTCACCGCTGCTTTTTCCTTCTTTCACGCTCTCTTTTTGTGCATATACAGCCGTCTCCTCGTTTGGAGCAGCCCTGAACTATCGCATCAAAAATTCAATGAACGAATCTCGTATTCATGGTGCCACGCAGTGCGGCTCCCCAGTCACGTGCTTAGTTTTAACGCCGCCCGGCTCCTTTCGAGCGTTGTTCTCAAGCGCCCTCTGTCGCTCGTCAGCGCACGAACTCTTTTTACACGCGACGGGGCAAGAAATGTGCATCTCGAAGCAACCCTTCCATGCGTTAAGTTCCTTGCGTGGTCACCACTCTGCCTACAAGATTTTCCCGTTTCTCTTCGAGGGGCCTGCTCCTCTTTCGGCGTCGCGCTCACGCGTTGCATGCGCGAAGCTTGTCGTTTCCGAGTTTCCCCCCTTTTCCCGATATTGCTTTGTTTCCTTAAGAACGTGGGCGATCGCAGCTGCAGTTTACTGCAATCTTCTGTAGTTTTATACAATGTTTGAAACGTTTACTTTCTTTTTCTGAGGTGGATCGAACCGTCACCGTAGTTAAGCGGACGTGGCGTTGCGCTGCTGAGCTCGAGGACGCGGGTTCGACTTCCGGCCACGGTTGCCGCATTTCGTGAAAGTGAAATTCACGAACACTCGTGTAATTATAGATTTATGTGTGCGTTAACTTCTTCGCTACTAGTATCCACTTTCGGCGATACCTTTTTCTGAAGCCAAGTCCTCCTGAGCGAGAAGTTGCGATGCTATCAAATCGCGCGCCTTTCTCCGCCTGGACGATGGTTTAGTCGGCTTCCAAAGGAGGACGCCATATCTTGGCTGAGGCTGCCTGGCCGTTAAAAAAAAATTCTCGCAAGAAATTTACGAGAATTCTCTCCAAGCTTCCCGTTCGCTACCAATATCCACATTTGTGGGCCCTTTTTCTAAATGATGTACGCCTCAGCGAAAAATTCCGAGGCATTCAAATCGCGCACGTCTATCATGCTGCATCATGGTTTACCTTTCTTTCAACGCAGGGCCTCATAAGTCGGACGAGGCGGCCGGTAAGGAGAGTTGCACTTTCATCCGAAAAGCGAAGCACTGATTGCGGTAGCAAATTATTAGACAGCTATGCGAAGTAAGGTAAGTACTTTTATCGGCCGTATAAATGGCACTAAAGATTTGCTTAATATAATAATTAGCAAGCATGGTGTCACGCGCGTACAGGAAAACATGAACCGATCTCGATGACCGCGGACACTTGCAGTCGCAACGCTGGCGTAATGACGAGAGGCGAGCGAAGGCTTCGTGCTGCCGCTAGCTTCAACGCGTCTCCGAAAAATTGAGATTACGCGATCTTCAACACTAGGCGTGCGAGAACATAGCCCACACGAAGCCACCAGCTACTTCGGCGACCACAACTTTATACCCGCCGCAGATTACCTCCAAGATAAGGCGCGCGCAGCGGCGCTCAGAACACGCCACTCGCAGCAAAGGCCGGGCTGGTATTGGAGACGCGCGAACCCCTCCCCCCCCCCCCTCCCTAAGAACAGAGCTAAGAACAGTCTTTATTACGTGCACCGCGACGAGAACACAAGGGCATAGTTGACATCTTTGAACGGAACTGCAGAAAAGACACGACTAGACGACCTACAAACACACACAGCGCTGTGTGTGTTTCGAGTCATAGTGAAGGCTACAACTGTGGTAATGATAACTAAGTCACCAAAGTTTGATACCAGTCAGAGTGTATATATATATATATATATATATATATATATATATATATCGGGGTTTTACGTGCTAGAACACGATCTTATTATGTGGCCCACCGCAATGAGAAACTGCAGAATAATTTTGACCACCTTCAATTCTTTAACATGCACCTTCCTTTAAACCAAGCACACGAGCACTTTTGCGTCTCGCCCTTATTGAAATGAGGCAGTCACGGCACGGATCGAACACACAACTTTGAGCTTAGCAGCGCGACGCCATAGCCACTAAGCTACCGCGGCGCCCAGGTGAAACACTAGAATGAAATGCAGCGTGGAGGAAAGTATTGATTCGGCGTTTCTCCCTAACATGCTTTCCGCAAGCTGTACGGTACAATAAGTTAAAACTTGTCAAATGCCAGCTTTTGTACGGTAAAATAAATTGGATGTCTCTTCTATTTACAGAGTTCGTTGAAGTACATCAACCCCTAAGAAAATGACATCCTTGCCGCCACGAAGATTTTCTTTAACTGTGAAGGCTAAGTGCAGGCTTGCTTTACGAGGAACTGGTGACTGTTAGCGCTACAATGCAAGAAACATTATAATAAGCAAGCACCGATGGTGTTCAAGTTCAGCCAAGTTGACAGAAGACTACAAAGCAGAAGACAGGAAAGATGAGTAAGCTGAAGTCGTTGTAGTCGAGCAAGATGACAGAAATCAAATGAAATCAATTCGCGCGCCACTGTGGACGTCTCCCGAAGCTAATACTGCACGAAACAATGGGAGTCTTGGAGGTGGTTTGCCATACAGCGCATTGTTCTACTGCACTGCGTTGACTAGTCTGTGCTGCACAACAAACATTGCGTTATCTCCGGCGCTACTAACAGACAATTGCTTCCGTTGACACTAATAGAACTCCCACCTACGTTTCAAATGGGTTTATGGTCGCCTTTACATAAATGCGACAGTAGTGTATCGCATTTCTTAGTGCATCACCGTCATACCATGCGACACTGTTTGCACATGGCGCATCCCCCTTCGTCAGAAACAAAACAGTACCTGTTTCCGGTGAGTTCGTTCCGCCAGTGAGTGGAGAAGAGCGGACGCCAGCAGCCTTCTCACTTTCACTCCCTCCAAGCGACACCCCAGAGCTTACATCAGCACCTTCTATGTGGTGCTGCTTACGTGCACCGCTTGAGTGAACTCAAAATCTATCAGTCTACCCTCTCCTTGCACATTAATGCGATTCGGTTTTGTAGAACATTATTGCCGTTTACTGTCATTTTAACGTTATAATGCGGCTTATTACAGGTTTAATCCCATATGCATTGTTATTTGTGGCGACACGTCTACATACACGCCACGTGCTAACATAAGCCGGCAGTGTCCCACGTGACCGCTTGGCTCCTTGCTGTGGACCTTTCTATCGCTTCCATTTTCGCCCGATGGCGTGTCTTTGTGAAAGCGCTGCTACGTATACAGCTCCCCCTTTTGTTTCTCCGCCAAAGTAGCACCAACTGATAGTCCAAACATTGAGCCAGGAAACGACAGGAAGCGACAATGTCAAGTGCCAAGCCACTCGCAAAGCCACGACGGCGCACGACACTCCCCTCGAGGACCGCTCTTTACACATCTCGCCCGCCGGCTCACCGTTTAACGCTTCCCATCCTCCTCGCTTCGGTGCTTTGCATCGCTTCTTGAACCGCTAGTCGACAGGCGTCTCCCGCGCGTCTATGCTCGCAAAATAAAAGTGAAAGTACCCTTATCTCCCGTTCAACCCCTATCTCACTTTACCGCACCAAACATCGTCGCCTTCTCAGAGCAAGCGTCGTCGTCAAGGATGCGATGTCGGCTGCACGCCCGAAACCACCAGGCGCGCGTTTTCAGAGGATATTTTTGTTGCTTCTCCTTATTTTTCTAACCCGATCTCTCTCTTTTAGTTTGCTTCTTTGCCTTATAGAGCGAAATGCAAATACAAGAGTGGTGAAAGAGAACAAATATGAAACGCGCGGAAGGAAGGAGACATCTTCCATTAGGAAGACGCGGAGTCGACACCATCAAAACAGACGTGACGATGCGCAGACGACGACGGCGAACGCGGAGCGTCTGCTCTGGCTGCTCGAATCGGCGGCGACGTTAGACGGCGGCGGGGGACGACGTTTGCCAGGGGGTCCCCGCCTGCTACGACGACGCCAAGGGAGGTCGGTCGACGCCGTCTTGCCCCTGCCGCGGAAAGCCAGCGGAAGGCGCGCTGTGCAAAAGAGGAACGTTCTCGCATACGCTATAGAGAGGAATGAGGAAAATGATAGCGGGGATAGAGAGAGAGAGAGAATGTTAGAGAGAAAGAGAAATATGGCCGTCATTCTTGGGCGGCGGTTTGTTGGGGACGACGACATTCTTGCGGCGTCTGGAAGAGCATGTGCCCCATAGAACGAGACAAAAAGAAAAATGAAAACGCGACCTGCGGGGGAGGGGGGGGGGGGGACGTCATTCCTTGCGGCTGCGGCGGCGGCGATATATGAGGAGAGATGGCGCAGCGGTTTATGTCGCCGCTTCACTCTGCCGTCGAGGCTTCGCTTGATTGCGCGTTTCGGCGGCTCGATGTTTGTCGAGAGGCAGCGATAGCTCCCTGCTATGTATTCCTGGAATAGGAAAGTGGCAGGGTGCCCAAAACTTCCCGGGATTATGTCTCTCCGATGGGCCGGCACATTGCGCAGCCCATTGGTCTTTCTGCTGCTGCAATTCGAGAAGAACGGCACCAGTAATGGGCGCGCCTCTTTGTCCTTCGCTTCTTCGAAGTTCTTCGACGCTTGACGCATCGATGTGTAGGGGTTCTACCGGAGACTTCCGTGGCGGCTTGTTCTGGCGGTAATGGCTGCAGCTTGCTCCAAAAATGTAGCGGAGTGCTTTTGGAGTGCAGCGTTAAGTTAGGCTCATTAGTGGGCGAAATGGTAAACCTCTATGCACGTAAAAGCCTGTTCTGGTAGACTCCGACCCACGCTATGAATGACCACAATAGCCAGCACTGTCAGGTGCAGATCGTTTGCACAGCGCAATTAACCTGAATCTGATCCGGCTTTATACCCTTCATTGCGAAAGGTCAGAAGGAGTGCTCAGGCCAGCGTAGACAGGAGGCTTCCTGTCGTGGAAAGTATAACGGAGACCATGGTGACGGAGACAGAGTACGTGTCTATACAGCCTTGTCGCAACCGCAATTGTTGCACACGACATTGTCAACGGTCCAAGAAACGAAGAAGCAAGCAGAAATCTCATTCGTGGGCTATGAGAGAGAAAAAAAGAAAGAAAGCAGGAATTTTAACCAGAAGAGCGTCTGGTTGGCCACCCTACACAGAAGAGGGAAGAAGGAATAGAAAAATGAGATTTAGATAGAGAGAGATTGGGAGGGAAGATGCGGTGAACGCTGGCACGCGCGCGCACGGAATCATGCTCTCAAAGGCGCTCGCACAGGCCTGTCCTTGAAATTTCATAATGTCACAATGATTGTAAAACACTGAAGGTTATGCCGACAAACTTGAAATCCGGAGCGGACTATATAAGCCGCAGGGCAAAATTTGCAAAAGCCCTTGCAGAATTTTGAGCAGTCAGATATGCTGGCCAATAATAGTAAACAAGTAGAAATTACATAAACTCCTGTCGACAAAAGGATAGTAAGCAATTTCTTCGTTATAGACACTCTTTGTGGAAACGATTTACGAATTCTTAAGAAGCGCAATCAACCTCTATAGAAATGCCTTGTGAAGGGTGACAGGACCTGTTCACGAAAGCTACTATGTAGGGAGGTGTTCACTTCGACTCGGGGACGAACATTCATGCCGTGCTGCCAAAACCGACAAGTTCGCGCGGACAACGAAGGCATCTCGGACGAGTAAAATCGGCGAAAGCCCTGCGTTTACAGTGGCAAAAATAACGAGCGTGCCCACGCGCGTCTGCCCCTGTCTGTGCGTTTGTGCCCCGGTGCGAAGCCATCACCCTTTTTCGCCGAGTGTCGGAGAGCGAGTGAGATTCGACCAGCCTGCCTGTCTGCGAAAGCGCCTCATTCACAAACACGACGATCGCGCATGCTTCGGTTGGCAGTTCCTTCTCTCTCCTGTGGCGAAGGCGTTCCTGGAAGTAAGCCCTTTAACAAGTGTGTTTGTGGGGAGGGCGGGATGAGGGAAGAAGGGTTATAGGCGACACGCCTCACCAGCCAGAGTGGCCTCGCCTTTCGGTCACCAGCAGATTGTTGGTCTGACCACCTTTTACGTACGGACAGAGTTAAGTCTCGTTTTTATTTCTGTGTCTCATCCTCTAAAAGGCGCTCTCCGCTACACCTGGGTCTGGTGAACCTTTTGAAATAGGGGCTACGCAGACGACCTCTCAGTGGCAGTGGTTCATTAGTCCTGTCACCTGTACGTAATTTTAAACATGGCCTCGGTGAAAGTTAAACCAATGTGCACGCCTTGAAACAGCAACACGAAGCATAAAAACTCTATCTTAGAATACTTCTACACGTTCTTTTTTCACACTATAACGATGCTACTGCATCATAAAGAGAAGGCTGCTTATTATTTTTTACTTTTAATATCTCTGTACCAGCGAGCTGCCAAAAACGGCTGCCTTTCACGAATCGTTGAAATACAAAATAAGAGGCGAAAAATTCCTAAGGCGAAATCAATACTAATTTTGCTCCTCGTGTTTCGACATTGCCGCGCGGTCTGCCTCGAGCACTACTTGACTTTACTTCCCGAATTTTATGCCATATAAAGATGTCCTGTTCGTGACAGCATCGAAAATTCACGCGCCATTAGCCCCCACCGCAGCAACAATGAAAGCTTCTGCGCGAGTGTTCGCACACACACGCACGCACGCAAACATATACACACATATACACACACACTCGCGCGCACACACACTTTACAATATATAACACTCTGGGCTTCGGCAATAAACGCGTCCCCATCCGAGAGGGGTCTTTGTTGGGAACGGAAGGTTGGTCAACTTCGTTCCGTACAAGCGAGTGCAGTCGTCAGCAAACTACCACACTATATGAAATGCTCGAGACGAAGACAGCATCACGTCCACATTGTTTGCCGGGGCCTTTCCATTGTCTTTGGGATAAGCGAGCCATTTCCCTCGAAGGCGCACCGCCGCGCCAACTACTGCGAGCTGCAGCCATCGCGGCGCCTCTTCCCTGGCGCACACAAATTGCTAGCCGCGGGAAATGGAGGGGCCGGAGCGTCTCGAGAAGAAATGCTGGGCGGCGGTTGTTCGGGAGTGAGCAACCGCCTTCCCGATTTCAGCGGGCCCTGCCGTGTTGTGGCCAGATATTTCCGGCACTCGCGCTAACGTCAGCCGCGTCTCTCCCTGGGCACTCTACAGCATCGCGGCACTCCTTTAGTCGAGCGTTGGTAGAATGGAACAGCCTTATATATAAGGCTCGCAATGAGGAACGAAGACACTCTCCGCTCTAAATAAGTTAAGGGGGATACGTTCGCCGTGACGCGCATGCGTGCAGTTCTCCTCGCGTGTTCAGTTGAGCGTCGGATAGGACAGACGTGCCACACCTATACGTTGCACCAGCTGCGAGTGGCCGCGTAATGATTTTTTCGGCTGCTGGGATTTAAGCTTGGGTAAACATATCGGTGAATGTCTATTCTTTCTTGAGCATTTAATAAAATGCGCAAGCTTTAAATGCACATGCTCATTTGGATTTGGATTGCTACACTCTAAATACAAGATGTTGACGACTTCTGTATGGGGAAGTAATTAATTTCTTATCCCATGCTTAACTCCCTTTTAATTGTGATAGAAATTATGGGGATGCTCCAGGAGCAATCTGCCGTCGCCGTCGCCGTGATGCTCCGTTTGATGTCCAAGGGCGATAACATCGTCGCCGCGCGCCGTATGCTGCATGTGCGAGTGAAAGCGTGCGAGGGCCAGCCGCCGATGGCGGCTCAATCTCGCCCCCACAAGGGAGTAGAGCGGGGAGCAAGCGCGCCGTCTTGCGTCGGACGCAAGGCACCGGGGATCTTTATATACCAATGCAAATGCTGCTGTATTTCGAAAACGTTTTCTTCCACGTAAGGTGCCCTTTTCTTGTCTATATGCTTAAAATGTGTACAACATCGCTTCTTATTAAATTGGGAAAGTGCCATAAGCTTATGTATTATCCTGAGCGTTATGCATTGCAACTCACGAATTGGCAGATACTGACGGGATAGTTGGTAGTGCATTACCTGATGCGTAGCGTAAGCAGGGTACGCAAGACGATGGAGAAGACGAAGTTACGGTTGTCGGTCCTTCCCTGTCGTATTCAGTGCTCAGTTTGCCCTACACCCACCGCAATAGACCATTTCTCTAATTGTAAAGCAAGTATAATATATATATATATATATATATATATATATATATATATATATATATATATATATATATATATATATATATATATATATATTATTCATATCATAAAGAAGCCAACAAACACTGACACCGAAGACAACATAGGGCAAATTACTCTTGTGCTTAATAAATGAAATAAACAAACGATAAATTAATGGAAATGAAAGTGGATGAAAAAACAACTTGCCGCAAGTGGGGAACGATCCCACAACCTTCGCATTTCCCGTGCAATGCTCTACCAATTGAGCTACCACGGCGTCGTTTCCCCATCCACTTTCTAGGGTATTTATGTGTTCTAGTAGAACCCTGGGAGTGTTAGGCAGCGCCACCACTCACAGACCTTGGCGGCGGACGTGGAACGTCCTTTTCCGCCGCAGGCTAGACCTGCCGGTCCCGACGTGCGACTAGCCGGGTCTGCGACGAGTTCGCTTCCTCGCCGGACCTGCATTAAAGTTTCTTCACCAACTCACTCACTCACGTCACGAGAACGCGAATCTTTATATATATATATATATATAAACCACAGCTAATTTCCCTGATGCTTTTCATGGCTTCATTGTCTGTCAGTTTTATATTGTCACACATGGATATATTTACATTCAAGTGATTAGCACTCGCTGGGAACGTTACCCACTTTGCTGTATCGTTGCTTCTAACCTCTTTCACCTCTGTCACGCAGTGACACTAGTTGTCTACTAGCTTGGGCCACTAGGTATGCGCTGGCTGTCAACTTTTCGAGCAGACGACATGGGTCGCTGAGTACGTATCCGAAAAGACTACTTGCTGCGGTCTGGCCTAGTGGACAACGTGGGTCACTGGGTATGTACCCGAACTTCGGCATTGCGTGTGTAATATAGGTGTGTGCCCATTCGTGGCCTATGCCGGAGAAAGGGTGTGCCAAGGCGACGAAGCGAGTGTGTAGCCTTAAATATAGTAAAGCGATAGTGCCGCACCCGCAGCAGACGACTCCGCGTCGAGCGCGGTCGTTTGAGGGACAGCCATTGCAGCGAAGCTGCAGCCAGGATAGGGGTACTGTGGAGTTTCAACTGGGGTGCAGTGATATATAACGAGACGTAGTGAGTTGTGGTGTTATTTGGCATTGTGGGTGGCAGCACAATGCCACTTCGCGTGTGTTCGGTGGGAACATGGTGGGCCGCTACATCGCTTTAATGCTAATCGCATTAACGTCGTCATTCTTCGTTAGGTGGATTCTGCTGGAACCTTTGAGCCTTCTATACCCCCCTGTGTCTCGTTTGCAAACACCCATTATAGAGTATTGACTAATGATGAGCACTTACCCAGCGACTGATGCCCAATGGCCCAAGAACGCAGTAGGCCATATATAAGACATTTGAGAAAACCAGAGAGGCCACTCGATACCATGCTCGATTTCATCAAGAGGACTGTGTGCTTTAGAGACAACAAGGTACACGCTTTATACCAGGATTATTATTTTCTATTACGTGAAAAGGAGACGTGCTCATGGGCGATAGATTGTCAAATTTTTGTGCTATATAAAACCCTGAGCATCTGATGGCACATACCGATTCTACTGGCCAAGGAGGGGCACGTACACAGTGGCTTAATAATATTGTAGCCCGTATGTGAGAAACAGCGTTCAATTGAATACAATAAAAAAATCTGTTGATTATTGTGCGCTACTTCAAAGAGAGGTCTGTGGCCTTTAGATATGCCTGTGATTCGACAATATGTGTACTAGTTTTATGTCCTTACTTATACTCTGGATTACGCAGAATATTACGCGTTTTTTGTCCTGAGCCTTCCTTCCTTGTGAAAAATAAGAACTTCAACTAAAAAAAAAAAGTGTCGTTCATTGGCGCTACCTTGTCTGTCAAAATTAAACCAGACTAACCTACCCGTTGAAAGAAGAAACTGAAGGATCGATACCAATAATGCTTCGCATTAAAAATGAATTGAGAAGAGTGAGTTTATTATTTCGTTTTAACGTTGTATTACTTACGGCGAAAACAGTGAGTGAGTGAGTGAGTGAGTGAGTGAGTGAGTGAGTGAGTGAGTGAGTGAGTGAGTGAGTGAGTGAGTGAGTGAGTGAGTGAGTGAGTGAGTGAGTGAGCGAGCGAGCGAGCGGATTGGAGCTGTCCTTGATATAGTACGCACAGAGGACTGCTCGCGACAGCGATAGCTCTTATTTATGGCAGACCGCATGCGGAACAGACCATTTTGGAATGCTGACTTCACCGGCTCTCACTTCAGAAGGTGAAGAATGTTACGGATAGTTTAACGTAGGTAAATTCGCTAAGAACCTATGTGGGACTTGAACGGAGTTCCTTTAGGCCTTACATGGTGGACAGGCAGCATCGGGTAGCTCGGTGCCTGAATGCAGGAGGTTTCTGCAGCCTTGGTGTTGGAAAAGACAAACTATGTTCGGATTTTGACGATATGCTACGAAGCACATCAGGACATCCTTTTCCAACTTGCTACCGGCATCTCCACAAAATGTGGCGGCTGTGTAATCAAACGAAATGACCTATTAAGTCGAACAGTGAGATTTGTTTGCAATGTAATGTGTCAGAACTTTTCTGACGAGTTGAATAATAACCTATATCAAACAGCCCCTGCAGCGGTAGCGCTCTACGATGCCCGTACTCTGCCAGAAGGATACTATCAACGGTTGTCTCCTACCCTTCCTTTCCTTTTTTTTCTTCTGTTTTGCAGTGTGCTAGTCATACTCGTAGGATTTTCTACGTTGGCCTTATCTATTCAATGTGGCCTTATCTATCAATGTGGCCCAGCAGTGCAGCGCTGAATCGCTGCGCTGCAGGGTCACATTGATGTTAATGCATCTAGAAATCGGAACTTCAGTTCCCGTACCATTGTAGCAGTTTCGATACGCAGTTGCATGTTTGAAAACAATACTAAAGTTGTAATCATAGATGAATTCTCACTGCAAAAGATGCCAACTACAACTAACTAGCCGCTAACTTGCTTTTCGTCTCTTCTCGCGGATCTCGCGAGCGCAATAACTTCGTTTTCTGTAGTTTAAGCCGCCGGCTATTGTTCCGTTCTCCTCGTCAGCCCATCCCTGACAAGACGAGGTTTCGTTCTATGCTTTGTTGGAACATCTGCTGCTAGTAGAGTAAGTGGCGCACGCGCGAACGACGCTTGAGAAAGTACGGATGGAGGACACACTGGCATGAGAAAGACTGGAGGCATTCTTAAGAATAAGGCGGCGCTTTGCCAATGACTTCGTTAAAACATACGCGGCGAGGAAAGCAGCTGAGTGCCGTCAGAATGGAGGGAGCAATGTCAGGAAGTACAGCGGCTACGAAAGACTAGAGATGATGGTGCTCGAAAGTTATGGAAGAGCTCTCCGTTGCGCGTCTCTCGAGTACTGTGGCTTGTGGAGAAAGTTACCAGTTCTCCAGTATATTTTTTTCGCCCATTGTCTGGTGGCATGTCGTCGACAGTCTCTGTCGCTGGCGGTATTTCTTATTCTTTGTCTATCGAGGCTACGAACTTCTTCCCTTCGACCGCCGCCTCTTCTCTCTTGAACTCTTTTCCCCACATGCTCTCAGCTATGCTCGTAGTCCGCCGTCCTGTCAGTGGTATATACCATATAGGAAGTAAGTCATCAGGCGGCGCGCGCCTATCCCATTTAGTGACGTCACCGCGGCAAGAAAGACATCTGCAAGTGATCGCTCTTTTCTCGGGACGACGAGCTCTCTAAGGAAAGGAGGCCGCCACCGACCCCCCTACGAGCCGCCGCCCCCTCGAAACCGCCACCGAAATGCGCCCCCTTCCGAACCCCACGGCAGGACTTGCCTGCCGTAGTTTTGCCTCCTGCACTTGTTCCCTTTGTGCACTCCCTCCTTGTTTTCATTTGCTCCATTCTTGCGCTTCCACTTTGCTCCGATTTGACTCCCATTTTGTCCCCCTTTTGATCCCCCCTACCTTTTGTTCCTTTTTTTCCCTCTTCTGTTTTCCCTTTCGTCGTTCACCTACAAACAATGTCACTTCCCCGTACGCTCCTCCAGCAAGATGGAAGCGACGCCCTCGATACGACGCACTGCACTGCACCAGCCCGCGCGCCGCCTGCTGCGGCCGTGCTTCGTAGAACCGCCGTCATTTCCGTTTTATTATACTGATGAACGGTTCCTAATGGCTGTGCAGCGACCGCGCGAGCGTCTCTCTGAAACCGTGCCGATGTTGTCGGTGCGTATAGAATCTGGCCGGCGCGGCGGCAGTGAATTCTTCATCTCCACCGACCCCCCGAGCGCTGGCGTTCTCCACACGGTGGCGGCGACAGCCTCTCTCTATTCCAGCATTAGAGACGGTGGGAGGTATTAAGGCGCGCCGTGGCTCTTCCGACGTAAATTATGCAGCTCGGGGGCCTCCAATCGGGTTCTGCAGCTAAGTGCCGACGCTCCGGTACGGCTCGCTCACCGGGTGCACGCCGCCGGCTTCAAAACAGACCGACCGGAGCTGAGTGCGGTCCTCGAGGTGCGCGCCTGATGTCTCCCGTTCGACGTTCCTCCGGCTTGGGCGGAAGTTTTGCTTGTCTTCAGAAAGCTGTTGTCTCTGTGGTCCCTGATTTATTGCTGGCGCAGCTCTGGAGCTCGAGAGCGCGCGAACTGTAGTGTATGACAAACTTTGGTGCCACATATATATATATATATATATATATATATATATAATTTGAAATCGGGCGTTCCTATATGATTACGTTCAGGACATATTTACTACATCATGGCCGAATTTCCGGCAAGCAACCTTTTCTTAGAATTAGCTATATTCAGTAATTTTTCTGCGCAGTACTATCTACAGATTAATGAAACTCGATGTCAAAAGAACCGGAGGCATGTCAGCTGGCCAGTCTGTCTGTGGCTCTTGTTTTGTTTCTCCCTTGCAAAATAATATTCGCTCCTAGCTGGATAATTCTATCCTCCAAATGTGACAAAAGAAAACGTGCAGTCTGGAACCCACTGGAATTTAATGAACTGTATGGCTTTCGTGGACAGAGACAACGATTGGAACCAAAAGCAAGACTTGTGTTGGTGATCAGGGGAAAAGAAAAAGGAAACCTGTGTGCACAGATTACACGTTCGATCGTGCATTATGCTCTAGCTCGCCGCTACTGGTCCCATACTCTGGCCCTTTTGACTTGTCGCACTTTTCTACGTTTTCGCAGTGCCATCCGAGCATTGAGATTGTATGAGAACTGCTACGCTTACCTAGATTTTAGACCACAGAACAGATAAACAATTCTGATGGTGCGAATTTCGTGGTTTCGCCCCAAACCAGTGCATGACATGCTTCACACAGCGTACATGAATCGTGCTTGCTTTAGATGCTTACTGGCATTTGAAGTTTCACGTCAGACTTGATCTATCAATCTCTCAGTAACACTAGTCATAAGTGTCAATAGCTTCGTATACTTAGTCCTGCGTTACCGAACCACGCTGTCCTATCATGAGTTGCGTTACAGAAGCTATTTGAAACAAACATGTTTTGCAGTAATACGTGGGTGTTTAAGAGAGTTCAACGTTAATTTACCACGTTTCAAAAACATCACCAACCAATTATCCTAACAGTTGCTACCACAAGACGATAAGCAGGTGGTGTAACAAATGGTCTCAAAAGCACAGAGAACGTGGTATCAAGAGTCATTATCAAATCTCACAACAAGAGCATAACTAGAATTATCGCTGTTATACGAAACTATTCTTACACTGAGACGACATTCATCACTGCAAGAGACGGATGATTCGTGCTTTCATTACAGTGTGGCTAAAGCCAAGACTCCTTGGCAAAGGGCTACGTATTACCTGAGTTTATTCCCGGCTTGATGACGTTCCCGGTTGGTTCTTCAATCCACGATGTGACGGTGACGTAGTCGGTGACGTATCCCGGCACTTGACACCTCATCACCGCTGTGTTGCCGGAGATGACGAATTCGTCGTACACTTCGGCCGAGTATTTTTGGCGCACCACTGCAAAAAAAGAAAGAAAAAGAAGGCTGAGTTTGCATGAATGATTCCTGCCGCAAATATTTTCAACCAACTGTAATCACCAGCGCGCGAGGAAAAGTGAAGAACAATATGAAGGAAATAAGCAAGAACTGCGGGACAGTCAGCGAGGTCCAAGTTACTCAGAATTAGTACAGAAGCATCTTGGTATCTAGTTATGAAAAAGCTTTACCTCTGGAGGTCCTATCTGAATACACGGAGATGCTCGACATCTAATCAAGCAATTTCGATTGTTTGTGAAGTTCAAAAGAGAAAATAAAACCATTTGACTTGTGGGTGCGTATGCTTGATTGAAGTCCTTTTGTGTCTCAAAATGTACCGAAATTCGAAAAATTTCAACAACCTTGACGTCGACGAAATCTCACATCAAGTTTACGCCTTAGTAACTCCGCAATAAAAACAAAGATTGATTCCGCTAATGTGATCTTAATTAGGGCACCAAGCGGAACAAAATTGAAAGCAGCATGAACTGAGCGCGAGAGATATGCAAGTGAAACCGCTATAGGGTGATGGAGTGTTGACATATATCACTGGTCTGTCAGAAGCTTACAGGAAAGCCGTTATAAGCTTTGAATAGGTTTTCTGCCTGATGCCCTGGATGGCAAAACAAGTCCGACCTGGCTCTTCTTTTGAGCGACCAGCTGCTTCAGCATCCGCCTAACGTCATCATCACGAGCATCGTCATCCAAACCACTGTCACATCACCACCAGTCCCATCATCACACAATCATCGTCATCATTCTAGCATAAGGAGGAGAAGCGAAGTGATAAGGGAAAGGCAGGTAGATTGACCAGGCTGCGCTCGGTTTGCTACCCTGTATTGCGGAAGAGGAAATGGAACTAAAAGAGTAGAAGGACAGAAAAGAAAATTCTAGCCTAACATGTCGCTTTCTTTCAGTAGTAACGTGTGTGCTTTAGGCGATATTTACAATATCGTGCTATCAGCGCCTGCTGATGTTTCAATGTTCTGGCGGTGACAGTCGAGCGTCCGCCAAAAAGGGGAGCCCTTAAGCCTGGTTGTGACTCTTTCGTTTTTCTCGAATTCTCACTGGGATTCGCAACAAATTTCGCTGGATTGCGGATTCTCCCTTATGAAACCGAGCTCAACGAAACGAAGAATGATTCCACGCTTCATAGATCGCAATTATACGAGGCCAGATCACACTGGTGTACGTGATGCTTTCGACACAAAGGGCAGAAAAAAAGAAAAAGAAATAAGCTAGACAAATTAACGAGACACTATTCTCTTCCCTCCACGATACCTCTCATCATACAGCTTATGTCTCTCGTAAAAAGAAAGAAAGAAAGAACGAAAGAAAGAAAGAAAGAAAGAAGGAAAGAAAGAAAGAAAGAAAGAAAGGAAAAGAAGACTGTCGCAAGAACATGCGAAACGGCAGCCATAACTTGCTTCCGTATAGAGACAAAGTTCACGTCACGCGGAATTGAACGAAAATATCCGTGACACGTGCAACAAACCTATAGGATCAAACTGAAGCATAGCGGAGTGGCAAGAAGAAAAATAGGGTGAGTCACGTAGTCCGCTTTTTAAAATTTTTATTTTCGTCGTTCTGCGATATCCTCCGCCTACCGTATCCCAAGGGGTTCCCGGCATAAGCAGGGTGTAACGTGTGTGCATCGCGGCGCGTGGAGAGATGCGGTGGGAGTGGGTGGTATCGGGTGGTCGATGCGTATGCATTCCGCAAATTTGCGCGCGTCTCAGGCTCCCAAACACTGACGCAGATGCAAGAGACACACCGCATACAAGACAAACATAATGTAGGAAACAAAGAATAAAAATTAAAACCCCAAGAAAATAAACCTGGATGGTGGTGCTCTTGCGCGATAGCTCGAGGCTCTTCTGGATCGATTGCCGTTCTCATTTGTTTACAGAACAGGGCGAGCCTACTCACGCGGAAAGACGCCGAAGAAGACCGATAGAGGAGAATCAGGAAATGATGGCCGAAACAGAGGCGTTATGCGTTGCAAAAACTGCAACACACTGCTGCAGCGATCATATGAAGAAAGAAAGAAAGAAAGAAAGAAAGAAAACTGTAAGGGCTCCGGCGAGGTGCGGTCGGCTGTTTATTCCCCGATGCTTGTCATTGCAGTGGGTTCTGTTTACTGCTCGCCGAGGATGCGGGGCTTCGCAAGCGGACGTATAAAGGAATGCAGAAGAAAGCATAGCTTATAACGAGAAAAAGAGTGCAGGAAGTGTCAATGGGTATTTGAGCAAAAAAAAATTAAAAAAAAATGAAAGGAACTGCCAGGGCAGTGGCAAAAGCGGCAGACAAACGCCCGGGCATCCCTGCGGCCAAGGAAACGTATGCAGAGCAGCAATAGTCTTCGGCAACTTTAAGCTAACGCCCGGCGCGTTCCTTCCCCGCAGAGCGCGCACTCCCCACGCCTGCTCACGTATGCGCATACAAATTCCGCTCGCCACATCCTCACGACGACGCAGCGCGGCGCTCGCCTGCCGCGATTTCCCGTCATCCCTTACTCCCTAACTCCCCCCCCCCCTCACCCTGATACCCCCCAAGAAACAATGTAAGTACAGGCACACATACAAACCACGCGCGCACGCATGAGCTGCAACCACTTCGAATGCCTCCACCATACTGAGTTGCACGTGCGCCCGCTTTGCGCAGAAATAAAACGAACGTGGGGAAACTAAAACTTTACTTCAGACGCGTGTAGGTTTTAAAGACGGCAGCCGCGCAGCGACAGCAGGAGCAGCAGCCCTGTATATATCTCTATACGTATATATATTTACATGCGATGGCGTTGGCGGACCTATTCAACTTCTCTCTCTCTCTCTCTCCGTTTTCGCTGTTTGTCGGTCACTATAAAAAAAAAAAAAAAAGGAAGAGCTAAAGAGCGGCGGCTTCAAAAAATTTAAATCCAGCGCCGACTCAGCCGCTAGCTCGCGCTCGCCGCTAGCGTGCTCTCCGGGAGGGAATATTTCACGCTGCGTTTCGAGTTCGATTGGCTCCACCAACTGCACTTCATAACAGGCCACCAGCGGTCCATGAGTTACGGGGGCATAATATACCGAATGGTATATACACAGACTCGGACCGGGTTGAGGGAGGGCTCGGTGTGCGCGTGTGTGTATAGGATGAAGCGAGGGAGGAGAGGGAAGGGGTGGGGGGAGGAGGCTTCTGGCCACCGCGCGTTGCCCGCGGACCGAGAATTTTGAAACGGCACCGACGGCAGTTCGGAGACGACGGCAGCTGGCGAGTTCGGCACGAAGTGAGCGGCGACGTATTTTGCAACCTTCGGAGAGGGGAAAAAAAAATAAAGAGAACGGGCTGTTTCTGGCTGTGCTGGCGCGGGACGCGGAATGCGATCTTTCGAGCGCGACTGGACCCGATGCCTATGCGCTCGGGCATTTTAATGCGTCATTTTTCTCTTGTCTCGGCGGCGGCAGTCCGTGCGTCGGTCACAGGAGGTCGGTATTTACGGCATAGTTGTCGTTGCCGGCGCCGTTGCGATTGAAGACGTCCAGAGCGCGCAGCCCTATTTGTTACGTCATCCCTAAACTGGCCCCGAATACTCCCAGTGCTCGTTGGCTGTATCTGGCTCAGTTATTTATTGTCGACAGATTACGTAGGCCTTCTAAATATACGAAAACGCTTTGTTAAATGTGTCAGAACAGAAAAGTACGAGAACTTGTCTTTCCGGTGTTGAATACAGAAAGAACGCCTGCGAAAGCGGTGACAATGAAGAACTACTGATATTAATTTGTTGAGCAGTGCAACCGAAATGGTCACGTGATATTTCTTGGAAACGTTCAGCGCATATAGCACTCTCTGCATCCGAGAGCGGTGGCCGCAACACCGAGCATAGCGCCGTAGTAAAGCGTTAGTAAATGTAATTTTGCGGAATGTTAGACAAATTAAAACCGCTAAGGTTAGTAGAGAGCTTTCCAGTTTGGAACCACTCGCCGCTTATATGAATTGCCTTGTTCCCCTAAGCTTTATTTCATTAGGGTCTCTAAAATTTATATGTTATATTGTTAACTTTACGCTTTCTTTTATTTTTTAAGTACTGTTCGTTATAGTCTTCCTATATGTCAATATTGTTTACATTTAACGTGCTCTTATGAAGATTAGTTGTATATTTGCTTGCACACTCTTCTGCCCTTATAAGTTACAATTTGGACAACTGTGTTATATGTTCCAGCAGGCCGTCATTGTTTCCTATAGGCTCCTACTTTCATCAATATAAAAATTGTAGACAAGATAGGTTTAACGGACGTCTATCCCATTTATGGTACATCTGCAATCGAATTCGAAGTTATAGTTTCTGGCAGTCGACAAAAATATCTGACGAAGGTTGGCGTCGAAGCTCACAGGCTGCCCCGGAGTGCCCGTAGATTTCCCAAACGGAGGACTATAATTTTTCTGTAGACCGTCTAAATAATTCCTCATGTAGCTATATTGACATTGATTTCTGTACTTATTAGTTTCGAGTAGTGCCCCATAAGTGGTTCTCCGACGGAGTGCGGAGCTTTTTGCAAGGCTAGGTCTGCCTGTAGCAAGCAACACTCATCCTCCTCCTCCTGTTCAATTGCACAATCTTCGGCCGTATTTTTCTCTTTCCTTTCCCCCCTTCCCCAGTGCGCGTTAGGCAACTGGACTTAGTCCTGGTTAATCTCCCTGCCTTCCATTTATCATTTTCCCCTCTCTCTCCTTCATCCATATATTGAGTGTTGAATAAATATAGGAGCGCCATGTATGCACGACAGCTAACCACTACTTGATTTCTGCTCAGATTTCGCACTAAAGAATTATGTCGATTTTGGTGAAACAGAATGGTGACGCTATCTGTCACCACTGTGATGGAAGGTGCCTCTCACTGTACTGATGATAGTGTTACTGTTCTTTTGCCCCATAACAGATATTTTTTGAGTTTCGTTGCCGCAAACGACATGCACCTCGGCCTTATTGTGAATGGAACAGCCAAGTAATGCTCGCAAACGTCGTACTATACTGAACTTCCTGGGAAGTGCTGCTTTTGCACGTGTGAAATATTAGCAGAAACAAGTCAAGGGTATAGCTGGTACACCTGATAGCGTGTAACAATTGACCGCCTCAAGTAGCTTGTAAGGCATTCCTTAAATCATCTCTCTCTCTCTCTCTCTCTCTCTCTCTCTCTCTTATTCCTGCTATGCATCCCACCTGTAGCTCTGTGGCGTAAAGCTCGATCTGTCGAGAAAGTGCGACCAATGCGGTGAGAAACCTCTCGCAGGTCGGTGCGCAGGGCGATGAAAGCACGTAGCATGCACTGCCGTAGAGCTTCTGCGGCGCACTCGGCGCCTCTACAAATATCGGCTGCCACATGAAAATGGATTTCCCACGTATTTTCGTTTCTGCGTCCGGGCAGCCATTTCCACCATGCGCCATAACGAAACGGTTATCACTGCAGAAATGCGTACGCTTAGTGCAGCAGGCAACTTACATGGAGCGCATTTCTACGTACGAGTAGATTATAGTACGGTGACCGCTTAACGTTGAAGATACGCAGCGACGCTTGGCGAGGCGACCGGATCACAAGCAGAATCGGAATCAGAATCCGTTTTTATTGAGATGATTAGAAAGATTACAAGATGTTAATATACAGAAGGAGGTCCCGAAGTCAAAGACTGGAATGGGACCTGCTTTACAAGGGGGTCCCATGCAGATAGCCCGCCGGAAGTACGCCATATCTGGTTACCACTCAAACTTCTTCAGTGTGGTCAGCTTTACCGAACCTTGCAGAGCTCAAGTGTTCCGAGGACACAAGATGGCCCGCCGCAGCGTCAGCTTTGGTCAGTTGCTCTGAAACACTCTGTAAACAATGCAGTGCTCTTAACTCCTTAATGCGGCAGCAATTGCTACTAAGCCCGCCTCAATTGTTATGCTTCCTGTACCTAACAACGTCCTCAAGCGTTTTCTCATTCCAGAATGGTGTGCGTTAACTCTTACGAATCAGCGTACTTCATTAGGAGATGTAAGTAGTCTAGACAATGGTGCTAAGTGTGCAACAAGCAGAATGGAACAATCAGCTCTTCCATATCTAAGGAATTACCAGAACTGCCTTTCTTTGTAGCCAAAATATTTTTGAAAAGGCTTGCACACTGTCGTAAGATTTAGATGCCTATGGAGGGAGGTCTTCGTTGCGTGTGATTAGATATGCCCTAACTTTGCGCATGCAGAACAAAGGGAAACAACATACTCTATATAGCTTTCACCACAGGTGATTGATCAACCTGCGAGCGTATGATACGTTGAACTTGACGACAACCTAACATTATCGTGCGACGCCAAGCTTCTTATTTGGGAACTGCCTCGTCTAAGGAGAGCGTCGTACACAGTTTAAAAGAAATAATATGAAAGCGAGCAGTCTCAAGAGTAGGAGCTGTCACCGCGAGAGGTGACAGGCACTCTTCCGCTTAT
Source organism: Dermacentor andersoni (assembly GCF_023375885.2). Classification (NCBI taxonomy): domain Eukaryota; kingdom Metazoa; phylum Arthropoda; class Arachnida; order Ixodida; family Ixodidae; genus Dermacentor; species Dermacentor andersoni. The sequence goes on from NC_092817.1 coordinate 35,336,433, forward strand.
TTTCGCTGAAGAAAGAATAAAGAAGAACAGCAGATAAACAAAAGCAATACTCTGCTGCCATGTTCCACGTGAAAGCGTGCCTTCTCTAGGCAGCATGTTTTCTTTTTGTCCGCGTACAACAGCTCTTTGACGTCATCCGTTACCGTCGAAGCACTTTTAACCAGGCCCGGCGCCAAAGTTGCGGAGGACAGCGTCGCTAGGGAAACGAAAAAGAGATGAGCATACAGAGGGCAAAGCTCGCGATCAGTCGAGTTGGCTGGCTGTCGCTTAGCGAGATACAGAATTCCTTCGCGCCCTCCTTCGTCTCCACTTCCCCTTCTTTTCATACTGAGCTCCGTACAAATACGTCGCGATGCCACCAGAGGGCGCCGTCTGGGGGTTCTTTCCTGTTCTCTGTAGTCCGTGTGCCTATAAATACGTGCACTAGTCTGGGAGCCAGAACTGGCGCGACCTACTCAGAGGGCCGACTTCGCAAAGCTGTTAGCGCGTTATAGGGCGTTTCGTGATCAGCAGGCGTTCGAGCTACGGACAATCACGGTAACTGACGATGTGGAAGCTGGGCCGTATACATTTCTCGAACTGGGTTTTTCGTGTCAAGGCGAGAACAGGTTCGTAAATTAAGTGCCCGGAAAAGCGAAGCAAGCAACAGCTTCTCCATTGCTGCGCAGTTCTAGGGAAACAAAAGTGGAGGCTAGCTTGGTGAAAGAGACAAAAAGAAAAAAAAATGAAAGCAAGACAACGAAGAGGAACAGATACGGTGAGACATACGACGACAAAAACAATCTCACCACACTTTGTCCAATACTGAGAAAGAGCAGAAAAAAAAAGAATCTGAGTGAATAATAATAACACTACTAATAATACTAAAAAGAAGATAAGGGACACTGGTGTCACTATATAAGCAGCAACGCGGCGCGCAGAGAGGGGACGCAGCGGGTCTTCCTCGGGACCACGGGCGTTCCGAGTCACTCGCATGAGAAAGTTGCCGGCTCGGTATCAGTTTCTGTCAAGCGGTGTCCCCGAGCAAAGCCCGAGGATTGGCCTTGCTTTTCCGCTTTGTTCACCACGCCGCCGCCGAGCCACCACCGCTTGGCAAGTGTGTGCGTGCGCGCGTGTTCTTTCTCAGCTGCGACGCCGGCCGATGTCCGGGAGGTAGAGGACGGGACGCCGGGGGAGCGCGGTCGCTGCTCAAGCGTGGCTATCGGGAACCGGCGCGGTTACCGATCTTCCCCCCCCAAGCCCCACCCGCGCAAGCAAAGCAAGGGCCTGCCGGAGCACAGATCCCAGCGGCAACGGCCCGAGCTCCGGCCAAGCGTCCCGAAAGGAGACAGCCCGGCGGCTGCGCTCCCTGCTTGCTCCACGAGAGGGGAAGAATCGGGAGCGGAGGTTCGGGAAGACGGGCACTCTGGATACGACACCACGGGACTGGTCGTCGTCCGCTCTTCCCCGACCTCCGGCTCCTGTTTTATTCTTCCATCGGCATCTCTGCCACTTCTGCTCCATTCCCGCCTTCTCCCGCTGCTCCCGCTGCTCCCGCTGTCTCGCTATCAGACGCCTCCCTTGGCATCTTTAGGTTCTTTTATATCGCCGTCCATGCTTACCCCCCCCCCCCCCTTTTTTTTTTCTTCCCTTCCCCGCTTCTGGCACGCATCGCTCCGGAGTGTCTCAACTTTATTCTCTTTTATGCCGCATGGAAAACTCGCGCAGCGAGGTTTCGGAACTCAAGCGTGGAAAGAATAGGAGTGGGGGAGGAGTTGCTTCGGGGACTCTGATCACATGCTTCAGATAGGGGCGGTCGTAGTGGTTAGGCTTTTATCTGACCAAAGGAGTGCGATAGACATAAACATACATGCTTGGGTTGGGGAAAAAAACAAAGATGGGTCAGTCGTAACGGGCTTGTGATCCAAGCTGGGTATCAGAAAGATGGAAAGGAAAGCGCTTAATTGAGCTCTTGCGGTAGCCAGCCGCGGTTTGCTTCGTTTTTTTTTTCTTTTGCTCTGCCTACTATTCTGTACATATGAGTATGCTGCGTTTCCGCTGAGCGGTTCTGCTTGTGCTTACTTTAGGTGATCTTGCAGCAGACTTATCGAGAGCTTCGTGGTTCCCTCCCTTTTTAATCCTACGTTCCCTCTCAAAACAATTGTGCATGTTCGCCAGCTTTTCCTTTTTCTTTTCTTTTTTTTCTTTTCTGTGCTGTGCATACCCAATATATTGCACTGGATAAGGAAGCGAGTACAATACCGGAAAGAACGAATTATGTAGTTTCGTAAAATTGCGTGTGCATATCGAATCCTGCAGGCATCTTAACTTCAAACTATCGTGATGAAATTACGATAATATTTTCACTATTTTCTGCCATATTTAACCTGATAAGAGGTGCGTTATTGTTACATGAAGGCTTTTAGGATTCATAATGGTTTGAGTTAGGCCGTGTCCGTGTAGCAGCTGCTGGTATACTAACTATTATATGATGCGCAAAATGTTAAAGAACTAATGTATTTAAGTCAACCGACTTTTAATACTTTAACCACCACTTTCAGTATGCAATCCCACGAGGTCATTTGCAGAGCACGGTGCGGCTGAGGAAACGAGCTTTACGTTTTAGCAAACGTTATTTCCAGATGCTGTGTCGCTTGAGGTTCACAGATGTCTGCAACCAAACCCACTCTCCAGGAAAAGCGTCAATTAACTAGATAGTCTTCTTAATGCTTCAGAAAGCATTTTTAAATAGAACTTTACCGACATATGCGCTACTTATATTACAGCGTTTCTAACGCAAACTACCCGCCACGAGACAAAGCCTGCGAGAAACAGATCGATGTTGGCCGCCATATGAATGAATGAATAAATTTTACTTCAAGTAAGGGCAGGTCCATGGCTTAAGCGAAAACACCCCCTTGCCCCTCCCCCAGTACAGGGTAGCCAACCGGAGGTAATCTCTGGTTAACCTCCCTGTCTTTCCTTTCTCTCTCTCTCTCTCTTTCTCTCTCTCTCGAATTGAGGGTGAGGGATAGGGCACCATACATTTGCCATCTCAAAGAAGTATTTTTTTTTCCCTGCTTCGCTTCGTCGTCATTTGTCACGCGTCAAACGCAGACACCTTCGTTCTTAATGTGTAAAAGCGTTCGCTCTTGCTTAAAGCTGTGTTATTTTTTTCGCTTGGCTAAGTAGTCGATAAACGAATGGTATTTCATACAGCGTAAAAATAAACAAAAATTGATAAGAAAGTGCGGACGCATGCGCTGACTATCAAGTGAAGGCTTTACTGAAAGCACAACAATAAACGCATCGCGGCAACTAACGTGACGGGGAATGAAAGGAACAGAACAATATTGAACTACTCAGAAACTAGACCGCTGCGGTGATGAAACACAATGAAAGGGGACACATAGAGTGCTTTAACTATGCACTCATAAGCATACACATACCATGTATGCATGCATGCATACATGGTATGTATGCATGTATGCACACACATACAGAGCGCTTGTATGTTTCCTCTTCCTTCTTCGTGTTTCGTGGTCGCAGCGCTCTAGTTTTCAATGAAACACCAATCGGCCCAAGATTTATCCATACCACCATTTAATGATATTCATCCATATAATCCACTTCCAATCTCTGCAGCATCACAAGTTATTTCGAGAAACTTGGATGATCGCGCCGTTTCCGACGCCCTAGCTGTCTTTGATAAAGCAGAGATGACGCGCTGCACGCATACTGCGACAAGCGTTCCCCTTGCGGCCATTCTTAAAACCCCCACCCAGTTTTTCCATAAACGAAACGAATATATCGACAACAGAGAATAGCTCCATGTCTGCCTTTTACGTCCCAACGCACAATGAAACTGGGACTAATCGTCTGACGCACAAGACTCTTGTAAACCAGGTGCATACGGATCGCTTTTCCTGGTTTAGTTTGTTCTTCTCTTGTTTACAATTACTTTGTGTATACTTAGTATGCTTGTGTGTTTGGCACATGTGTGTGCGTATTTCTCTACTCTGTGTTGGGTAGCCGGCTTTTATGTAGCCCAGATTCAAATTAGTGTGCATTTATCAAATACTATACGTAACAAAACGAATATCAATGTGCACATCCGTGTCTACGTTGTTTCGAACCGAAGAAAGAACGGTCTTCAGTCGGACTTTAAACGCCACCATGCTCTTGTGCATGATTGATCGACCGCTCTTCTTTGCCCGTCCCTCATTCCTTCTCCTCAATTTCAACTCCGCTTCTGCAATCCTTTCGACGATTGTCAGGTCTGATATCGCCCGGAGATATACGTTCTTTTTCGCCGGCGAGTAACACGCGACGTCGCTGAACAGATTCGATTTTTACCCACATCTCGTCCTTTTACCTCTGGGCTATATTTCTCGCGCAGGAGAGCACTCGCCTATGCAGTCTGCTTCTCAGAAAAGCGTGCAGTATTGTGGAAGCCAGAGCTGCACTGGTGTTTGCCAGACAGGGGCCAGATTTGTAAAGCCATTCCAATGTAATTATCCTCAAAACTTTCTTCTGCTACCTTATGGAGAAAGTTTGTATTCACTTAATACGGCAAATCAGTCATGTGGAAAGCTGCGGTACTAATTAGCCATATCCAGTGTTCCTGTGATTCTAGTTGTCCATCAATTCGGCCTCGCCCTGCGATCTGCTAACTTCCTGGTTAGATCAGATGGTAGAGTTATTGCTCCAGAAAGGAGCTGGTCCCGGGTTCGATCGACGGACAAGGGCGATTTTTTCCTGAATAACCAAGCTTTCTTTTTTTGCCTGAGATAACCATATGGGTTTACTTTGTAGCTTCGTGATACAATCGGGTGGATGACAATTTTCCCCTTTTTTTTGTATTCACTTGTATATGAATTCGACTGACTATTTGCAGACTATGTATGTAGCTTGGGTGCAATGCATATGTGTCTATAGACAAGCTGTAAAATAAAACTGTGGAAAATTCAGACCTGATAAACAGCCTACAGACAGCTGAGAGACCATGGGCTCACGGAATGAAATTATGGACAGTCTGTGGCTACTGCATAGACAGATGGGCTCATAATAACTCTGTATAATTCGCGTAGAATCATAGCTTGCTTTGTTTGGGCTTTGTGTATGAAATTTAAAACTGTAATCTATACATGACTCTATGGGAACTTAGAGTGCCGAATATCCTTGGGCTGTGCATACATAGTATTCTTACTTACGGAATTATAAGTTTAGAAAAAGACATGACATGACAAAAACTTTATTTGAGTACTGAGGGACTGAGATCTTGGGGAGCCAAAGCCGAAGGCTCCCGAAGATCAAGTCGGTGGCTCCGCCCACAATGGGACCGGGAGATGAAGTCCCGCCGCAATGTCGTAGGCCCTCTGGACAGCCTGGAGTTGAATGTGGAGATTGCTGCTCTTGAGAAATTCTTGCCATTGTTCTTTCGTGATGGGTGGAGAGGCGTTAAGGGCTGGGCACAGCCAGAGAATGTGTTCAAAAGAGCATGAGTCAGGACCACATTTGGGGCACGACTGTGAGTGGTCAAGATCTATCCTGTTAAGGGACCGAGGAGTGGGATACGAATGGGTTTGCAGAAGTATGAGTGTGCTAGCCTGAGGTTTGTTCAATTTGGAGTGAGGGGGTGGAAATGTCCTCCTGCCCTGTCGATAATGGGAAACAATTTCGTGGAAAGTACATAATGGATCTTTGTGGTTTTTGACATCGTTCCAAGCCTGGCTACCCGCGACAGCCGCCTGTTCGCCTGTTCAGACACGAGGGCGGATGAGAAGGATCTAACCGCCGTGCGCGAGTCCGAGAAGACGATAGCGGGAGCTTTTGAGCTGTGAAAAGCGAGAAAAATTTATTTAGAGAAAGGCAGAGAGGTCGGCCTGAGCTATAGCTTGCTCTTACTTGCCACTCTGCACTGGAAAAAAGGGATGGGGAGGATAAAGCTGTTGGGGGAGGGGAAGGGGGAGATGATGATGATGATGATGATGATGATGATGATGATGATGATGATGATGATATGGGGAGGAGGTTTGTATATACACACCTCGGTGCGATGTACGACTCGCCGCTTACAAAACTTTTGTAAGGCCACTTCTTGAGTACGCGTCAGAGGTATGGAGCCCTCACCAAAGTTATTTGAAAGAACAACTAGAGAAAATTCAGAGGTACGCGGTGCGCTTTATATGCTCCCGATATCGAAGGACTGATTCAGTCGCAGAAATGCTCCGTTTTTCTAAACTGGACCTGCTAGAAACGCGTAGACAAAAAATCGATTGAAATTATTATTCCAAATACTACAAGGCCAAATAAATATTTGGAAGGAAACATACATATTGGCACCTGGCAAATGGAGCTCCAGAACCAACCATAATCAATCTATCCAAGCTTATACCGCTCACACTAATACATTCAGGTACTCCTTCTTCCCCAACGTGATTGAAATGTGGAACTGTGGAATGCGATGTGTGTAGTGGAACATGCTGATCTGTCCCAATTCAAACAAATTCTGGATGACTATCTGTGCGAGTGCGCCGCTTGATTCCGATGTATTCTGTATTTTGTGATTCCGATGTATTCTGATTATTGCACATGTTCTTTTCTTTTATATTTTTCATAACTCTCTCTGTAAGGACCCTCGCACGGGGGTTGACAGCATTGACAGCATTGGGTTCTTTAACGTGCACGCGATGCACGGGCGTTCTTACATTTCGCACCCATTGATATGCAAGCTACCACTGCCGGGATTCGATCTCGTGACCTCGCACGTGGCAGCGTAATACCATAGCCACTAGGCCACCACAATGAGCTCAGAAACCTTTTCAGACGGGCGTATCCTCACTGCCTAAGTTATGAGTTATCGATCTGTGGTATGTATGTTAAAGAACAAAGGCAGACAGGAATATGTGGAAAAAAAAAAGAGAGTATGATCTCGAACAGAATACTTATCTTTTTTTTTTTAATTTCTGACACTTTCTTTCCAATTCTGCCGCTATTTCTTTTCTTACTCTTTTTGCCTAGCTTGCTCGCTGCTCATAAAATTGTCTCTGACGTTCGGGCACTTGACGCGTGCTTCTTTTCTTTTTTCTGTTTGAATGCGACCAGCTAAAATAAAGGCACAAACACGAATACTTGATTATAGGGACGTTAGAAATTCCTGGCCGCCTAAATTTTATATTTTCCCTGTATCACCATCCTGCTGTTATCAAAATTTGACGGACCTTCGTCAGGCACGTTTGGTTGACCCATAAAAGCGTGGCATGTGTCATTCTAAAAAAACCCGTCGGTGACACCTAGACCAGAGAGGCAGCGCTTATATTGTTTGCATTTTTTTATTACTCTTATTTTACAAAGGCTGCCCACTGCTTAGCTTGTTCAGCTGTTCCAAGCGGAACCGTTGATATACCGTGTTTTTTTTTTATTCCGCCCTTTTATGGATTGGAATAAAATTATATTGGTCAGGTTCCGATCTTACGTATAATTTTGTCTTCATGCCGACCATGTTCCTGCAATTCATGTCGCCGAGTAGGCGACGGGTACAATAGAAAGAGAAATAAAGGAGCTGAGGTATGAGAGGGGGCGAGATGAGGAAGAGAGCGGGAAAAGAGAGGAGGTTCTTTTATGTGGCTGCTACATTTTTTCTTGTCGCGTGTTACAACTTGACATGTACGGTTTTTACACATAGAACCGTATGCCACGTTACGTGTTAGTTGAATTTTTTTTTTGGCCGTGTTACGACGTCGTGAGGGACACTTTTCAGGCTTCGGGATAGCAGCTTGATTCCAGAGGCCATTTCCAGAGGCAAAAATTCCACGACCCCGGCCTCGTGCCTCACAGATAGGCTCACAAAGCAACGCATGCAACCATTGCTAAAATACTGAAATTGATTGGCCGCTGTGACCGATTGCAGATTGGAAGCCCCGCAAGTACGCGAGGCTAGAGCTTCCCTCCCTCTTTCACTCCCGCTTCCTTATTTCCTTCTCTCCACCCCTCCTCCTCCTTTACAGCCACCCTCCTCAATCTCTCGTTTTCTTTTTAGAACGAAATAAAATGGGGGGATAGGTGAGGTTCCGATTACGTGAGCTCCTTTGTTTTCTTCCCACACGGACCGTGCCTATCACGGGGGATCGCGAAGGTAAAGGGTGGCAAGGGTGAGATAACGCGGTCGAGGGAGGTAGGGGGTGGTTGACGGCGTACCGCTACGCGTTGCGCGTTCTGCTCTGTGGAGCTCGGGGGCCTGATGTATTCGAGATTGGTTTCCCGCGGGCTGGCGTCCCCGACGTACGCCGCGAGACTCTTCCGATATCTCGCAGTGTGCGGCGTGACAGCACGTTTCCGGCGCGCGACGCGGAGCAGGAAGTTGGCCGTGTGCCGGGCACAAAAAGAAAAGCATCAAAAGAATCCCGCCGAGGTTCGGCCGTTTGCTCTCTATTATGCTTCCTGCTCGAACGCACGACGCCGATGCTGCCAAATATATTACGCAGCTTTATTTCTGCCCCTCTTTGAGCGAATGTATGCGCGTGACAGGGTGTCAAGAGAGGAATCGATTTAAAGACAATCACGTGAAAAAAAAATGAAAAAGAAAAGAAAAAAGTGGGGCGAGGCGGCGCGCTTCAAGGCCAGGAGCAGGAAGTAACGCCAATAGTAAGTTTTCTATGGAGACGTCCTGAACTTTGAGGTGAGGCGCAACTCACGGTGAGAAACTTTTCCTGTAGCACCAAGTCTTGGCGCTGCGATGCCGCGCAGTCATGCATTAAGTGCGCAGAATATAATGTATAGCTTTCACGGCTAGCGAGACCTGATAAGAACTGCGTCGTTGTTTTATCTTATCAGTACCGTTTAATTGACCCCGAAATTCAGTTGTTTTTATTTGCGGTAAATTTTGTGCAGCTATGCTGATGCAATCAGTGGTGAAGTGACCAAACATATACGGGCGAACTTCCCCATTATTATTCTTTGTGTGTGTGTGCAGTAAACGAGCATGACAAAAATTGTAAGTCCATTTAACGTCTTTCATAAGTTCTTTATGAGCGATGTCGAGGACTGCCTACCGATTTCTACAGCAGTGCGAGTGTACCTGGGCGAGCTCGTAATGGTGCATAGCTTAGGGGATATATCTGAATGACGACTGAGGCAATTAAATCGTGTCAAAAAGTCAGAAACGAAGGCATTGTGGAGTGCAATGTAATGGCGATAACCTTTCGGTCATAAATGTCGATTGCTCGAGTAGTCGACAAAGACAAAGGATTCGTTGACCGATTAAGCAGCTGTGCTTTATTCTGTTTTGCGCCTTTACTTGCCGTCTTATCGTGGAGAACACAATTAGCCGCATAGCGAACTAGCCATGGATGTGGTTGATGATTGTGGAGGCTGTTCGACGCGGCGTCACTTTAACTCCGGCTGCAGAGTTCTACTTTAGTCTTTAGATTTGACCTGTTGCAGTGTTCTACTTTGGTCTTTAGATTTGTCCTGTTGCTCTCCTTTCCTCTTTCCTTTTCCTCCCCTCCTTCCTATCTACCATTTCTGTGTTGATGTCACCTCCCTTCAGAGGAGTAGGCAGGCGTTGTGCCTCTTCCGGTGGCAGTTGCCAGCCTGCTCCTCGCTTTCCCTTTCCTGATACATGTCTATATGTGTATATGTGTTCAAAACAATAATAATAATAAGTCTTTAGTTGGTTCACTAGAGAGCTGCCTTTTCTTTTTTTTTTTTGCTTTCCGGTGCTCGTTATGATTGAGCAAGCTTCCGAAACCGTCAAGGTTAAACTCGTGCTTACAAAGCTCTTGCACAAGGGAGAGGGATGCTGTCCTAAGGTGCTGGGGTGGAAAATGTCGGCATTCGCGCCAGCCAGCTAAAGATTTGGCCCACCGCACATTGCATACAGCGAAAAAGAAAAGTACGCGCAGGATGAAAACTAGCCTTCCTCCTCGCAGCGTTTAATTCGACTGACCACTCGCCAAGTAAACGCTGAATCTTTGCCCTGTCGCACAATGTGCGTGTCCAAAAGCAGCCCAAGCGTCACGTGACTGCGCGAAAAGTTGTAACGCAAGTGTAAATGATCTGTCAAAGGTTTCGAAGCTAACCATTGCAAGCCCACATGCGTCACGGTGCGCTGCGTACTAGGGGCTCCACGCACAACTTTCTAAAGCGCCATAGATTCGGGGGGCTAAGTGGAACAGTGTTCTTCACTGCCTTAAGCTTCGCAGGTATATAATCGTGATACAACTAGGAAACCTTCTATGTTGCCAGCCGACGATCTTTTCACTCGCAGAGCGACTTCGGGGACTTTTGTCAGAAACTGCATGCCTGTTTTGCTATATGTAGCGCGTATATTTAATTGAGACCTGTACGTGAACATGTTTGAGTCCTTGGCTGCTTACTTTTAATGTTATTTGTTCATTTTATTTTACTATACAGTTAAAAGAGAGGTTACAGAGAAGTAAATTAGTTTAGACCGATAAAGCATTCTTTTGGAAAATTATTTAAAAAGATAATTTCGCAGTAACAACTTGATTATGAGAAGAGAAAATGAGAGTCCCAAGTACATTTTTTTTTATTTGACACCGGAGCTCCAGCGCCGGCACGTCGATGTTCTAACGTCAAGGTATTTTTCTTTATTTTTCGAATTTGGGGTAACGGTGGCGGCAACAAATATTGTTGAAACTTGCTAAGCTCAACGATTGGTTATTTTAGTGTTACAACACAGTTAATCTTTACCGATGAAAAGTTAACTAGTTCCCAGCGGGACGTGATTCTCCCGGAAAGCGGGTGCGGTAAACTTTGAGGCAGTGTCGAAACTCGCGTCTTTCGTTCTTGTGTGCTTGCTGACTTAACCAAGCCCCCTCTCATGGTAAGAGTGGCTCTTTCTCCAATGTACCAGTGTGATGCATTAATATAGGTCAACATATTCTTTTAGTTGGTGTCTCTTGAACATGATGTTAAAGTACTGTTTCTTTAACTTCAGGAGCGGAGTAGATCCACGTTGACACAAGTTACAAAAGTTTGTAAGGCTACATGCCTTACAAACTCAGAAAGCGATGCGTTGATTGCTGCAGTTGCTGAAGTCCACAGGCCTCGGCGAGCGACTGTATAGGTTCAATTTCATCCTCCAAATTTTGATCCCCTGACCCTCTTTATTCCTGCGTGGGGTAGCAAATCGGAGGTGCGCATGCTTCATCTCACTGCTCTTTCTTTACTTTTCTATCTCTATCTTTTGTACAGCTGATAGAGAGTTGCTCGGCCCGGTGCCCGATGTCGAAATCCCCTACATCTACATTCGTCAAAGCAAGCAAATGTCAATCGTACAGGCAAGAAAAGGGGAAAAAAAAGTGCTAAACGACGATTCGGGCGCTTCGGCACTACGGACCAGCTTCTGCTAGGAGGATCACGGCGAAATAACTTGTTGCGATACGCCTGGTATCCCTCGTACACGAGGGGCAATTAGCCAAGCCAGATAGCTTCGCGCAACTTTTCGCACTGACGCGCCCCTGCAGCGTATAGGCGAGCGAAAGCGAAGCACACGCCACGCACGCGTGCAATCAAGCGTCCGAGTAACTCTCGGTCGTCCCAGCGCCGACGGCGTAGGCTCTGCGCTCGCGGCCCGAGTTTGTTCCGTACGCCGCGCGCACGCGAGCAGGGCTGCAGCTCGTTGCTCTGTAACAGAGGCGGGAAGGCGGAAGCACACGAAAGGTTTCGGCACGAGAAAGCAAAATCTGGAGGCCGGCTCGAGCCGCGATGCGCAGTAATTGCCTAGCTAATTAAGGGGGCAGACTAATTAACGCCGGCTACCGAGATGCTTCTTTATTCCGCCTATATCGCGCAAGTTCCCGCCGATGCTCGAAAATGTATGTCACCATAGGGTTTGCTGGACTGCGGGGCTTCTTTCTTTTTTCACGTGACGAGAGACGTACTTCGCAGGAGAGTTGGAATGACTTAAAGGTGCGTCCCATGGTTGTGCGACGTTTGGGAGAGTCGCGACTGCAGAAGGCCGCTCATTCGTTGCGGCGATATTTTATTGGGCAGTTACGGGAGACATATATTCGAGCTAGCGTAAACACGACTCGTTTGCGCATGCGACAAGCAGCAATAATGCGGTTACGTCACGTGCAGCCGTACTGACTGCTCCGTATTTGTTAGTTCTCTCAGTGAGGGGTTCGTCGTGATGAACAGGTTGGTGTATACTTTCGGCATTGCGTATCGCAAGGCGGCTTCGCATTGTGGAGGACGCCGAGACTGTCATTGTTTAGTAGCAAAGATTTGAGATCGTGAATCGGGTGTCAGGAGTCCAACCATGTGCGACATTGTTGCTGATTCTCCCTTCCCCCCCCCCTCTCTCTCTCTCTCCTTGTCTCAATGGTCTGGTTCTGCAACCTAGACATCCAGCTTTCAGTGAAAAGCACAGCGCACACAATTACCGTTAACACTACTTGACATCGACACAGGGCATGATGATTATGATGCCACATTTACTGGGCCCGAAATAAATCGGTGGTACACGCAGGTACCAGACGGGGTGGTTCCCTAGTTACGGGACCCATATGTTCCTAGCCGCTCCTGGCCCCTGTCCGACACAGGGCAGATTTATTCGTTAGTTAACCGTCATACTCATATTTTCGCTTTCTTTATCACGTCAGTTCTGCACGCTATGTAGGTGAATCATAAGCTCATGACTTGCTAGGAATTCGCTGTACCCTACATACATTTTTAATTTCGTTGCGTGACCTGCTTGTTGAAGCAACTTGTCTGCTTGCCGTTTAGAAATATATTTCTTCGTAGAATTCCTCATCGCGTCCAAATGTAGTTTAGAGGCGGGTATTAATAAGTCCTCATTTTACATACCACCTATGTCGTTTTTTGTTGTTGTTCGATAATATGTTTAAACAAAAGAAATTCTGAAGTGTTACGTGGAAAATCCAAAAACTGATTATGATGTAGGCCATACTTGGGTCTGCAAAAGAAGTTTTGGTCACCTGGATTTCTTAACGTTCACCCAGTGCACAGTACTCGAGTGTTTTATTGCATTTCGCGCCCATCGATATGCGGCCGACACGGCTTGCAATTGAACCCGCGACCTCGTGCTTAGCAGCGCATACGCCGTCACTAAGCTGCCAGGGCGGGTTGTTTTTAGATATCTCCTGCGAGAGATAGCGTTGCTCCGCCTTTTCAGGTGCATTTATTGAAGCGGCGAAAATTAACTGCACGAGAAAGCGCCATGTCCAAGTAGCTGATTGAAAAAGATCTACCAATTAGCTTTTTAACAATTCACGGTAGGGCACATGTTGCAGTTGCGAAATTGGGCCAGTGTACACAAAAGATCGTTTTTCTTTTCTGCTCGGCTCCCGAGCCCGAGCAGTAGTGACGTCATGTTCGTTTAGCAGAAATCGTAAGTAAGCACCGCTTTCTAGATATCCTGCTCTAATGCGTGCTGCACCGTACATTGACATTCCCACGTAACAGTGTTCGAAAGAACGTTCGCACAGTAGTTCAATATTATAATTATGGTAGATTAGCGCAAATTAATAACGTTCACAAAGGACAATGTAGACAAGGACGGGCGCCACTAGCAGCTGTTTGTTATCGTGCCACCCACCGATATTTGTAAAACTTGTTGCGAAGGCGCCACAAATTGTAACAAAAGTGAGGGCTACTCTTTTCCACATACCAGTAAATAAAAGAAATATTAATAAAACAGGAGTGATGAGTATGCCACCAAAGGAGGGAAGTTACATTTGGTCTTTTGAATATATGTTTTATGTGCGTATATGAACTTCAGACCAGTTTTCAATATACTCTTTTAGTGGCACGAGCATCGAGTGATGCTCTTGTTTCTTGCGCAGCATTTCCAGTTCCCATCCTGAGACGACCAGGAAGGAAATTCAAAATAAATCAGAAAAAATAGCACAGTTCAAAATTCATGAGTTCCATTATAGATATAATGTCAGAGCATAAGTTTAGTTGCAAGTTGTGCTACTGAAGTGTCTGGAATAATTATATTTAGAAATCACAGATGACCGGGGACGAAATTTAAGTTTAACCGAAAAAAAAATTGACAATATAGTACAGTACAAAATTCACGGGTTTCCTTATAGATATGATATCAGAGCATAAGGTTAGTTACAAGTTGAGTTACTGAAGTGTCTGGAATAATTAGAATTAATTAGAAATCACTGATTGCCACACGCTAGAGCACATAATCGCACACTTTAAAGACCCGCCAGGTGAGCAGAACCTTGGCGAAATTCCTGGAAACCCAGAAGTAGAAAGCGGAAGTAAATACATCACTAATGATGCCACACATAAGAGCGTGGCATGATATTTAACCACGTAATTAATGAAAAAAAGTTGCCTCCGAGTTTGTTCGTGCGTTGCGTTCGCCTAAGGTTAACTTACAGAAAACCAACGCCCAAGTACGAGTGCCAATAAGAGACACCTAAGTCAAAGATTAGGGTCGCCTACCATTTCTTTTATTTTTTTTTTTTGACAATTTCCTGTCATTTGCGACGTATCTATGAATTAAGAGGAGCAGCCAGCGCCGTACAGACACCAACGTCTACTTGAGCAAAATGTCAATCAATCAATCAATTAATTAATCAAAGGTGTTTATTAAAGTGCCCAGGAACAACCTCGAGGATCTTGGTGCTGGCGCACTCGGCAAAACAAACAATGCACAATGAGAACAACGCAAGCTCACACTCACACACATACACGCGCGTGCAAACATAAAAAAATAGAATAATTTCGCGAATACAGATTGTAACAGAGCATAATATGTGTACACGAAAAGAATACAAAGCAATAGCGGAGAAACAGGAATAAGTATTACAAAATGACGGAACACGCAACAGATATGAGAGTTTTTGTTCAGTAATTGAAATTCCACTGCAACTCCTTTCAGAAAAATATTAAAGTTAGGCATGAATATAGCCAGGCACTCTGAACGAGCATTATATGTCGTCTGCGCTCTAGATAGAGGGTCACAAAAATCTGAAGGCTGATAAGCACGCTCTTTCCTTGCGTCTTTCTTCAGAATGTAAAAGCGCACATCAGAAAGCAAGTGCGAGCAGCAGATCTTCCCATGTATTAATTTGTGGAGAAAAATAACATCCGATTTGTTGCGTCTACAGGTGAGGATAGGTAACGTGTGTGTGTTAGCTCTATGAATATGGAAGGCTTCTGATGGAATCGATGTTTAAATATAGATGTAAACTTTCTTTTGCACATTTCCGAGAAGTTCACAATTTGACCTACAAGTGCCGCCCCAAACCACGGAGGCGTATTCCAGAATTGGAAGGCATACGCTCTTATATAAAGTTACAAATGGCTCAGGTTGTTTGAAGTCTCTCGTCACCCGACATACTGTGCCGAGCGTTCGAAGTGCACGCTGCCTCGTCTGCTGAGCGCGTGGCGAGAAACTCAGAGAGCTATCGAAGTACACTACAAGGTCCTTCGTTCCCTGAGCTCTTGGCAGGAGAATATCTCTAACGCTGTAGGGAAATAATGTCCTGTTAATCTTCCGCATAAAGCTTACAACCTTTCTTTTTGATGCATTTATGACCAGCTTGTTTTCAGCATACCATGACATAATAATAGTAATAATAATTATTATTATAATGAAAGGTTGCTGTTTCACCTGATAGGCGAAGCATCGATTGCGATAGCAAAACAGTAGACAGCTATATGGTGGGAGGATAGTAGCCTTATCGGCTTATAAATTTGTAGACGTTCGCTTACTAACTAATTTAACAATCATGGAGTCACGCGCGCACAAGCAAACATGAACTCATCTCGCTCGATGACCGTGCACACCTGCTGTCAAAACGCCGGAGCGAGGAAGCACGGCAGCAGCAGCGAGCGAATTGATCCTCGTTCTGCCTCTCGCTTCAACGCGAACTAAGCGGCGAAAACACAGCGCACACGAAGCTGTCAGCACTCGGTGCACTCTGTCCACATCGCAGATCGCTTTCAAGATAGGGCGCGCGCGGCTGCAGTACACGCAACCACCGCTAGAGTAAACCCCTTCCTCCCCTTCCCTCCCATCGATGCATTGCACGCGATGGAAGACGGCGTGCCTTCTCCCCGCTTTCCTCCCTTGCGCGCTCTAGATTGAGCCACTATCATCGGCTCACCCTCGAACGCTTGCACTCGTACATACAGCATGCGGCGTGCGGCGACAATCTTATCGCCCTTGCACTTTATACAGAACACCAAGGCGACGCCGACGGCAAGAAAGGGGCTTGAGCGTGCATATAGTTGATATCACAATAATAATAATAATAATAATAATAATAATAATAATAATAATAATAATAATAATAATAATAATAATAATAATAATAATAATAATATATTTGATAAGTTCTGAATATCAAATTCAAGCAGAGCCAAGGAGTGTCCCGAGACTCGCCAGGGTTGCTTAGTGGCTTTGGTGCTGCGCTGCTAATCACGATGTCGGGGTCCCGGCCACGGCGGCCGTATTTAGCTGGAGGCGAAATTCAAAAACACCCGTGTACGTAGATTTAGGTGCACGTTAAAGAAGTCCAGGTGGTCAAAATTGATCCGGAGTCCGCCAATACGGCGTCCCTCGTGATCAGATCGTGATTTCGGCACGTGAAACCCCATAATTTCATTTATTTTTTTGTGTCCTGAGGCAAGGCACACCGTAGCATACAGATACAAAAAGTAATAACAAACCGGCACTACACGCTTTACTTTTCGAAAATTGTCCACTTCTACTTCTTCTACAACTTCGTTATGCCAGAAGTTCTTTTAGAAATATTTCTTACGATAGGGCATTATGTTTTCTCGCTGCCGTTCAGGTAACGTTACGGAAGAAAGGTTGTAGGCGGTGCCGATCCAAAGATAAGAATATTATACACGCT
Organism: Dermacentor andersoni; assembly: GCF_023375885.2. Classification (NCBI taxonomy): domain Eukaryota; kingdom Metazoa; phylum Arthropoda; class Arachnida; order Ixodida; family Ixodidae; genus Dermacentor; species Dermacentor andersoni. The sequence continues at coordinate 35,353,289 of NC_092817.1, forward strand.
GTTTATTTGAGAAATCTGTTGGTTAAGCGCGCAGTACTCCCTCAGCCTCTGAGATTTTCGTAACTTTCTAGAGCACCCGCGATAAACCGAAATGGACGTTTTTTCAAGATTCCGCGGCAGAGAAAATTACCTACAGATGCGTGACATTTTGCAAGAAAGAATGACCTTTTCACTTTATGGAAGCATTTTAGTTTTTGTCAGTAATTTCAAAGCTTGCACATTCCTAGTCATAAAGTGAATTAAGGAGGTATATATTGATCTAATAATGCGGGTCTTGGAGAGCTTTTCGTAGAGAGCACTTTAGCTAGTCGACTTATCTAAGTATGTATATGGGGGCACGATCACAACAGAAATAACAAAGCAGCACCTAATTAAATAAAACGCTAAACTTCCAACAGGCTCTGACAAGATGAACTAACAATAAATACAATTCGATAGATATTAGATATGCACGCAAAGTGATATGCAAAGTGAAACCAACTTTATCAAATGAACTGCGATAGATTTTCATCAATATCAGGGAGAACAATGTAGAATGTCAATACGGACGTCCCTTGAGCGCCCTCTTGTATTACTTTTTAATCTGCATATGGCCAATAAATGTTAGGAAAAGTAGAATAATTAGGTTATACGATATTGCCCAGTTATATTGTACGCGCTCAAGCGAAGAAAGCAATAGGGATTGACGTGTTCTCAAAGGTAACTAATGTGAAACGATAATAATGAAAAAATGGAAGCAATTTATATTGTGCTTGCTTTGCGTTAAAATCGAATTCCCGGTTCCCGGCAATCATAATCACATCTCGCCACTTCTTGACTTCTCGAGAGCCGTCCAAATTTGCTCCCAGTAACGAAATTTATGGGAGAAAAAAATGGAGGGGGAGAAGGCGAATGAGAGCCCCGTACAAACAAGTCTTAAGACTTCTTTATTTGCACGTCTCCTTAGCTATATTGTACGCGCCGTGCTAAAGTAAACCGAAAGTTTGCTTTTCGCCGCCCCTTATTCGACGGCAGCATTTCTCGGCGCACAGGCCCTCGTCGGCAGGCTGCTAGCCTCGCTGGGAGCCTTTTTCTGTGCCGTCGTCGTCGTATGGAACCTCTTCGCAGTTGCACTTTCAACCGAACGCCAGCTGACTGCTGCACCGTGTGGCTTTGTGGGAGCCAGCTTTCAAAAATTCTTCACGGTTCGGCGTAACCGACCTCTTCCTCCATCAACACCGCCTCATCCTTACCCCCACCTTGAAGCCACGCCATTCGTTTCAGCTCACGCTGAAGATGGAGAAGAATACGGCCCGTCGCCGACAGCGGAACCGCCGTATAATCTCGAGCTCTATCAGTATTTCAATACCCCGATCCCGTTTGTTTGCGCCACCTATCGGCGAGAACGCGAGAGCGGCGATGCGGCGAGGAGGGCGGGGGGGAGGTAACGTCTTGACAAAAGACATCGTATAGCTGTAGTATAGCGCAAGAAAGCGTTACTCAACGGCGTCGGCGAGTAGAAACATCAGTGAGACGAGTAAGTACCGAAAAACAAAATAGACAGAAACTTAAAGAAAAAAAAAGAGTTTGATCTCGTAATCGAAAACCAGCGACATTCGAAATTTGTTCTCTCTCTTTTGAGATGCCGACACTCGCGTTTCCGCTCAGAAAAGAGTGCCGTCTACCGTTCGTATACAAGATTGCCGGATTCACGACGGCTGTTTTTTTTTTCGTTTTTTTAATGAAGCTTTCTTTGCTATACCCACCCAGGTTTATCGTGGCTGCTGGTCGTATCGCTCAGTACTCAGCCAATATATATATATATATATATATATATATATATATATATATATATATATATATATATATAAAGGTTATATGTGTGCGAAATGAAAGTACCAGCGAACAGACCTATACGAAGTGGAAGTATGCGCGCTTCTGTTTTGCGTAACGAAAAATAAATTCCCACCTCAATCCTGAACTTTTTTTCATAATAAATGCATAGTAATTCATATAATAATTTCATAGTAACAACAGCGTAAATATAAAGGCACAACAACCTACTAAATCATTTCAACCAGTAAAACCAGTTCAGCCGACTAACCCAGTTTTACGCTCTATTACTAAACTGATGTCGGCTCACAGGTATCTCTAAACACACCGACCTGTTAATGGAACGGTGAATTGTGTTATCACGGAGCACCGAAAACTGGAGACGAGGACGCATATGTTACAAGAACCGCATGTTTAACAGATCAAACGTAGAGCCATTTTGTTCGTTTTCGGATCTAGTTCGTGTGCCCAAACATTGGCTCATACCAACTATGGGGGATCGGCGAAGAAGCAGGTGGGACTACCCGGGTGCGCGACGAGTTCGCCTCCTCGCCGGACCTGCAATAAAGTTTCTTCACTCACTCACTCACTCACTCACTCACTCACTCACTCACTCACTCACTCACTCACTCACTCACTCACTCACTCACTCACTCACTCACTCACTCACTCACTCACTCACTCACTCACTCACTCACTCACTCACTCACTCACTCACTCACTCACTCACTCACTCACTCACTCACTCACTCACTCACTCACTCACTCACTCACTCACTCAAGAAGCAGGTTGTTTGACATGTGTTTTTATTGGGGTAATAACAAAAATAAGATTTGAATAGCCGAACGTTGGTTAAATGAAAATAAACTTAGAATGTAGAAAGAAAAGCTATTGAGAATTTTGAGATAAAATAATTTAACGTCAAGTAATAAGATAATCAAATTGAATGATAATTTTAGAAATTCAACAAGGTAATTTTTGTGTGTCCCTAATAAAATTGTAAGTTGCGAGAAAAGCGTCCCTATGGCTGAGTCCCAGCGAAGACGACCCAAAAGAGAGAATGGTTCGTGAGATTAAGGATAGCCCACGTTGTCAAAATGTTGCTTCGAAGTGTTTTCTTTGTCTTAAATATCGCGGGTAGAAGGAAAAAGAAAAGATCAGTAGATTCAAGTACATTGCAAAAATAACGTAGAGGGGATACAGCCAGACCAGTCCTGCGCAAGCAAACATTAAAAGGCGGAATGCGGCATTTAAATGTTGTTTACAGAGTATAATACGTGATGGAGTACGCTAAAGCTGCCGTCGTTGCCTTTGTCGTCTAGATAGAGCAGAAGCGGCAACATTTAACGAATTATTTTATTTACTTTACTTTCTTTGATTTTGCCATTCGGTGTGTACCACTAGGTGTGGCGACAGAGGCGTGCGCTTGTGGTTTGCACGTTCCTGTCCCGCGGGAGCAATCTTGACGCATTAAGGGGCCGAAATAACTCAGCGCCCGTTGAAATGACGGAGTGACAGTGACGTTCTGTATGCTACTCGGCACGAAGTGGCAGAATTGAATACCGGCGGGTGTGGCCGCATTCCGATGGGTGCGGAACACAGAAAACCCGAGATAGTCAAATTAATCCGGAACCTTCTGCTGATCATCGTCATTTACATCTCTGCCGGAAGCAAATAAGTACAATTCCAGATGTTGTCGAGAAGTTGGTAGAGCGCCAAGCACGGACAACTACTTTGCGAAAAAGAAGTACTATAACTATGATATTAGCGATCATTCACAAGAAAAGATTTTATTAATTTTTTGAAGTTCTTTCTGTTGACTTATGTGTCTTCTGTGTTGCTGCCGAAAATAAGCTTAGACACAAAACATCTTTAAGTTTGCTCCTGTTAGACGCACGATTCGATAAGCTACTGAAAGATGCAAAAATGGCTAGAAAGATTGCTACTGCAGTTTTAATAGCGGTTCTTCCGAGCGTGTAAAGTTTGCGAAAGTCAGAATAGAAAGAAATCAAAAGTGATGCACACATGCAGCTCTGCAACGACTTCAACGCGGCTTTCTTTTTTCTTTCAATAAAGTTCACGTCGTGAAGGCAGCATCTTTTTCCTTTCCTGCAATGCTAGCCGTATTTTCTTGTACGGTCTTCCCAGATAGGTTCGGGCGCCATCGTAATGAGCGGTTCGAAAAGTTGGGGAGGCGCCTCCGCAAGGTGACAAGAATCCGTAATTTCGGGAGTTGGCCGTTGTGGAGGCGGCCGCCCCGTCTCATTCTCGCTTTCAGCCGCTAAAGTTATACGAATACGCGCGAAGGGTTACGTGCGCACGGACAGCCGGGTAATTGGCATTCATCAACGTCGTTTGCAGAGTGACCCCACGGACCATCCATCATTGGAAAAATGTCGGCAGTATAGTGGCCTTCGCGTCGAAAGCCCACGTAAGGGACCTAGCCCTTTCGCGCTTTCGCTTATAGGTTGTTGCTGAACACGAGTCTTGCTTTCTGATTCCTTCTGCACACGCCCTGATGGATCGATGGTCCTCCTGCCCGGTGATCCACTTGACGGCTCACCGTGCATCATTCAACCCATTATAGAACCAAACGTTGTGAATTTCTGTTAAGTTTCCGCACGGTGCCGCTGATATCAACTTCTATGCAGACCACCATTCACTTCAACAGCGCATATAATTGACCTGTTTTTCGTGGCAGGCGACCACCTTCGGTGCAGCCAAGCGTACTGCGTGCTGAAGCTTGACGACTTAACTTTAATAATGCGTTACGTTTTACGGGAGTTTGTTACTTTAACATTGGGCTGTCAGTGTTGCACGCCTGACGTAGGACGAGTGCAGCGTACTCATCGGACCTGCCAAGCGGTGTCATGTGTGAATTGTGTGCATCCACAGAACGGGAGAGCTTATTCGGAAATGTTATAGTACAACTCGTTTCGCAATTACTATCAACGTTACTGCGATCAGAATTAAAGCAATGTAGCGACACACCATAATGTCACTGCCGAAACGTGTCACATATGAGGCGGGTACTGCAGCTGGGTTCTTCTTTCACGCTTCCCTCAGGATACACTGCGCACTCTAGCGGCTCCGTCGGCAAGCTTATGCGTGGCCTCCGAGATGTTTGGCGTGGCGCTGCGTGCGCATACTGAGAAACGCTTCATGTATAAGGCGTGTACTGCAGTCGCGGTCCTCTTTCGTCTTCCCCATGGACACGCTGCATAATATAGCGGCGCCGTCGCTAAGTGCGCACGTGGCCTCAGAAATGCGTGTCATGCTGGTGCGTGCTAACGCTGAGTGTTGATTCCTCACTCAGTGGGGGGTCATTCGTGGTGCTGCACGCTAGAGCATCTGCTTGATGAACCCATGTGACGTGGGTCCGATTCCGCGCAGAATTGCCGAAATTTTAAAAAAAGATTTATTTTTCATTGAAGAGCGGTGTGAAAGAGGTCAGATGCGGACATACATACGTACCGCGAAGTGGATGGGATTCCCAAATAATGCTATTCCTTATAAAAATGACTATTGAAATGTTGTTGACATAGTGTTGATGAATTGTTGACTCAATAGCCTTTCAACACTATCTCAACAGTTATTAAAACCACAGAACAATAATTCAACAATCAAATTGTTGGGCAGTTCACGAAAAAGTGGTTGACTAAATGTTGCCATACACACTGGTGCATAAAGGGCTTTCAACATAATTTGAGTGTTGACGTTCAACATAGCTGCAACAATATTTCAAAGGACTTTCAATGTTTAGCCAACAGATCTGCGACAATGCTTCAATGGGCTTTCAATATTGACAAAACACATTTCAATAATACCTCAATGGGCTTTCAAGTTTGAGACTCAACACATCGTCAACAATGCTTAAATGGGCTTTCAACATTGAAATACATGATAGTTTCAACAATACACCAATGATCTGAAAGATCATTGGTGTATTGAAAGGCCACAATGATGTTTCGACAAAATGTCGCGGGCCAATTATCAACACTTGTCAACAACTTCCTCAATGATGTTTCAACATATCCCCAATGTTCTTTCAATGTCGTTTATTGACGTTGAACAATGAGATTTCAATAACCTTTCAACAATTTTTGTAAGGGTAATCCCATTAAAAAAGTGATGAGAGCATTTTTACAAGCAATCATGATTTCCAGGTGACATTCATGGTAACCAAAGGTTCACGTCTTGTCTTCTTACTTGGTAAATACAGCATCATTTATCTGTTCTCGTGGTTGTAACTACATGGTACACTAAGTGGTCTCAAATTTTGCCGTTTCACTACCATCGCCATGTTACTACTGTCTAAGAAGTTGCAAGAGATGGTACCTTCGTAAAAGTGCACTGAAGCTAAAAATAAGTTTAATTGTACATATTAGTCCCCCGAAAACAACACTCAAAAACCTACTCTTACCGTGAGATTGAGCTTTGTAATGCCAGAAAATACGCAGAATAAAAAAAAAACGGGCGGTGACACCTCCATGAAGTTCCCGCATTATCTCACCATGACGTCACATTTTTATGGCGCCTTCTCGGGCTTAGCTAATTATATATCGGTAAAGATGGACTATACTGCATTCCATACTGAACAGCTCGTTAAAGAGTTTCGAGAACTTTCAACGCGTCACTATGGCCTAAATACGAGAAAATACTTTGAAATGCATGACGTCACAGTGACGTGCCAACGTTGGGGTGTTTGCTCGAAATGCAAAAAAAAAAAATAAGGATAGTTGAGTCTTCATTTTCTCCTCTAGTAACTAACATCTTGCCATGAAATTAACGAAGCTAAAGTTTTGAAAGAAAACAGCTTAGTACTTTAAACAGGTTGTGTTTCTCTTTAGTGTCCCTTGAATAAGTAATTATTTTAAGGGTAATTCTTTCACCACAGAAGCAAGCCAACAAGCGCAAAAAAAGAAAGGAAGAAGAGAAAACCTGAAATTAACATTTTCTTTCACGCTGTATCTACAGCCGACGAACGGCTAGAACATTTCACTTCGGTTCTCTCTTTCGTTAGCTCGAAGGAGGACAAAAGTGAGAAGGAAGCTTCTGTGACAAAAAAAAAAAGTGTTCGGCGAAGAAGAAAGCTGTCGGAGCAAGCAAGTGAGCCCGTAGCGGAGAACTTCACCCTTAGCAACGCCACGCCCGGTGCACTGCACATATTCGTATACGTATACACACGGGGGCTCGGTCGAGGGCTACCACTCTGAATTCGCACGCAAAGCGACGTCCCTTCACTTTCCTCGGCCGCGCTCTCGGGGGGTGTCAGATCAATGGTGCTCACGTGCCGTACCCGGCTCGCTAACCGGGCCCGCCGCGTATACATTTGGCCAGCCGGGCACGTCACCGCGGGGACTATCCGGTTATCCGATGGCCGAATACGCGGAGCTGCTCGGCGGCTACACCACTCGCCTCGCGCGCACCCATACCTCGTCGCTTCGCCGCGGCCGAAGATTCGTGGGGCCTCTGATTGATTCCCCTTGGCGCTAATGGATCAACGGACGGCGCACAAGAAGCGAGCTCCCCATCTCGCCTCCCCCTTCTTTCCTGTGTGCCTCAACCTTGGTGCACTTTCGCTTTCTTTCAACCTTGCCCCCTTTGTTTTCTCCTTTGTTCTCGCTCCGCTGGCGGCCGCGTGGCTCCTTCCGCCGGTGCAGTGGTGGCGCTTTGCTGTCTTCGTCGCGCAGATCAAATGGGCGGCTGCTCGCTGTGCGTGCGTGCGTGTGTGCGCTCGCGTGTGTGCGTGCGTGTGTGCGTGCGTGTGTTCTCATCGTCATTTGTTCTGCGTAGCAAGCACACGGAAACGGGAACATGGAGGTTGAGGGAAGCTGTGTGGGTGCCGGCCGATATGCCACCCCTGGTTGTGGTGTGCTGGGACACCTATCTCTCTCTCTCGCTGCTTTTTTCTTTCATTGTCGGAGTAGAATAAGAAAAAAAGAAAAAAGACTGAATAGTGGTGTGGGGGGGATGGGGCTTCTTTTTTTTGTTGTTGGTTGAGATCGACAAGATATTTTTTGTGCGCGTTTAGCGACAAAAAATAATAATAAAGAGAGCAAGTGCACTGCCATATGTAGCTCTTTTTCTTATCGCGCTGGTAGTTCAATATTTGGGTTTTCTTGCGTGTTATGCCTATGAAATAAGCGTATTTAGGTGCCGGAAAAGTTTCTGTTTATATGCAACTCCATGCCAGTTTTTTTCTACACGATTCAATTCTTTCTTTCCGTTCCTCTTCTTAAAGTGCGCCTCACTTCCATTAGCCAAAGCTGGCTAGCATTCGGCATATGATAAGGCACAAACGAATATCTATTTGTTTATACCAAGCCCTGTTTTTCTCCTTTTTCTGCATTCTAAGAACGATCACATTTATAAAGTATGTATTTTCACATTTTGTGGTAGGTGGAACTCTTCATTCTAAATAACGGTAATACACCCTAAATTATTATTTTCCCCTAAATGTTGCTGCTACGAGGCCCAGAGTCATGTAAGATCTAAAGTTTACATCAGTTGCAATAATGTTTACTGGAGCCAGCAATATGTATCTGCGACTACATATTGCTGCACGCGAAACTTGATTCATGGCGCTGAAGTGAGATGTAGTCTGCACCGGTTAAATTTATTAACATCAATGAAACGTTGAGTCGTGTTTAGTTGTTGTTTTTATGTGATCCGTCGTATAACACACAAGGATGCTTCGAAGAAGACGACACGAATCAGTGCAAATAGTACAAGTGGCCGTAGCTAGTAACACCCCCCCCCCCCCCTTTGAGCGCACATACCGGAAGTATATATGACAAACAAAAGGCTTCAGATCAGAAGCCTCACAAAGCAGAGCAAAAACTAAGCGCGGTGTTGGCAGGTAAAACCACAGAAAACTAAGCCTAACATAATATTGCAATATATATAAAAAAGAACTGTTACTGGGGCCACTCCTTTCTTTCCTTGTCATTAAGGGGTTGAAGGCATGACGGGTTGCGCGAAAACATCTGTCCGCCACTTACGTAGCTTTCCGGCGCCACATCGTCAAAAAGCAGGGATCAATGTGTTCCAGACGCGCGTTTTATAACTGCGCAAACGGCTTTAAAGAGTCGGCGACCTTGCGAAAAGCGCGCATGCTCGAAGCTCTCCATGCGTATACGCACCGTCGTGCTTCTGCCATCTTTTGGACTGTTCAAGAAGGCGATGGCCGCACTCGCCGAGGAAGCTATCGAGTTGCGATTCAGCGTTTCCAAGACGATAAAAGAACCGTCTCTTTTATTTCCCAAGTGAGACACGTGACACAACAATGCACTTTCGTCTTTTGTGCTCTGGGTAGTTCGTGGCGAGGACATAAACTTTTGGAAGATGGCCAGACGATATATATATATATATATATATATATATATATATATATATATATATATATATATGTATATACACACACACGCTGTGAGAGCACAAACTTATGTAAGCAGACATTGATTATGGATGCGGCCACGCGAGCTTTCTATACAGCGCGCCGGCAAGAAGTGTTCGGGGCGCGCAAAGCATGCTCTATCTGGCAGGCATAAACTATATACGACGCGTGCTCTCTCATTCGAGAACCACCAGGAAGTCGATGCTGTATAGAGAGAGAGATAGAGGGGGGAGGTGTAGAGTAAACGGAAGAGAAGGAAATCTTGCCGCTTTTATGTTTCATGCATAGGACGCCATGAGCACTACGGGTTTTGCTCTCTTTATCTATAAATCTCGTTCTAGCTTTCCAGGAACGCGCATCGTAAGGAGACACTGTCCCCGACAAAGTATGCATGTTTCGAGTGTTGCCGCGAGGCGGCGCTTCCTCCTCAATGCTGCACCAGCGACGGACCGAGACAAAAGGAGTAGCCGAGGCGTAACTAAGCCTCGCCTGCGATGCGTCAGAACAATGGACCAGCGCGCTCTGGCGGCTAGGCGCGGGACAATGGAGCGTTCTTGAGAGGCCGCTTCGCGAATTCTGACTCTCGGGACCCCTTCCCCCGTTGCCCCTTCCCGCCGCTTTCCTAGCCAACAGCATTGCTATTGCTGCACCACTATTGCTAGTGGTGCAGCATTGCTATCCCTCGTTGGCCGTAACTCTTTCCACGAGCACGCACACACGCACGCACGCAAGCAAGCAAGCCGTTTCTGCGAGATTGGTGGCTCGCGACAGTCGCGGATCAAAACGAGGAGGCTGGAAACGCGAAACCCTCTCCTGCCCCGCTGCCTCTGCCACCGCTACGTGCTGCCTCCTTCGTTTCCGAGGCAGGCTGGCGTCCTTTGATTAAATTTTAGGGGCCGCACGCAGCGGTGCCGGCCAAGCGGAAAATGCCGGCGAGTCCGTGCGTGCGTGAGTGCGTGGTTCGCCTGATGGGACGGCTCGGCGTCGGGCCCGGAGTCTCTATGGGAAGACTCTTCACTCGATGTCCCCCACAATGTGGTTGAAGTGGAGCGGATTGATGTTTACGATCCTTATCCTTTTCTCTTCGCTATTTTCTTTTCTTTCGTTCGAGAAATCGCTTTGTGCGTATATAGGGTGGTGGTGTATGACAGTGCCGATCCTTATCACTAATTTAAGTAACTGAAGCACGCTCTACTATATTCTAACACTTGCGTAACCTCAACGACGAATAGGCGTGCGTGGTAACACACGTACACACGTACAGGACGATCACGTATATAGAGACGCGCAGCTTTTTCAGGTATGCCCAAGAGGTGAAAGAATACCATGTGAGTGCGACGTACACTGTATGCTAATGTCCCATAGAACCATGGTTGTGCCGTATTAAAGGTGCTTTTGAAAGCTATATTTGATATTACCTGCAGTGATAAAAATATACTCGTCTAACAAAAGAAATCTCAATCATCTTTATGCGAAACGCTGGCTAGGTAAACTAGCGAGCCAACAGATTTAACATTGAGGACATTGAGGCAACGACTGGTAGGCAATATTAACATGTCATCTACTCGTTAATGTATACTTCCGTGTATACAAAGCAGCTTCTGGACTGACGCAGGGGGAAAGAAATAGTACAAACACCCGGGTTTTTCGCTGTTGTCAAGTGATCTCCGAGACCGTGTCGTTAGCACTGTTATGCCGATATAGGCTTTGTGCAAAGCTTGCGTCTTTAGTCTGCAGCTTAATGCCGACTCTCCATGCCTAGTTTCCAGTTCCATTAATGCAATACTCGGGCTGCTTTGTTTTGTTGCCGTGCAGACGAAGCCACGCAGACACTGCGGAGCTCCTTATTCAGCCTGTGGCTATCGTTAGCATTGTGCCAGTTTTCGCGACAATATTATAATAGTACGCTCGGAATCTCAATTCTCAAAGACGTCGTTAACGGGACAGTGAGTCACCAAGCTGCCGTGGTTCGTTATGTGTTCTCGTCTCCAGTTAAAAGTTTCGGTAACGTTTAGTAGTTGTATGCTGTATGAAATGCGTTATCCGGCTCCTTATATTCAGTCAGCTGGATTTCGTCGCGCGCTCTGCGAAAACAAATTGCGCCCGTCCGAGGAGCATCGTGGTGCTACCATATATATACACAAAGAAACAACCAGAAAAAGCCTAGATGTATGTTGTAAGTCTGGCAATAGATTGCACTGCCACGCTGTGACTGCAGTGGCCAAGAGCAAACTCCCAGTCAGCTTGCTTTAACGACACGTGCATGCCCGACTGAGGCATGCCTGAACATCTTAACAACGAATTGGCTGGTTCTTTTCGCCAATCCCATTTGGCGGTGCGCGCTAACCAGCGCTTATTCCCCGAGTAAAAGTGACTCGGCCCTCGAACCTTACATCGACCAGCCACACAGCGCTGAGGAACAATCACGGAGGAGAATCCCTCACAAAACATTGAGCTTTGTTGATTGCCGCGCATCAGTCAGGACGGAGAGCGCGCGCATGCGGCCGCTCGCACACACACGTGCTCTACGCGGAGGCGCGCCTGTGTACTATAAGTCAGAAAACGTCAGGTAATGAGCCAGGAATGATTCGGCAATAACTCAGGAGAAGGAACATTTATTAGAAACGCAATTAGGGCAACGGATACTCTGCCCGAGAACCACGCACATACCCGCGGGATGCGTAGCCCCCCCCCCCCCCCCCCTTCCCCGGCCCGTCTTTCTCTCGTGCGAGCATCGCCGTGCGTCTGTGTATCTTCTGTCCGAGTCGCTATACTGGCGCCGTCCTGCAAACCGTCTTCTACACGAGTAACGCGGTCACGCTTGAGAATCGAGGCATCCTGATCGCCATTCTTCACGAGCAGACGCAATCACGCGCGGCGCAGAAGCATCCGCTGCTGCCTCAATACGCGGCGCGCCGAGCTGAGCTCAGCTGGAGCGAGCTGTCGGCTGGGCCCTCTTCCTCGGTCTGCGCTTCCTTTGCTTCTTCTCCTGGCAACGATCAAAAGAGCGTCATCCTTCACGGCGAGACGTTCGCGACTCTCCGCGGGATGACGATGTCCCTGACCGCTTCTCATTTCGCAGTTCGTTTTTTTTTGTTCTTCTTTTCTTTCTCGTCTCTTTTCCCCACTCTTAGCTCCCGGTCGCTCGACTTTCGGCCTGCTTTACTGCATGTCCTCGCCAGCGGTGATTTTATCTCTCTTCCATTTCTTATTTTTTTTTAATATATTGTTTCAGTTTGTATCTTGGCCTCCGACGTGTCTCCTGTCGCATCGCGCTGCCGCGCGCAGGCTGACCGGGAGAAATCATTTCCCGACGGCCTGTGGCAGCGGCCAAGTAATCCTCTTACGCTGCCCTTTTAGCTTGTAATGGCTCGCAGGAACGCTTCGGACAAGTTGGGACGAAATAGTTTAGGCGGGGTTGCTCTTTTTTTTTTCCGCGTTTAGCTACCTTCCTTGTATGATGGCGAGTGGTACGCGTATAGTACGCAGGGAACGCGCTACGATGCGCACGGTGCGCAAGCCACGAACCCTTGACATTAAAGCAGAAGCGTGTTACCATATGCGAGCGAAAAAGCATGGGGCGTAGCTTTCCACCTGTAAAACTGCTGCGTAACGTTTCTAGTCGAGTACCTTCAGCTCTCCGATTGATTTAAGTGTCTGAGATTAGCTTTTCTTTTAAATTTTCGTCAAATGTGAAAGTGCAAGAACGCTTCTTGCGTACTAATAATTTTTCTCCCCTGAAACCTGTGTATATATTTTTAAAATTTTTACAGCTGCAGTAGAACATGAAAGCTTAACTATCCAGAGACGTCAATGCTGGAAATTTTAATTTTAGTGCTGTTACGAACCGAGAAAAGCAAATTATAAAGGCAGCGCGACCCTGTCTTCACTACGTGAGTTTATATCTAAGGTTTCTAAAGATAAATTATTTATATATCTCTTAGTCTTTTTCTGTCATCTTGTCTTTCTTCTACGAAAGCTTTTGAAGCAATCTTGTTCTAGAACAGCCTTATTTTCTGCTACGCTCCTGTTTGCACGACATTCTGTAGGTCTCTCGCGCTCTACCGAATCTTTCTTTTACCGTTTGCATGGTCGAGCCGTCAAGGCAGTACGCGTGTAATACTCACAAAAGGCGAATAGGACGTCGTTGTCATTGCCGGTCTGCTGTCACATACACTGGACGAAATGAAAAAGCGCGCATTACTCCCTGTAAACCGCCCTACACCCTTAAAGGCGCTTTCTGTCTATAACTTGCACCCTTACAGGTGTAAGGGTGTGAGTTATACATCTATTTGCACCATTAAGGACCATTTTGCTTAAGAACATGAGCCTTTTACTCTCCTTTCTTCTTTTACGACTCGCCATCTTCCTTTCGCCTTTACCTTTTCTTTACTTTTGTGAATTATTCAGAACACTGGTAATTTAGCTGCTCATTATTTGCTTTTGCGAACAGGTCATACCTAATTTATTTAGCTTGGTTCTGTTTCCTTTTGTTTTCCGCCGTGGTTCCCTTCAGAACACGTCCTGTAGCCCCGCTGGTTTGCAGTTGTCTGGAGGTAGAAGCGTTGAATGTATTCACATCTGCCGCTGACACGGAGAGCTATTCGTGCTATATTAAGGTGCACCAGCCTGAGTGACCGTTGTGTCCTTTTGTGGGTACTCCTGAGCTCTTCTCCTCTTCTTAATGCACATTTCTATTGTGACGCTCTTATGGGCTTTTTGGATTTACGCGTCAAGAGAATGTGGGGCATTGAAGATGGGGGGAGAAGGGGAAGACGACGTGCGGCTAGCTAGCTGAAATGTCCACCATATTTGAGACAACAAACAAAATAACAACAACAACAACAATCCCAATAGGCACTCGGCTGATCAAGGCCGTCGCGACTAGCTCTACCTGACATCTCAATAAAAGCCTTTCATGGGCGCAACAATATTACAGTTAAGGTACATACGACTGATTCCTGGTCCGCTCCATCTTGGTTTGCAGCGATCCTCAGCCCTATCGAGATTGGAAACAGAGAAAGCCTGCCCTAGCCGAACATTAAAGTGCTCTCACGTGTCAATCGGATGGGCCACGTGGTCAGGATCCCGTCACATCTCGGTCACGCTCCCAGATCGAAGGTGAGAGCACCTACGAGCTCTCTGAGAGAGCGCGGTGCTGTGATTGAAACAGTCGAACGTGTTCCTTGGTCTAGATTTTGATTAGTACAATGCAAACTGCGCCACGAGAGCGCTCTAAGGCGCTCGAAAGCGACCAGTCGAATGTGTCATTAATGTAAGGTACTAAACCAGATGCTGTTGCGGTTGACGTCCCTACCTTTACTATTCTTGAATTCTCTCTCTCTCTCTCCCTTCTTCTTTGCGGCGGTAATTACTAGCTTTCGCTTGCGAACTGGCACTCATGCGTATAAATGAGGAATCTGCACTGAACGCGAATGTAAGTTAAGTCAAAAGCGCGCAAAGTGCCTCAATTCACCGTACCTGCGCCACTTGGACCTACAGCATTCTTGAAAGGCGTTTGTTAAACATTGGGGAAGTGGGTCCTTTTTTGCCGCGCACGCTGTAACTGTCTAGCTGAAGGCGAAAATTTGAAATATTCTGCTGCCGAAAGCGACTCATAAGCATTCGGCATTCTCGTGCGGTCACCATCTCAGGGACAGAACTAACCCAATGCTGCTTAGCTTCAGTATTCTGACAAAAACAGACGCCTAGAGCGCAAAAAAAAAAAAAGAACACATCATAAAGTCGAAGAGGAGTGCCCTAGTTATGAGATGTACTTACGCACACTTCCCTGTATAGCTGTTCGCAAAAATATGCCTTTGCTGCGCAATAAAGCGTCCCTGCAATCTTGCGCACAACGCCGGTGCGTACGTACAACTTAGCGTTTTCGAAGGTTCAAGTTCTTTTTTTTTTTATACGTTCATCAACAAACAATCGCACTACTATATACAAAGCGTAGTCCCACAACACTATACTTCGACAACTGTGCAAGAATTCTACATGTCCGTAATTAAAACGAGGCACACTTTGTATCCTCAGCATCCTTGATAACCTTGCGAATGCTTATTAAGCATAAAGGCCTCACCGACTTGACGAGCACGTGGTAAACCGGATGCGCGCTGTATTTGAAGACGCGGCTTTGAATTACCATAGACATTAACATTGTCGTTCTATCTGTCTTGACGCCAAACATCGTCCATACCAACCCCCATGTCACATCTAGCACAGTTATTCCGGGGCATCAGCTTTCAGTATGACAATGGAGATGAAACAGTACATTCCCGTAGCCTTGTACGCCGACCACAGCGGCTTGGAGATCACCACTTTATTGAATGCCGTGAAGTGGTTTCTTTTCTGGGAGAGGCAAGAGTTTGCGTTCAATTATCATGTGTGCCGAAGATAATTAAGCGCCCCCAGCGGTCAGGTGTCATTCAGACGGTTGAATTTCTCCAGCATATGGAAGTCAGGATGAGCGGGAACCCTAAAAAGCCAATTATGGCCATTGACTATCAAGCTCAATTGGCAGAGCCGAGAATCAAGATTCCTGTGCATGATTTAATTAGCTACCACTCTTAAGTTATGGATTTACATGCGTCCATAGTGCCTGCGCGACCCAAGAACGTCTGGTTGCGAATTTATGAGGCGGTCTACTCGAAGCGGTGGGCACTACTTGCGCAAAAAATTGAAATGCAAAATCGACTAATTAACAAGAACTCACTAATTAACTTTCTAGTTAATTATCTTATGACCGATATTGCAATTTACAAATTCTAGCAGTGGACATTGCAAGGCGGATCCACTTGGAACGAATTCTCACCAAGACACCAGTTTCGAGATATAAATTCCCGAACTTTGCGAGAAATGCATTGGCGTTCCAGTTAATTGTGTGCTTCAGTGCATGAAACGCCATTTTTTTTACTAATTTACTGGAACTCCAATGCGTTTTCCCGCAAAGTTCGAGAATTTATATCTAGAAACTGGTGTCATCTTGAAAATTCGTTCCAAGTGGATCCGCCTTACGAACTCCACGGCTAGAATTTGTAAATTGCAATATGGACCATAATGTAATTAGAAACTTAATTAATAAATTCTTGCTAATTAGTCGATTTTGCACTTCAATTTTTTGTGCAAGTATTGTCCGCCGCTTCGAGCAGACCAGCTCATGAACTAGAATTGTGATATCTGCCACAGGCAACCCTTAACGATTTTTGAAAGTGTTCGCTGAAACACCCTGTATATGAATGCATAGTGTGTGTGTGTTGTTTTGCCCCTCTTAATGGATTTACGGTTTTTTAGTTTCATTGGGATCTTTCTTTTTCAGCAGTTGCGGTCCGCGTCTAGAACACCTGCTTGGGCAAGTGGATTGCTTTGGAAAAAAATATAGAGAGAGAGGTACCGAAGCTGTGGGATAAAGTGAACGCTCTCTGTGACCCCGGAAGGTCCGGATTGACACCCGAAAAATTCTGCAAAGGACATGTCAGCCGCAAAGGCGCCCTCGAGCTCAGGTAAGCCCCGGATATGTTACCTATCGTTCTGTGTACATATCGTGCACGATTTCCAACTGCTACGGCGCGAAAGGTCCTCGCCTCGAAGCCGCATAGCCACATTTTATCACTACGATATAAACTGTATACGTGTGTATCGAACTATACGCGAAACAATCGGTGTGGATATAGATGGCAGTATCGTGAACGTATGGCCTGCTCTCCACGGAAGCCACAAAAAAGAAAAGAAAAAGAAAAACTTAATTTCCTCCCCGCTTCGATTTGAATACCTAAAACGGAGATGCGGACTGTGGTCGTTCGTCGGGTGAGTGCGCGATCAAACGCAAACTGTTTTTCGATTTCGTCTTGCTTTCTCGTAAACAACAACAACAAAAAAAAAGCACGGAAATTTCTTATCTATTTTTATTATTGTTAGCTGCCATGTTTGTTGTCCAAAGTTCTAGTCTCTCTTTTTATAGTTCGCTGAACAAGACTGAACATCCGCCTTCTTTCTCTTCGTTTCCACCCACCGCGGTGTTATCAGTGACTGTGGCTTTGCGCTGCTGAGCTCTATGTCACGGGTTCGAATCTGACAGCGGCGTGCAGCCGCGTTTTGATGGGGCGAAGTGGAACAAAGCTCGCTTAAATAAATTTAGGTGCACGCTAAAGAAAACCAAGTGGTCTGAATTATTCTCGAGCCCTCTACTACGGTTTGCCTGATAATCAGATCGTGGTTGTGGCACGTAAAACTCCACAACTTATTTTTATTGCGACAACAATTATATGGGAACTCCAGGCGCACTTTCGCCGTCGCCGTCGCCATGATGCTCCGTATAAAGTCCAAGGGCGATAACGCTGTCGCCGCACGCCTTATGCTGTATGTGCGAGTGAAAACACGCTATTGGAGCCGATGATCGTGGCTCAATCTAGCGCGCCGTCTTTCGTCACGCGAAAGGCCATGGGGGGATGGGAGAAAGGCACGCAAGGGGACGGGAGGGTTGGGCTCCGGTAGCAACTTCGCGACCGGGCGCAAGGAGAACTGACGATCGCGGCTCGACCTCGCGCGCGAAGCGGAGGAGAATGGGGAGGCAGCGCAGGAGGGAGGAGGGGGGCAGCTTATACTCCGCCAGCAACTCCGTACTTTGCGCGCCACGGAGGAAGGAAACTAAGGAGAGGCCCTGACGTCACTCTTTGTGAAGCAAAAGTGAAGCCGGAATTTGGCGTTGCTCATGGCGGTGCTCCGCCTTTTGGGCCACCCTCCTCTCTTGTTTACATCTTTCGCGAAACCACGCCGCGCTTCGCGTGGTGTCGCGCGCGCGCTCGCGCAACATCTGGCAGAGCAGGGTGCAGGTAACACAGCGCAACAAGACACGGTGACTAACGCAAACCCGCCTACTCAGCGCCTTTGCCACGGCCCGAAACCTACCAGAGCAACACGTGTGAGCGCTCAAAACCATAACAACGCCGCCATTGTGGCCCAAAAGACGTGGCCATACAACAAAAAAATAAAAAAGCAGCAAAAAAATGAGAACCTACTACGTCATTTCCGCCACACTTTTCTCCTAGCGCGCGGAGGGGGTAGGGCCTCTCCTTAGTTTCCTTCCTCCGTGTTGCGCGCCGTCGCGCGCCGTATCTTGAAAGCGATCTGCAGACTGCTCGTACCTTTGTGCCCACTGCGTTTTCGCCGGCCTTGCGTTGAAACTATAGAGAGCACGAAAGCCACTTCGCCGCGCTTGCCCACGCCAGCGTTTTGACAGCGAGCGTCCGCGGTCATCAAGCGTGACGTGTTCTTGTTCGTTTGTGCGCACTGACACCATGCCTGTTAATTCAGTTAGTAAGCGAATGCTTCCAAGCTTATACGGCCGATGAAACAACTATCCTTACTTCGGGTAACCGTCTATTAATTTGCGATCGCAATCGATGCTTCACCTTTCGGGCGAACCTGCGACTTTTTTGTCTTTCCGCTGCTACTACGTTCCAACTGCTATATTTGCCAAATTTCCTTAATTTTTTCGCAAAGTATACAAATTAGGGCTTGTTCTACAATTTTTTACGTATCTTGTGTCATTTTACGAAAAATAAATCCTCTTCGAGAAAAGTTTCGCTCATTGGTCTTCAACCTTGCCGATTGACGCCTTATGACGATTCAAACAAACCAAAGGGTTCCTTGCTTCGAGCATGCTTATACACATAAGTTCCTGGGTCAGGCTAAATGGGCAACAGCAAAGTCGCTCAGAAAGTTTCTGCGATCTACTAGACAAGAATGTGCGTCTTGTCAGTCTTTGTAATTCCAAGTTTGTTAAATCGCCCTTAATAAACATGCGTGTGTATCCCACAAAAAGCATGCACTCACGGTAAACTTAAAGGATAACTAGCTAGAGATAATTAGTGGAACGGTTTATATTAGGTCACTGATTAGTGAACTAATGTTACTTGTTACTTATATACTTACAAAGTTACTTGTATACTTACCAATTGAATTAAATGAAATAAAGAAATGATATATGAAAATAAATGAAGTGGATGAAAAATGTATAATTTCTTTGATTCAATTAGGAAGTACAAGTAATTTTCAATATGTTTCCTTGGTGTCATGATTTGCTGCCTTCTTATGATATGCTTATAAAAAAAAATCGGTCACCTTGGTTAGCTCCCTTCCCCTCTTTCTTTCTTTCTTTCTTTTTCTTTCTTTCTTTTCTCTCTCTCTCTCTCACACACAAACACACACACACACACACACACATGTGTGTGTGTATTGCACCATTTGGTGCACAAAGATACGTCTTTCCCAAGTGTGCGCTGAAGTATTTACCGCTTAGTGGCTGTGAAGAGCAATTAAGGGCGGGCGTAATCCAGTTCAGAGAAAAAGGCAGCTTTTGTTGTAGAGGAGCGCTTCGACCGCACTTAAAGTTAGTGGAGGCGGTAATCCCCAACGTGACTTAAGGACCTGGTAAAAACCATTGTCTCCGCTGCTGAAGCCTGCATCGCTGAGCAAATAATAATTGCGTCTCTGTTTTTGTCCCACCGCGAATATATGCACGCCTTTCTCAGTGATTTAGCATATGGCAACAGAATTTGTTAAGCAGTCAAAATAAAATGGACAGAATCATAGAATATTCTGCTCCCAAGTTTAACTTCTAGTTGGTTTAGTATTACCGACTAGAAGGAAACATTTTTCATTCGTTAATTACCGGCGCTTTCTTTTATATTTCTGCAGCGTTTGTGTTCATTTATGAAGAGGATGTGAAAGCTTTTGTAATTAGGGAAAAGGTGATTACGATGATTCTGCTGCAAGAGCAAATTTGAGGTATAGCCTGCTGAGCATACGGGGAAATGCGCTCTCAATGGAAGGAGCCTTGCTTGTCCAAGGGGAGACTTTATGCATAGCATAATAATACTTACTGTGCGACTCTCGTTGACCTTATCAAGAAAATGAGCAGTCGGAAGACCAATATGCTTTGTGAGAACAAGTAAGTCTACGTTTGATTAAAAATATTTCCGCGGTAATCGCAACGAAGAAAAAAAATCAGAGGCTTGTTTCTTGTTTTACTTTCCCCTTTCTTTATAGTAGTGGATAGGTTAGTGCGGTATCAGCAAACGGTAAAAAAGAGCGCAACAAATAAAAAAGAAGAAAGAAAAACACAGCTGTATCGTTTTTGAAGTATAAGTTATCAGTTGTGTGATTTTGAACATATTGTCAATGCTTCCTTTCTTTTTCTACTATATCATAACTTCAAAGGTTCAGCGTCGGAAGCTCACAAAGCAACTCAGGCATTGCTACAGTTCACCCGCTGCGGTAGTTTAGTGGCTATAAAGTTGCACTTCTGAGCTCGAGGTAGCGGGTTCGATCACGTCCGCCGGGGCCACGTTTCGCTGTGGGCGAAATGCAAAATGTACTCGTGCACTTATACTTAGCTGCAGTTTAAGGAATCACAGGTGATCAAAACTAACCCGGAATTCCCGCTACAGTGTGCCTCGTGATCAGATCGTGGTCTTAAGTGGCAAGTAAAACTTCAGAATGTAAGTTAACGTTAATTACATTTCTGTAATTCCTGAAGTCGACTGGCCTCAGTGATCGAATGCAGGTGTGATGGGAAGGAAGTCCTACGGACTCGCGCTGCTAATAAATCTCTCCCTCTCGCCTTTTTTTTTCTCTTCCCTTAACCAACCTTCCTTCCTGTGGGTAGCAAACCGGACACGCGTTTGGTTTCCTTCTTTTTTCCTTTCTTCCTTCCTTTCTTTCTTTCTTTCTTTCTTTCTTTCTTTCAGAACAGCCATTCGCGTTCCCCTGAGACTAAGAAATGACACTCGACTTCTCATACCACTATTTCAATCATCATCATCATCATCATCATCATCATCATCATCATCATCATCATCATCATCATCGTCGTCGTCGTCGTCGTCATACTCATCATCATCATCATCATCATCATCATCAGGATCATCATCAGCCTATTTTCCTGTCCACTCCTGGACGAAGGGCTCTCTCAGCGATGCCCAATTACCCTTGTCTTGAGCTAGCTGATTCCAACTTGCTCCTGCAAATTTCCTTATTTCTTCATCTCACCTAATTTTCTGCCATCGTCGACTGCGCTTCCCTTCTTTGGGCACCCATTCTGCAACTCTAATTGTCCACCGGGTATCTGCTGTGGCCGCCCAGGCCGGCCCAGTTACATATTTTTGTCTTATTGTTAAAGGGACACTAAAGGCAAATATTAGGTCAAGCTAAAGTGATAGATTAGTGCTCAATAATCTCTAAGGCGTATAAATTATCCCGAACAGGGCCTTAATATTCGAGAAATAGAGGTAAATACAGGACATAATTAGCGACTCCCCCGGGACAATCAAGCACTTGCCCAATGACGAAAGCACTCCTCGTTGAAATTCTGTCAGTAGTAGTTAATTAGTCGTTGCAAAAAACATCCTCGTATCGTATTATAAGACGAAATAAAATGCTACTTTTCCAGTTATATTTCATGTTTAGAAAAAAGAACTAATTGAAATTACCGTTGACAACGACGCGGGCGGTCGAAAGGTTTCGTTTTCGCTCGACTTTGCGCCGCCCACGCTTTCGCGTTTCAGTACTTTCCTGATCGCGTAGTACTGCGCTGGTTTTGCTTACTCGTGAAACTCGCGCAAACTGCAAGTAGCAGAGAATTCAACTTCCATGTGGTGTAGCGGGATGCCCGAAGGGTCTGCGCCACTTGACCAAAAAGCAGCTGCAGCGGCGAATCCGCCGCTCTGTCTTGGCTTGGTGCCGCCGTCTGTCGGGCGCCGTTTTACTCACCGACGGCAGCAAAGGGGAAGGATGGCGTATGCAACATCACCACTCACCCGGTTGGGTGGCGGAAGATTCGAATTTCCAAAAAGGTATTCGGACCCTTCAATTACACTTTTCTCCTAAGCTAGTCTTTTCTTTGGACAAAACAAGCGTTGCGAGGTTTCTGGAATGGTACTTAAACAGTCCACGTTGACTTAATATTTGCCTTTAGTGTCCCTTTAACTAGAATATCGGATATTACCGTTTGTTCTGTGGTCCACGCTACTCTCTTCCTGTCTGTTAACGTTACGCCTAACGGTTTTCATTCCATCGCGCCTTCTGCGGCCTTTAAGTTGTTATCGAGCGTCTTTGTTAACCTTAAAATTTCTGCCCCATATGTTAGCACCGATAGAATGCAAGATTGTACACTTTCTTTTCACGCATGTAAGCTTCCAGTCAAAATTTGGTAATGCCTGCTAAATGCACTCCAACTCCTTCTTATTGTAATGTAAATTTTTGTCTTATGATCAAGGCCCCTATGAGTAATTGACCTAGATAAACATGCTCCTATAGACTCTAGAGTCTGACTGGCAATCATGAATCCTTGTTCCCTTGCCAGGCTATTGTACGTCATATTGTATTCTGCATATTAATCCTCAGCCACAATCTTACACTTTCTTGGTTAAGGTCGACAATCCTTTGTTGTAATTCGTCCCCAGTATTTCTGAATAGGACAATGTCATTCGCAATCCCAAGGTTGTCGAGAAATTGGCCATTTATCCTCACTCCTAAGCCTTTCTAGTCAAATAACTTGAATACTTCTTCTAAGCATGCAGCGAATAGCACTGGAGAGACTGTGTCTTCTTAAAATATTCACGTATGCCTTCTGTACTCCTTGATTACGCAATGTATCCATGACTGCTGGTATCTCTACTGAATCAAATGCCTTTTCATAATCTATGAAAGCCACACGGAGAATTTGATTATACTCCGCAGATAACCCAATTACTTGATTGATGACGTGGATGTGATCCATTGTAGAATATTCCTCCCTGAAGCCAGCCTGTTCTCTTGGTTGATTGAAGTGAAGGGTTGCCCTGATTCTTTTGGAAACTATCTTGGTGTATACTTTATATCATACCGAAAGCAAGCTAATGGGACTATAATTCTTCAATTCTTTAACGTCTCCCTTCCTATGGATTAGTATGGTGCTGGCAGTCTTCCAGCTGTCTGGTAAACTTGAACTCGTGAGGCATTGCGTACAAAGGGCCGCAAGCTTTTGTAGCACAACATCTCCTCTACCTTTGATTAAATCGACTGGTATTCCGTCTTAGCCAGCCGGTTTTCCCCGGGACAAAGTCTTGCGAGGCCCTTCTAACTCATTACATAACCTGAGAATAATGACAGGGCTGGCCACTGTATTTGAGAAAGAGTAAATATTTGTTCCGTAGTCTATTTTTTTCCGCACGGCAACGCCCTGCGGCATAGATGCGTATCCAAATAAAAGCGTGCATGACCTCATTTAAAGATTGCAGCAGTGGCTAAGCCAGCTTATCCTCTTTGAGCCAACGCCTGTAAGTGTGGGTATATTTTTGTGAAATTCATAGACGTGCCGTAAGGCATATCTAGCAAAAAACGAAGCGTCTGTATTCCACTCTTGTTATATGAAACTTTGTTCTACATATAACCTAAAGAGGCTAGCACTTACACCTGCCTTGTGGTATCTCGCTTTTCGCTTGACTACCTGTCAAATACCCGGGGTCTTTACCATCTTCACATCTACCGTAAACGAAAGGCTATCATTCGGAGGAAATATTATTGTAATTCTGGTCTTCAGAGCTACATAACTATTTTTTCTAACTTCTGCGACGTGGCAGAAACCAATTCGAGGACCAGGAGAACTGGGCCTACTGTGTATTTTTTCCTCGAAATCCCGATGCTCTAAAGCCTAAACACTCTGAAGCTCTCCCTTCTCTCGCTTCCCCTTCTCCCTTCCCCCAGCGTAGAGTAGCCAACCAGACTATTGACTGGTTAACATCCCTGCCTTCCTATATTACTCTCTCTCTCTCTCTCTAAAGAATAGGGTCACCTTTTTACGATTGGAATGTACATACGCTGGTCTTCACACTCGATAGTTGATACGTTTTTTAAACGTATTTTAGAAAAAAAAAAAAAAAAAGATGAGTTGGATGGCAAGGCCAATGCTTGCACCAGCCAAGCTATAACCGACCTTCAATGCTGATGCTAGTTTAGTTTTATTTTATGGAATGGAATGTCGTCCAAGTTACTATGCTGGATTGGCTAAAAACGCCAGTTTATTCAAGATTTGGCCTGTGGGCTGGACTGCCTTTATGAATGTAGGCTCACGCGTAGGATGCGTTGCCGCATACTTTGGCTTCGCATTAAAGCAGGGATTCTCAAGAGCGGCGTGCAGAGACATAGTACGCTTTGAAATGTTTCCAGGCTACGCCGACGTTGGCCGAAGAGCCACGAACGTTGTCGCCAGTTTCGCCCCAAAATCGGCGGAGGGACCTGACTATTTCCCAGACGTATCGCCGTCATCCTTTAATCGACGTTCGGTCCCACCGGCGTCGTTCCTCGAAACGATACGGGGCGGGCTTTATCTCAAACTGACCCGCGGCGCCGTAACACCGGAGACTTCTTCGCTAGCTCTCGCTAGGCGAAGGTTCTGCCTCATTACTAAGACGTTCGCAAAAAAAAAAAAAGAGGGACAGCAAACTTCGGAAAGGATCTAAATGCTCTATACACTGAGAAGCTGTGAAAGGGATTGGGAATGAATAGGGAAGGAGGCAGTTAAGCTTCTTTTACGAGTGTCTTCTAAATTTTCGAGTCCCTCTGAGAGACGATACCCTTTGCCTTCCCCTCCGATCCATCTGTCCTGCCTCGCCGTCGTCCATACTCTCTCCCCAAACTTCTTCGCTGACGAGTCGTTCGTAGCCACGGTGGAAGCTCAAGAGTTAAGTCTAACTGTTGCATGGCGCCTGGTGGTGCCGCTAAATATTTGACGACCGCATAACTCACCGCCCTGCCCGTTCGACGCTTCGGCTAGAAAATGGGACTCGGAAGGGCTCGACGAAACAGCTCGTAAATGATTTATACGACTGACTTGAGACGGCTCTGCTGCTCTGATCGCGCCGGTGGGGGGGTCTGTGCGTGCGTGTGTGCGTGTTCAGTCGACATTTCTCGCAGAGCACACTTAACGACGTTTCGCTAATATATGCACGCGGGCCCGATAGAACGTAAAACACGATTCTCGTTAGAACAATGGCCGACTAGAAAGCCTGCTGCCTTTTGTTCATATATCATGATTATGAAACTGGTGCTCCTCCTTTGTTATTCGTGACAAACGAGCCACGGTGCGGTTTAGGCGCTACCTCTACGGACAAAGAAGAGAAAAATGTAGGGAAAGATGTCTGGCTTTAATGGAAACGCATTGTTCTGCATTAACGCTTACGCAACTTTAAAATTCCTAGCTGGCTGCCTTCTATTTCTTTTTTTTCTGTCTCCGTAGCGTGAGATGCTGTTTCGCACTACGGGAGCCTTCTTACCAGCAAAAAACGAGTCTGTACGAGATCGAAAAAAAAAAAAAAAATTATTTGGTTTAACTAGCACCATTCTGCAAAACTATGTACTCGATATACACGTATTAGCGTTCGCTTTATTTCAGAAAATGAAGTTATGGGAACACTGCAACCAGACACCAGCTATCAGTTTCGGTATTCTGTCTCTCATTAGCTCATTGAAGAGGGTAAAGACACCTTTTTTTGTGTGGAATTTCGAAGAAAACAACGTTCGTACTTAGGGTCGAAAATTAAAACAGAACTGAAGTTCTACATTTGGCGTCACACCACCATTGGTAATATTGGTAATGCTAAGCGTGAATATTCAAATGTTTACGAAGAAGGCTAAAGAAAGGAGCTTCACGTTTTTAATGCATAAGCATTCTTTAGGGAGCTCCCCAGCCCTGTCACGCGGAAAGTATGATGCCTTGTATCTGCACAAAAAGTGCGTAATTGGCAAAGTTAAGAATTTAAATGGTTATGATAGCGTAAATGTAGATCATTGGTAGCTTTTAAGCGATAAGGAACCATCTAAAGAAAAGGTAAACGAGAGAGACAAGATCCATAGAGATACATAGACCTCCTTAGAAAATGCACGGGGAAGCTTATAGTAGGGGTGACCCAACTGAAATTAGTGGGTGGGACAACTTCAAATGTGGGGTGGGCCAACTTCGAATTTCGGGGTGGGTCAACTTGAAATTTGGACATGGGGAAAGTGGAAATCTGGGGGTGGCCCAACTTGAAATTTGGGGGTGGGCCAACTTAAATTTGGTGATGGGCTAAGTTGAAATCTGGGTGTGGGCCAACTAAAATTTGGAGGTGGGTCAACTTGAAGTGGGCCAACTTCAATTTCGGTGTAGGCCTACTTGAAGTTTGGGTTGGCACAACTGAAATATGGGATTTGGTCAACCTGACATTTGGGTGTTGGCGAACTATTCCTATTGCATCTGGTAAAAGCAAGCGTTGAAAATTTTGTTGTGACGGAAAAGAAAAAAGAGAATAGGTTCTCGTTTGTCCAGTTCCATCGTGCCCTTTATAGCGTTGCGTATATCGCATGATGGATAGAGTATCGAATAAACGGTCATAAAAAGAACCCTGTCCTCATCACATTTTTGAGTAGGTGCTCAGCTCTTTGATGTAACGTCTAATATTATTATTGAATGTTTATGAAGGAAGCGGGTGCAATGTTGCATCGCGCTCAGAGACCAAACGAGGATGGACAAGTACAAGCAGTTCGAGATATTGTAACGTCACAAAATCATGTTAAAGAAATAAGAAAAACCTAATTCGAGGGGATTGTGTAATTCTAAAGCTGGCTGCACTGCCGAAAGGGCTCACATAGTCGCGGAGCGCTGCAATATTTATAGCGGTGCTGACCACTCAGGAAATGAATTTCTTAGTCGTTGAGCATGGCAAGAGGAACCCGTCTTGTAGCAAAATTTTGACGAATTGGAAACCTCAGATTACTGTAGTTATTCAGGTGGCGTCTCATTGTTCTTTTAAAGAAATATCAAGCCTGCGCAGCGCTCGGGCGCGCGACCTATGGCAATTGTGCCTACTTGAATAGAGCGGTTTATATACAGGTCACCATAAACGGTTTTAGGTAAACGGCTAACTGGGCACTGCGGCCGCCTTCGGTCTCGCGGGGAACGTCGTTGTGTGACGCGCACACATCACTCGTTAGCCTTTTATCTGTTTCATCCGCTCTCTCTCCCCCCCCCCCTCCCCGTCCCAACATAGGGTAGCAAACGAGGTGCAACCTGGTTAACCTCTCTGCCTTTTCTTTTCTTTTCTTTCTCTTTCTCTCACTGTACATGGCCCCATAAACGTAGCGCGATGGTGGTAGTTCTCGAGTTTGAACTGTCTCTATGGAAAGCGCAATGTCTGGGGAAGGCCACCGCCCTTCAGACTTCTGACGTTTGAGTCAGATGCGAATTATAATGCACAAAGGCTATCGCAAACTCCGGCGTCGCTACCACTAAGCTATGTACAAGCGATCGCCTTCGTTGGCGATCACCAGGACATTTGAGATGGTCGTTTTATCCACTGAACTTCAGGAACCGCAGTGGTGCTTTAGTAGGTGAAGTGCTTACAAAGGTGGCCACAGAAGTCCCGCCACCCCTTCTTGTTGTTCTTTCTTGATCTCGTGCCTTCTGACATGTCCTCGTCTTCCAACCCGTCGCCATCTGTGATCCCTAATTGTCGCTTGGTAAAAGCGCGAGTATTGCGTGTACTTGTCTATAGCTGCAAATTTCACTTCACCCAGCAACTTTCTTGCGACGTCAACGTCGCGCGCGTGCATGGAGTCGAACCGGATCCATCGCCTGTGCCACTTCGACGAGATGCGAAGCCATAGGCAGCCACGATTCACCGCTACACTTTCCCCCGTCTCGCGTGAGCCAGCTGACGATATGCCTGCGTAATTAGAAACACGCGGACACCTACAGGAGGTGGCCTTAATTAGAGCGCGGCCTACTTGTCTCGCAAAGTGGTGTTGAACTTCCGGGGACAGTGCTCCTGCCTTTCTTTATTACTTCGAAAAGAGTGGCTAACTTTGTTTTCTTTCTTTTTTTACTCTTTTCTTTTTTTCGCAGAGTATATCGTTTGCTCTTCTCTTTATCGATCGCCAAGTGCGACGCCCGCATGGGGCAGCCCATGAAAACGGGGCGAGATCCAAGAAGGCACAAAACCCGGTGCAAGAAGACGTCGTTAAAAAGAAATTAGGAGCGTGAACGAAGAGGCTTCTAGCTTTACTCGGAAAAAGAATATAATGAAAGTGGCAAGAAAGGCTGAGCTGACGCAAGGAGAAGCCCTATGTGCGGGAGAACTGAAGGAGCTGCTATAGTTTCTTAAGGTTCACATTTAACCAACGTCCCAGTTTAAATTTAAGAACGAGAGTCGCTAATCGCTGGTCGGCCGTTCTGAATGTGCACGCTTTTTAATATGGCAGCGGTCTTAATTATATTGCACGAATGTAGCCCGCTTGAAGTGAGTCAGGTTGCCGTCTTTTTCAATTGTGTACCGTTACGGCAATGTGCGCGCAACCTGTGTTGTTCGAGTGTTTTGCGAGCCGTATATGCGTTCCTCAGATACATGCGCGAGCCCCTCTTTTTGTGTTCTGGCTCATGTTCGTTTATAAAGTGTTAATATCAGGTTTTGCTCATGCGGAACTCAGTTATTAGGCCTGTGCTTACGCGGCATCGTTTTATGAGACCACATTTTGAGAAAGCACAGGTTTTGAGATAGGCGTCTCGATGCCCTTTTTCCTGCAAGAACTCCGTGGCTTACACTGTTACCAGAAGGCATAAAATCACAAAGATGCGAAGCAATTTGGTTGCCATTTCACGCTGTGTATGTGTGTGTGTGCGTGTGCGCGTGCGCGCGCATGCGTATAGGCACGCGTGTTTTATTTTTCTGGCGACTAAAGCGAGCTAGCGGCTTTCTGCTCAGCGGTGAACTATTTTAGCGCGATCGTTGGCCATCGCCCTCAGCGTGAAAGAGGCGTTAAGGCCACGGTTGAGCGACAAAAAAGAAAAAGAAAAAGGAATGAAGTCGGTAAGAAGACGTCGCGCCTTCTTCATGGTTCTAGTTCCGGTGGCACTTCCTGTCGTTGGGAGGGGCTCCTAATGGCTAGCCGGTCCGCTTCCGATGTTGAGGTTAGGAGGCTCGGGATGAGAGGAAATGGCGCGTGCGCTTCCCCAACTGCTTGCGACGCCATGGCGTTCGTGCAGCTTACAACGTTGCCGTTCTTATACCGAGACGCCGAAACGTGGCATCATGCTGGGCGGAAGTAACAACTCCTGATGGCACCACGACGCCTTTGTACGGGCACGTGGAGTCTTGATGCCGTGCCGAAAAAAAAAGTGGGAGGTGGGGGGGCCGGGGGGGAGGGGAGGCCCCAGTTATTACGAGCGGCATATTTGTCGAGGGCGTGTTGGTCATCGTGTACCTCGGATTCTGCTCGCCCTCTTTGTGCTGCGAAGGCGCCGGCCTATATGACCTGCAGCTGACTCGGGAAAGCGCTTTGTGTCTGCGGACATTTGTGCTTCGTAGCCAACACTTTGGGTGCTGATAACACCGCCATTAAACAGTTTATTAACGTGCAGCGTCAGCGCAGAGCATGACGGTGCACGTTAGTATACATCGTCGTAAACTGCAAACTGTCACCGCGCGTTCATTTGAATAAAGCCCGCTACCCGCTCAACGCTATCCGCACGTGTATGTGTAGATGTGGAAAAGGGTTCTATACTTGTTTTTATGGACCATAATATAAGAAAATGAGTGTTTTCGCGTAGCGTTCGCATGGGAACTTGGCCACCATGCCGACGTTCTTTTTTATCGCCGGGATTCAATAGCTCCCCTGAAGCTCCCCTGAACTTGGACACACGCCGACACACGTATGCCCACACACAAACGCGCACGCACAAGGCAAAAAATAAATAAAGAAACGAACGTAAGCTCCTGAAACGTTTACCCTGCGCTAACCAATTCCAACGCGGGTAAGAAAAATGGTCTCGTAAAGGAACAATATTCTCAAGCTTCGTACTAAGGTACATCTCGGTGGTTCCTCTTCGCTGCCTTTGTTTGAGTAATGCGGTGGGTTCCTGTGAATAGCCACGCAAATAGATAGACCATTTCAATTTACACCGGACGGAGTGCAAGGACAGGCAAAACGCTCTCGAACGTCTTATGTGTCCCCTGCGGTCGGCAGATTTTTTCTCTCGCTCTGTCACTATATCCAACGCGACGCGCGACACTCTGTCACCTTTAATCTTCCACGACATTAAACGCGAGAAAAATTCCTATCAGGTCCCGATCGTTTATCAGAAGGCTTGCGAAAAGTACTTGGGTTTCCAAGCCATTGAGCATTCAATGGACAGCGAGCGTATAAAGGGAAGATTTTATGTGCGTCTCAAGTGCCCACTCGTGGTTCAATGCCAGGCGGCCACGTTATTTAGTTTTCTGGGAGAATAGCACTAAAAAAGAAATATTGACTTCCTAAGCGTTCATTTAGAATATGTTATGTTGAATGATATTGATTTCTTTCTCCTAGTCCGTGCTTTAAATGTTTTCGTTCAGCCGTTACTTACATCAGCAAGTTTGTTCTTTATCAGTGTCGTTTTCTAGAACATCAAAGGCGTAAGTGTCTTTTGAGACGCTTTAGCCAGTCTTGCACAAAGCGCTTTAAAGCCTAAAGCATGAAAATTCTAGGCCCGTATTCACAGAAAGACTCTTACAGTAGATTTTTTGTGAGAGCGAATCCTAGCCAATCTAGATTCTGGACATGCTATTAACGTAGGCGAGCAGTTAATGGTAAAGAGCCCTAACGGATAAAAAGATTTGTGAATTTTACCCCTGGGCCTCAGTCACAAAAAGCTGTTACGATAGAACCGCCCGTAAGAGGAAATTGCAACCAATTTTGTAGCCTGACGTGTGATTAGCGAAGGCGGCCAGCGGCAAAGAACGCCTACGAACGAAAAGCTTTGTCAATTAGACCCTTGATTTTTTTTTCTTTCCAATACTGTACGTTACGTCAATCAGCATCGACCACAACTTATGTCCCCACGAACGCAAGGTAATGCTTTCGGCGACATTTTTTACCCATGCCTGCGCGCGGTTCTTGATACACACAAACTTAGTGCCATTGAACCTGGCACGACGTCGCATTATATGGTTCCGCAAACTTTATGGCTTTTGCATAATCTCGTAATGTAACGCATGTCACTCTGGCGCAAGATTATGACTGTCACTGCGCAGTAGCTGTCGTTAACCACGCCCGAACTTTTTGTGATCCTTCATAGCCCGAGGTCGAAAGCTTCGGGATAAGTGAGACTCGAGACGAAGTTAATAGCACAACCATGGTAACAGCCATAACAGATATAGCTGTCGTCACCAATCCTGACACGCAGTCTTCAACTGGCTAAAACACCTGATGACGTCACTTGATACGCTAAGTTGCAAAGTTTATTTCATTTCATTTTATTACCTTAAATGCCCCAATAAATGGAGCGTTACATAAGGGGCGGCAAGAATAAAAATACATAGTCACAATAACAGGAAGTTTTTTACATTTTCAACGAACTTCGATGGGCACATAATGACAGCAACGTCGTTAAGAAGGCCTGTAGTGTGAAGTGGAGCTGCACTTAGGCGTTATTGGAAGCCGTCTAGGATGTTTGTAATTGGCAGAAAGCGATTCTTACTTGTACGTCACTGCTTACTGAGACCACATCATTGAAACAACAGAGACAGTGATCCGTTGGTGGCAATTTCACGCTACATGAACAATTAATGAAAGAATCGCTAGCTGAATACAGCGAAAGCTAAAATTTTATTGCCTGTACGTTTTCTAAATACGCGCAATCAGGGACAGTCTCAATGTAGTTTTAACGGTTGACGTCGGCATGGAAGCGGCAAAAGGGTTTGTACAAGAGTAAGCTGTAAATCGCTTTGCCAACTTCTGCGTAACATAAATGCCAAGTATACTACATACGAAGCCGACATTCACTCGAGTGGCGGAAAGCAATTAGAACTGAAGTGTTACCTATCGCCATAGGGTATTGCATCTGAAGCTCCAATTTTCCTTGAGCCTTCTCACGTCAAGCGGTGCTTCTGAGATCATCTGCGACGATATTCAGACTAGTAGTGGGATGTGTTTTCAGACGCGCACCCCATGCAGACAGTCATCACTAAACTGCAGGCTGTTCACCTTACGCTTTGTTTTTTTTTCTGAATCCGAACAGGACGTTGTCGCTTAGTGTATGCTAAACAACACGATTTTGTATGCTAAACAACATGAGCCAAGCGAACCTTATGGCGCCATTCCTTTCGGCGAGAAGGTAGGGATGGCGGCCATTAGGCTGTTACAGCGTAAGAGATCATTGGCAACAGCTATAGCGACTGGAATAGATATAGGAATATAGGATGTAGATATAATATAGGACTGGAATAGGTATAGCTATGGCAATAGCTGTAGCACCACACGTGTCGTCTGCAAGCAAATGCTCGTGCAAGCCAGTTGCTGCGTATCTCGCAAAGTGGCGAGAGAACCGTGGCGCACTCTTTACCCGGGCGCTCTCGTCCCACTGCAGGTAATCAGGTGGATGTAGCTGTACGGAATGAGTTCTGGGAAATTGCCGCCTCTGATTGTCAGCGCGGCTTGATTGCGTGCAATTGCCGGCGCGAGAACTCGTCGACTTTTTTGTACACCGGGAGAACAGTCCGTCGTTCTTCACGTTGTCACAAGGGAAACCATGTCCACAATCGCGACAGAAGATTGACTGATTGATTGATCGATCGATCGATCGATCGATTGATTGATTGATTGATTGATTGATCGATCGATCGATCGATCGATTGATTGATTGATTGATTGATTGATTGATTGATTGACAGGACTTAATATCCCAATACAACTCTGGAGCTGTGCAGGAGGCCGTAGTGGAGGGCTCCGGATTAGTTTTGACCACCTGGGGTTCTGTAATACGCACCCAAAAACTAGTATAGGAGCACTTTTTTCCGTGGTGACCACGAAATGTGGTCATTACGGCTGGGAGTCGAACCTACGACCTTGTGATGAGCAGAAGAAAGTCATAGCTACTGCTCAACCATGGTGGGTTGCACAGAGAGTTCCATAAATTCTGCACCCCAGCAAGACTGTCGCTTAGGTATTGTTTATGCAGCATATTGAACTTCGGTAATCTGAACGCCAGGTAATCTGAATGAAAACTTTATTTATTTATTTATTTATTTATTTATTTATTTATCTATCTATAGTGGCGACCTTGTGTTCACAAATATGCCAGATACGGTGCAATGGCAAATGCGCAGTGCTGGCCAGGGTGCAAAATGGCAAGTGGGCGTTAAATGTTTACGGACCGTTAGTATGCGGAAAAGGCTGAATACTTGTGCAGCTTGGGTCCACGTACGGTATTCAACCTGGCACATGTGAACAAAATATTGTTCTATGGTTTGACTGGTTGTGCGCACTAGAAAATTCAGTTTTTTCTGGAAACCCACGACCCCAAATTTTTTGACGCCGACTGTAGAGTTTGAGAACAAAGGGCATGCGTTTGCCAGAGAACCTGCTTGAGAGATATTAGCTAAATTTTCAGAAGTTCCGGCACTCCACCTTCTAATTTTTCTCCTTTTAAAATTTTTTTATATTTAAGTATTTTGGGTGCGAGCACTGTAACGTGCTCCTCTGAAAAGCATGAGAACACTTGTCAGCGTGTCGTCTTGTTCGCCGGCAGTAAGCGACGACAGCAAGTAAAACAACAAGGAAAAAGAAGAAAGACCGCGTTCGTGTCCGGATATGAAGGTGGAAGGAGAGGCGGTCAAAAACTGCAAAAGGAACAAAGAGATGACTCTGATACGCGTTTCCTTCTTTTCCCGGTGTTTTCTCCTTGACCTCATTCACATTCAACCGAAAAGCTGAAAACAAAAGAAGCAGTAAAGTTAAAAGACAAAGTGAGGCAGGGCTGAAACGAGCGAGAACTTTCACGTGAGTATGGTAACGCCCGCCCAAGTGCGGCTTCCCGGCCACCACAGGGCGATGACAAATGACCGTCCCAGAGTGATAAGAAGCGGCAGCCGCTCATTCAGACGATTATACAGAAGCCAGCGAGTCTTCGCGGTACGCGAAATTCTAACGGATGTCCACTGTTCTTCTTTTTTTTTTTCTCCCGTCGTTCCGTAGATTTTTCCTTTCTTTCTTTTTGGCACCGGCTAAGGTGTTCGATGTTAATCGCTGGGTCTTTCGGCCTCGTACGCTCGAAGTGACGGTAAAAGACATACGACGGGTTTGTGAAGAGCCGAATGTTTTAAGGGGACAGATAAATAGCATCTGTTGTGAATTTTAGAATAATGAAAGCATCGCCTGTTTTCTCTTCTGCTGATCTGGATGAAATTGAATTGAATTCTGGAGTTTTGCGTGCCAAAACCGCGATTTGATTATGAGGCTCACTGTAGTGGAACACTCCGGAATAATTTTGACCGCCAAGGGTTTGACCGCCAGGGGCTTACAAAAAACCCTTGGCGGGGTTCTGTAACGTGCTTCCAATGCGCGGGACGCGAGTGTTTTTGCATTTCACCTCCATCAACATGCGGCGGCCAGGATTCAATCCCACGACTTCGTGCTTAGCAGTGCAACATAATAGCCACTAAGCCACTAGGTATGCATTTCTTCAGAATAAATATGAAGGATTGATTTAAAAAAATGCATGCATTGGTATTGATACGATCTCGACCGGGTGAGGTGGGTCTTCACCGCAAGAATCAGGAAACGACGACGAAGGCTGGTGTCGTGATGATGAAAAAGAAAAGTAGAAAAAGGTGTATTCACTTCAGTGGTACATGGTTGTGACTCTATCCGAGTCTCGAGCGGTCCTCTTAACATGGCGGCCAAAACGGCTTTGGATAATCCCTCGCGCTCTTGTTGTCGTCGATGTCTTCTTGGAAAACTTGGGTAACTTGTGGAAGCATCAGCGCCTTCGTCAGGTTCTGCAGTTGACCGAGCTCCTGCCCATCGGGTCTTCTTCTCTTCGTCCTCCCCTTTGTGTCTGCTCAGGGCTTAAAGGGGTGACGCTTTTTCGGGAAAGAGGGCAATTATCTCGTCATGGGTACGCACGGCTCAACGTTTCTCACACTTGACAGGTCGATAATAACAACATCAAGTATTTCTGTAATAAAAATAAACAAGGCGCAGGAAACATAACGAAACATGCTAGTCTCTCTTTCTTTCTTTTTGTTTTCTGCTGCAGTAAACAATTATGCATTTTGTGGCTTTAAGCAAATTGTGATATTCTACCACATTCGCTGAATATTGTGGAGACGTAAACAGGTTGCACTAGCTTTATCCGTTGGCGGAAGCAATTTTTGGAATGGATTATCTCACGATAATCCATGCTTACTGTGCTTTTACTGAGATTTAGCATATCTCGTGTATCAACGATAATATTCTGTGTGTACTTGTAAAAGCTTACGCCAAAAACGAATTGTCCAACTAAGTCACCTGCAAAGCGTGCTCTGCCCCAGGAACATCCTTTTAAAGGTGAAGACAGCTTGCGGAAAACAGTTGAAAGAAATGGAGGACGCCTGAAGTGACTTATGGCGAGAAAAGTGCGCAAAATAATTGTTGAAAGGCGTCCGAATACACGCGCTAAATGAGAGTTGTTAGCTGAGTAAGTTCGCACTATAAAGAGACACTGCCGGATATTTTTGCGACTTTCGCATGGAATGGAAATTGTTTGGAGTTGCCCTTCACGTTTTACAAGTACGTCCTACCCTTTAGGGGAGCAGTTAACAAACGCAGTAAACCGGCGTCGGTTATTCCAGTCGAGCAAGAAAGAAGAGAACGTGTTCCATCGCAGTAAAGGCTCCGGTCCAGGAAATTTGTGCGAAGCACTTTGCAGCGAATTTCGGAACGCGTAGTCGCGTGGGCCGCCTTTCTTTCACTTCGAGATCAAAATTAAAAAGGAGAGAATAAAATGAGACGCTAAAGTTTGCCTGTTAGACGCTTCTGTACACATCAACGGTGTCGTGCCGTGCGGCGCTACCAACAAGAGTGTGCCATTTAAAGGAAGTAATTAGCCGTGCCGGATACGCGTAGCGGAAGTAATTGCTCGACTGTTGCTCTCGAGCTATGCCGGTAGTTCTTCCGTTAAATACGTGCTCGTTTGTTAGGGAGGGAAGAACACGTTCAAGAAAAAAAAGGAACAAGAAAGAAAACAAAATAAGATGTGGCGTGTCTGGCATTAAGAGCGTCGCCAGCCATCCCGAATGCGCCTCAGGCTAGTAGTGGGCCCCGCGTTGGAAAAATTTGCAAGCATGCCACTAGGGAGGGAAGGGGGGGGGGGGTGGAGGCAAAGGATTACCGCTTTGCGCTCTCATTTCCAAGAGCATCCGGAAGGGCTGCAAGCGGTGTCACTGCAACTGGGCGACGAGGGAAACTAGCTCATAACACAGCGATGCAAACAACACCGAGAATGAGGGTAACGTGAGCAGCTAAAACAGCGTACTCGTCAACTAAGTGCCCGTCGTAATGATGTGCGCGCAAGGTATACTACCACTAAGAACGCATGGTATCTGTACTGAAAAGCGATGTTTACAGCTTAAATACGAAATGGAATTTCTCTCTACATGTTTCTGTGACTATCGACGGACGAGTCGGTATTATGCGATCCAGTTTTAAATCCATGATGAACGCTCCAAATGAAGCGTTTTGCTTGCAAGCTGTACATAATGCTCGTTCGGGGAATCTCTTGTTTGAAGCCTCCTCTGTGCCACATAAATGTGCCTCCTAGATTTGTAATCAGGCAGTACTTCCTCTGCGATAGCAATTTGTGCTTACTGTTTGCTATACGTGCGCTTCATGTGGCCTGAAGCCTATTGCTTGTCATATGTATGATCACACAGGAAAACTAAACAAAACAAAAGACGGGAAAAGACGCAAGGATGTGTACCAAAATTTTGAAGGCGAAAGCCTTAATTCGCCGAATGCATGCTAGGCGGAGCCGTAATACCACGCCGCGACGTGTCCCACTGGTAGTCAACCAGTGAGACTCGTATGTAACGTACACCTTACCGAAGCGCTTGGATTGAAAGTGGATGGAAGCATCACCCGGCCAGCAGTCGAGATTAGCAAAATACGTTTAGAGTATTTGTGAAAAAAAAAAAATATCACCGACGATTGCGATACTGGCTACTGCGAAATTTGCGCGCAACTGTTTAGGTGTTTTGAATTCGCCATATATTGAGGCAAAAAAATCTGAATCTGAACGGAAGGGTCCTCTCGGCGGTGCTGCTGAGCCTCTGCTCAGGCAGCTCGTTTAGCAGCAGCGGCAAACGAATTACTTCCACCGATTACGTCGCTCATTGTTCAGAAAGAAAGCGTGAACGCGGGAAAGCGTGGCTCGCGCGTAGCACATACTCTAGCGGCGGCGGCAGCGCGGGCGAAGTAGCGCATGCGCAGTGAGTGCGAAACCCACGCCAGCGCTTTGTCTCTATTTATGGTATCGATGGACGCGCTCGCCCCGAGCTGCCGCCGCCTTAGTAACGGCGTCATCGGGGATCGGGTGAGGGCGCACACTACTATGGCGCCATCTCGTAGCGAGTCGCCGCCGTGAAGCATGTCTCGTGCGGCATTCCACTTTCCTCCTCACCCTTTCGTCATACTCTCTTCCTCCTTCTTGAAATAAAACAGCGCGCGAAAACGAAGATGGGTAGAACAAGAGACACACAGCGCAAGTGCTTTGTCCAGTTGGTGTGCTGTGTTGTTTCGAGATGAAGCATTGCCAACTCCCCCAAGTTGCAATTTCTCCTCATCTGCTTTCCTCCTCATGCTTCCTCTGTACCTTCCTACTCCGCTTTGCTCCTCTCGCTGTCTTCGCTATCACTGTGTTTCTTCCTCCGCCAGCGCACTCTCTTTTTTTTTTTATTTCGGCGGGCTCGTTCGTTGTGCCGGTTACGCCGACGCCGATGACGGCGCTCAACGCAGAAACGAGCGCCTAAGACGTCCGCTCTACAAAAAACGGAAGATATTGATACGATCGTATCTGTTGCAGGCATACGTAGCGCTACAATTTGGTGTAGAAGTTTTGAGGAAAAGAAAGATTAAGGAGATGTACACAAATGCTAGAGTGAAAAGCATGTATAACATGCATGATAAACTCAAGCAGGCTAGATGACTCTTTGTCACTGAGCCGTTTCGAAGGGGATGCCAATAAATCATCATTTTTATTATCTTCATCGTCATTTTCAGTAGCAGCAGTATTCTTCGCAAACTCAGAAACACCTGCTCCTCGCTATAGCGCAAGTTCGTCAACAAAAATTTGAAACGGCGTATGATGCGCAAGAGCACGTATATCAGCAGTGCCATGTGCAAGAGAAAACTGAACTTGTCGCAAGCCTCTCAAGTACAAGTTTTATGCCAGGAGTCTTCTTGTTTTTTTCTCTTTTACGGCGCTCTTCGGCAGTACACGCGGTAGATTGTAGATTTCGCTTTGCTGTGGCAGGGCAATTGAACTGAGAATCTCAGTTCATTTCCATAGTTTCTCTACTGTCCGCTCTTTCGTCCATCGCTTGATGTCCAGTTCTCGCTCCGAACAAGAACGTTGAAATTTTTACGCTCCACCTAATAGCTTTTTTCACTTTAAGGCTTTATTGGAGAAATGTAAGTGTACGAAATAATTTTCTTTTTTTGCGCTGGTACCTTTGCATCAGTAAATCACGACCGAAATCCGTGCGAATCCCATGTCATTTACATAGTGGCGTTATTTTGCGTAAGCACGGCAATTTCCATTCAAAGTAAGTAGAGAGCAATTTATATTTAAGATTGCTGTTTAGATCAGAGTGTGCCGAAAAGAAAATAAACGAAGCTAAACCAGGATTTTTCCGATTGTATATACAGTATTACTCCCTACTTTCATTCGCATAGCACGCCCCCAAACGCTCCAATGCGTTGGTTGGGAAAGCAGCTTCCGCCTAAATAAAGGACTGTGCATGCATCACTTTCCATATCTTTCAGCCGGGAACGAAGGCTGGTGGGCAGGCAGTCCCTGTATCCCGAAGCATCAACGGGCGCGGCGTCTGATAAAGAATGCTAAGCTATTCTGCAGCAAAGCTAGACAAAGAACACACTCGCCGGTCAGAGCGGCGACATCCTGCAGCGCAGACTATTCCGGCATTAGGCGAGTCATCCGTTATAATGATAGCGTTTCAGGAGCGGCAGAAAAGCATGCGCGCACCGAATAGAAGAAAATTTACGAAATAAAAAGAGGCAGATTGGAACGAATTCGCAATGCAAGTATTCCAAGGCCGCGAGTGCATGCCGAGCACGTTGCTTGCGGGCTTTGCTAGCCTACTTTGCGTTTTCCTTTGGCTTTTTTTTTTTGGTCCATTTTTCACTGGGAGGCACGGCAAACACGTCCGGCTTTGGCATGCCTTGCAAATCCGTTTGTGTATATGCAAAGCGGAAATGCGGATTTGAGAACGCGAAGGACGCCTCTTTGATGTTGCCCTTGATCATATTTCTTCGCCTAACCTCGTTACGCTTCCAAACGCGGCCGCAGTTCAGGGCGGGGAGCAAAAAGGAATGACGCGTAAGAAAGAAAAAAAAAAAAAGAATTCACAATGCTAAGCAGTACGGGGAACAAAGCCTGCGCATTGGTCTCGCCGCTTTAGACAATGTCCCCGCGGTATTGCGTTCGAGCTGGCTGGAAACCGTACGCTGAATCGGGAGCTATAGGCATGCGTTGCTCCATCTAACTCCATCTATTCGCAATGTTTCGTCTGTGAAGTTTCTTCCGTTTGGAAAGTAATGACTTAAGCGGTACGACGCATTCAGCACTGAGCTTGGGATATTGCCGCGCAGTTATACGCGCCCCTCCGCGGTTGCTACAGTTCGTGCTTGTTTTGTCAGCCAACCGTTCAAGCGACGTTTATAAAATGATACGAAAGCTATTCAAGCTGACCTTGATCCTAATCAGGACGAGACGCTCGGGGTGATTGCGCTGCGCAGAGGGCGGTTCACTTTTTCTACGTTTATACCTTTAAAATGTGCAAGACCTTGGAATTTGTAGTTTCCTTAGTAGAGGGCTGTATCTCACTTCCGGCACACTTAATTTTCAGTTATATTTGAAAACAGAAGGCTTGTTTTGCGTTTTGCGAAATATTGTGAAGCTTGCAACTTAAATGGCAACCGCGTGCATGACTCCCACCTTCCTTTCAGTTAGGTTTTAAAATTTTACTAGATTCTACACTGTTACGTGACAAAACCACGGTCTGATAGTGAGGCACGACGTAGTGGGGGGTGTCCGAATTAGTTTTGACCACATGGGGTTCTCTAACGTGTACTCAATGTACAGTACACAAGCGTTTTTGCATTCCACCCTAATCGGAATGCAACTGCCTCGACCGAGAACTAACCCGCGACTTCTGTTGGAAAATTATGTGTCAACAAAGTCTAAGGTATATGACACTTCACAGACGGAAGGCTTGCGAAAAGCTGCGAATGGTTTCCGAATGGCCTTTATTGGTGAAGCGCAGCCTGTGCAGCTAGGCTTAGGCCACCACCGTAGCAATGCCGCTAAAGCTACTCAGCTAGACCGACGCTAGCTGTGCAGATAGAGTTGCCCTCTCACGGGGCGCTATTATTATTATTATTATTATTATTATTATTATTATTATTATTATTATTATTATTATTATTATTATTATTAGAGCGAAAGCTCTACTACGCCATGTCTCACAAGGTCATTCATCGCGTCGCAATGACCTTGAGCCGCTGGAGCACAAGCGTGGAGGGTGTGACGTCACGCCACGTCAGTCGCTGCGGAGAGGCGTTGCAGTTGTGCTCGCTCGGCGTCTTGCTGCTGCTCTACCACGTGACCAGGCGAGACTTTAAAGGCTGCTTCGTGTTCTGTGGCTCAGTCTCGCCATGGGCGGCACGCCGGCTGGGCCGTCTGTGCGTGCGCTTCAGCGCAAGCGACAGGCGGAATCCAATAATCCAGCAGATATAACTAGACAGCAGGCTGTGAAATCTCAATCAAAAGCAAAGTTGCTTGCTGAAACACCAGAGCAAAGGTAGGCCAGATTAGCACGTAATAGAGAAGCTTATTAAGCGCGGAAACGTGCCAAGACCGAAGCTACTGCAACCGCCGCCGTCGTTCAGCAACGCGAACAACAAGGAGAAGGAGACAAAGCCGTGGATACAAGCAACGGCACCCACAATGAACGTTTGACGAACCATACCCTTCGGCTAGCGGTAAGCTCCACTGCGAAGGGCCATATTTCACCGCGACTTTACAGACGACCCCTTCGGCAGCGTGTGTAAAGTGTGTGAAAGACTGTAGCCTAAGTTTAATGAAACACTGTGTGCATATTCTTTGGAAAGCCGAGTCAAACATACTTTTCGCTCGTGATAACTAGGTTTACAAAAGCTAAACCTCAGTCATTTTTTAAGCCTGTGTTATCGGCGCCTTGCTTGTCCGCGCAAGCTCTCGCCTGCGTTCTAATTGCGCCTCCGTAAGGCCAAATCAAAACGCGCCAAGCGTCTCAACGCGCTCGTTTGTCCGTGGGGAGTTCCCAACTCG
Organism: Dermacentor andersoni; assembly: GCF_023375885.2. Taxonomy (NCBI): domain Eukaryota; kingdom Metazoa; phylum Arthropoda; class Arachnida; order Ixodida; family Ixodidae; genus Dermacentor; species Dermacentor andersoni. Next base: position 35,394,920 of record NC_092817.1, read on the forward strand.
AAGGAGCGCTCAGCGGCGTTCAATTGCACATTCATGCTTTGGTATTCACTACTCATAAAAAAGGTTTAGGTGTCCTAGGACTTTTTTTTGTCCATATTTATAGGTTCTTTCCGCACGACAGCCATTCCGTGCATATCGTCAGGCGTAACGAATGACAATGGTGTCAACGACCCTTTCTCTGACGCCTCCGTTCTCTGCGCTGTCCAGCTCAGACTCGACGGATCAGCTCAACCTGGTCAACCGAGCGAGAAAGGCAGCCAAGGCCGCTGGACTCCTGAACTGAGGGGACCACCCACAGCAGAGCTACCTACGCTCATGTGCACTTTTCTATAAAGTTTACTCTCTCTCTCTCCTTCTACCACAACTTTTGCGAGACCTCCACTGTGTCACGGATCGCGTGCTTCAGAAAGGCGTGATGGCTTCAGCCGAGGCAACACCAAAGCAGGCGTATAGGGTGAAGAGAAGAATGACGGATGCACGCAAGAGCGGACACACAATTACAGCGCGCCTCTAAGCACAGCTGCAGTTTCTCATATCGCGTGTTGGCCGATGTCACCGGTGCGGAAGAGTGGCGCCTTGCGTCTGATAGGGTGCCCAGGGTGATCGAGAGGCGAAGCAAGCGGGTCAGTACAACAACGGCGTTCTACACGGATCTGAGTATACTGGCGACAGTATAGATTTTTCGGCGAGGTCAATCAAAGCTGCTGTGACGGACAAAAGCCCTCTTTTGCTATTACGTTCAATTAAGTAACTTGGACATCAAATGTATCGCTTAACAATTTATTCTTCACAATTATTATAGCAGTAGGACACCTGATATTACATATGTATGCCCAATATTAGATCCGTACAGCGCCAATTCTTGATTACATGAGACGCACGTACCTGTTGCTCAGTTGAACAAGAAGAAAGGGGTTTAACCGAGGGGCCCGATTTATATTATTCGTATCACAGGAAGCCAACAAACAAAGACACCAAGGACAACACAGGGAAGATTACTTGTACCTAATGATTGAAATAAAGAAATCATAAACTAATGGAATTGCAAGTGGATGAAAAACAACTTGCCGCAAGTGGGGAATGACCCCACGTCTTCGCATTACGCATGTGATACTCTACCAATTGAACTACCGCGGCGCCGTATTCCCATACACTTTTTGGGGTATGTATGTTACTATTAGAACTAACCCTGAGAGCGTTAGCCAGTGCCACCACTCACAAACCTTGGCGGCGAATGTGGAACGTCCTTTCTGCCGCAGGCGTCACGAGTACGTGATCTTTTTAGGTGAAGGCAACTGGTAAATAAACCCACACGTGCTACCTGAAGACATCAATGTTGCTGGCTAACACTCCCAGGGTTAGTTCTAGTAGTAACACATGAATACCCCAGAAAGGGGATGGGAAGACGGCGCCGCGGTAGCTCAATTGGTAGAGCATCGCACGCGTAATGCGAAGACGTGGGATCGTTCCCCACCTGCGGCAAGTTATTTTTCCCTCCACTTTCAATTCCATTAATTTATAATTTCTTCCCATCTCGACGACCAACTCTGGGCGACCCAGCAGGCCTACGAAGCGGCGAAGAGGCAAGACCTCGACGTCCTATCGTGGGAGGCCTAGGCCCAGCCGACTGAACTGCTGGTGCTCATTAAATTTCACTCTCTCTCTCTCTCTTTATTTCAATTAATAAGTAGAAGTAATCTCCCCTGTGTTGTCCTTGGTGTCTTTATTTGTTGGCTTCTTGTGATCTGTTGCTCAGTTTGTTACTCATGGCACGTTATCGAGGAAAAGAAAAAAAAAAAACAAATTGCAAAGGAAGGTAGCGCCAATTAAACTGCAGAAAACAATCAATTGGAGAGCATATACTTGGAAATACCACGTATGCGAACACACCACAGATACCAGTTGCTATGCACATTCTGCCAAATACTTTAAATGTTTCACCAAACTAAACGAAATCTTTTTTAACTGATCTACGTAATAATGAAAACGTGTCAGAAAGGTTACATTTTAGCGTTTAATAGTATGCTTATATATCTTTCTTAGAAATTGTATTTTTGTTTTGATAATCGTGCGCATATCTGCCATTAAACCGAGTGCGAGCCTTGCCAAGCCCTTCTACGTTTTTGGTATCCAACCTACCACCAGCATTTTAGGCAGAAAACGTGATTATATTACTTTGTATAAATGAGCATTGTTGATGTGAAAGAAATATTTGGTTTGATTTGATCAATTTATGCTTATTAATCATGCTGCTCGGCTGAGCACTAGACTGTCGGGCCGGGCGGCGCCTGTGACCCTGTCACAACTGTACGGTACCGCGCTCCGCTAAGCAACCGGGGCAGTGGAACCGATATGCCTTTCCACTGACCCGCACGTCTGAGCATTATGAGCATGCTCAACCGCTTGGCGTCTGAGCGGAAAGGGGCTGCAACAAAAGTGGTCTGCTAAAACAGTAAAACTGTCTATTATGGAGCTCCGGCTTTGGTCTAACGTCCGCTATGGGCTGAAAAGGGTAGACTTCGGAGCCGCTGTACACGAAGCCGAAAGCTTCAGGTTACTTTCCGGCCGTGCATTTGTGTCCGCATTTCCTGCTATCACTCGCGAAGAAACCGGCTCTAAGCAGGGGCAGGAAGCTTTCATGTGTGCATTTTTTTTTCATTATTATTACTTTCTCTTTTCTGTATTCACGCTTTGCGTTATAAGCCACTCTGCGAGCTCTGCAAAAAACTCGCGGAGATGGTGCTCCCTGTTTCACAAGGGGCTTCGCTGCGCGGATCAAATAGATTATTCGCAGCGAATCCTCCGTGTTCGCCAATACTCATGAATTTTCCCGACGTGCTACTGTGTCTTTGCTTTATGCATTCTTAATTTGGCCGAGACGCGTTTGCACTCAGGACTTCGTATATACGATGCAGCTTTGCAGCACCTACAGAGACGACGGGTTCTGACCAAAGAGCGTGTACCTTCAGTCACCTATGTTCTTTTCCTCAACGGCGCAAGCGGCAAAATCCCATTAGTTTCTCTAAGCCCGCACGGGACGGCCTTGCCGGCAACCACTTCACGTAAGTGCGCTTAGAAGAATCAAGAGGCAACTTTGCTTTCGTTTGAGACAACTCATTCAGAAGTGATGTAATAGTCTTTGATGTCGGTTCTTGGAGCTGACACACGCAATATTAAAGAAAGAAAAAGCTTATTGCGGCCAGAGCGTGAAGGAAGGCTTAATGATCATTTGAACAGCCACGAAGATGCCGAGGCGGCTTAAGTCCGGCTTTGGGCCGGCATGAAAATCCGAGCTGTGTAAGCAACTTGCACTCTTCATGAGCCACGCTAAGCTCACTGAGAAGTGCCGAGACTGGGGCCTACTCACCGTACTGGCTTAGTGGCTATGACGTTTCACTGCTAAGCACGAGGTCGCGGGATCAAAAGAATTATGTTATGGGGTTTTACGTGCCAAAACCAAATTTCGACCAGCTGGAGTTCTTTAAATCGCGGGATCAAATCTCAGCCGCAGTGGCCGCATTTAGATGGGGTCAGAATGAAACAAAAGACCTTATTTCGTGCAATGGGCGCGCTTTAAAGAACCCCAGATGGTCAAAATTAATCCGGAGACGTGCCTAGGAATCATAGCGTCGTTTTGACACGTGGAATTCCAGTATAGAACTAGAAACTGGGACCTAAATTGAAAAGGTTTTCTTTCGCGAGAAGTGGTTGTTCTGTTTCATCCGCTTTCGCTAATATCATGTTAGTCATCATGGTTGAGTGTCGCCTATTTCCACATATCACTCTGGCATACCAGCTGCTTTGAGAATAAGGAGTCTTGCTGCAGGAACAAAGAATTCCTCGTTCAGTGCCGTAAAAGGCTTTGTTGGCTGTTTTTAAGATCGACTGGCTTGTATGATATCCTCTCAGTGCGTGCTACCTCCCTTGTGCGCGTGTGTGTTCAGTGAACCTTATAGTTCACTGTCCCACCTTTCTTTTCTCTTGTCTCTTTTCTCTAGTGTAGGGTTGCCAACCGCATGGTTTTCCGGTTAACCTTTCGATTTTCTCTCTTGATAATCTCTCCTTACTACTGGACTCGTTTCCAATTGAGCCCAACTGGGCTTGTATCAAAGGTCTTACTTTCTTGCACTCTGTACGGAAACACGGAGACAGGAAATCACTTACATATGGGTGGTGCGCAAGCTTAAAACTGCTTCTTAACCTGCGTATTAACGCTGCGTGGTTCCTTACTACGAGTGATCCAACACGGGGATCTTAACGAGCGCACCTTAACCTTACCTTACCATTCAAAATTTACTAGGGCAGCAGCCTCACTAGAAAGGTGCGGTTCAAAATGCCTTTAAGCTCTCTTAATTGATGACTTCGAGGAAAACTTGTTTGGTAAGTAGCACGTTAAAAAAAGCACCAAGGCTACTGGTCACTGAAGAAGTCAAAAGTTAATTCACGTTTAGTAACTAAAGTAAGTTCCTTGTTCACAGAACATTGTGGTTGAAAAGAAATCGCCTGATTCCTCATTAGTACGACTTCCGAATTAGGAGCCCGCATAGGTTTGTTGTTCGATAACCGTGCGGTTTTCTTGTCCACAGTGTACTATGAACAAGGAATTTGAATGGGTTCTGAAGCGCCCAAATAGTTTTTACTTGATCAGGGGCCAGAAGCCTTTGCGTGTGCTTCTTTATGATTTTTGTTTCCACTGAAGTGCTTTAAGGATGGCGCATTTTCTATTCTGTGGTCGCTAAAGCATCCTTTCGACAAGTAACTCGACAAATTGCTTTCTATCTCCTATTCTGCGCCACCTTAAACCTTTATCCTGACACTTTCTCTCGCAAAAATACACCAAGGGTGAGACAGAGGGCGCGTATAAAGGACAGGGATCCATCGCCGAGCCCACTCACCTGCCCTGACTTGGACGTCCCTGCTGACAATGGCACCGACGGGGTTCGAAGCAGCGCACCGGTACACGGTCGCGTGCACGTCCTGCCGGTAATCCTCGGCTCGGAACGGCGGCAGCACCAGCGATCCGTTCGGGCGCGCGTATCGCAGTCCTCGCACGTCCTCCATCGGCGTGCCGTCGGCCGACGTCCAGGTGACGCGGGGTTCGGGCGAGCCGGTCGCGGAGCACGCCACCGTGGCGCCCGTCGAATTGGAGAAGTCCACGCGCCGAGGAGGCTCGTGCACGAACACCGGGCCCCGACGCTCGTTTTGGTATGAGCCAACTGCGGGAGGAAAAGAAGGGAGACGGGGCGACACGTTAGGGACTTTGAGCGGGGCCACGTGCTACCGAAAGAAAGCATGCCGTTCGTTTTAGCACACACGGGTGCCGTGATACTGCTATCATTGGCGCGTGTACATTCGGAGACTGCGGTATATACGGCAAATGAACCGAGCAGCTGTCGCCTGGCTGGCGAGGTGATAATAGAGATAAGGAGTCACTCCTTATGAGCATAGCGCTGATTTCTTACCAGTGTGAGACACCACAGAGTCTTTAACCAAGTTCATATCGCACTCGCTATGCTCGCTGTAGGCAACGTTACCTCGGTCATCAGCTTTAGTGTTGAAATGCACATAATATAATGAGAGCTTAAGCCGATGAAAACAACGAGACGGTCCAAAGCATCGTGTTTCGTTTCGCTCTCGCCATCATCTGCTCGGACGTTGTGTTTCCGCAGTAAGAGAAAAAGGAAACGACGATTACAATGCTTCCTAATGTGAAATTTGGGTGCAGCTCTATATGCGTTTCCATTTCACGATATACTGACAGCCGCGGACAATCTGTCTCGTGCGGCACATTGCAAACGGAGCGAAGTGTGGTGCGACTGCCTCGCGAATCGAGAGATCATGAGAAGAAGCGCGTTGGTGACGCGACGACGCGATTCACAGCAGCCGCCGCAGACAGATGCTCATGCAGCGCTTTGTTTCCGTATGTGGCGTCGGTGGACGCGCTCGCCGCATGCCGCTCTGGCGGACGCGCTCTGGCGCCATCTCGTAGCGGTCGTCACCACAGAGCCCGTCTTGCGCGGCACTACGCATTCCTTCTCACGCTTTCTCCATACACTACTCCTCCGCTTTCCACCTCATGGTTCCGCGGCACTCTCCTCATCGCACTCTCTTCACTATGGCTGTCTTTCATCACCGCTATACTCTTCGAGTTCACTTTTTGATCCTTCACTGAGCTCGTTCACTGGGTTACGCCGAGGGACGATGCCGACGCGAAACGCAGGAACGGGTGCCTAAGAGCTGCGGTCTAAAAAAGACAGAATTTATCACAATATTTCTATTTCAATTTGTACGCAAACGAACATCAAAGCGCCAAGATAAACGGAAGCACATGCATGCGCATGATAACTATTCCTAATGTTGGACGCTTTTGTTTTTTCTTTGTGTGTTTGTGTATTTGGAAGGAAGTAGGGTGGCGAGGGTGGGGGCAGGAAAGGGGCCGAGGAGGGCATTATATTCTTCGACTTCGTTAGACTCGGCGTGACACAAGCTTACCCATCTTTAAGTGCAATTTTGCCTGACTTGGCTACATAAAGAAGTCGTCGTAAAGGCGTTGTGTTGCCACAGGCGGGCATTCTTTGCATCTAAACGCGCCTTCGTCTTGAGAGAACGCCGTAGCATGCCACTTCGACGCGGCTTTCGTGCCTGAAGATCGTGCATCCGAGGGCGTAGTCGTTCTTGAAGGCGAGCGCTCAGTAACGAGGCAAGAAACGGCAAACTTGGTTTTCTTCATTCGCTCGTAATCAAAAGTGGTGGTCGAGTAAACACAATTAGTTTTGCTCTCGCGTTCCGCATCCGAACAGGTTGTATAGCCTGAACACGTGCCATTTTTCATTTCTTTTTCCATTGCCTCTCAGCGTAACTGTTGCTGTGCGTTAATTAATAATTTCTGGGCAGGCAAATTATCGCCACGGGACTGAAGCGCTTTAGGCTTGCTTCAGCACCTCGTGAAAAACGGTGCTGAATACATTGCACGGAGAAAGAAAGCGACGAAGATTCAAGAAAGAGCAGACTGAAAAGTAAATAACGAAAACCAGTAAAAAGAAATCACTCCAGCCGCGGCCACGCTTGCGGCTGATCGGAGCCCTTTTGAGCCGCCGCGGACCCGTGATTACGGAGGAACCAAACCGCGCCCAAAATTTCGTGTTCGGCCCCAATTAGCGCGCCGCGAGCAACATTGAGGTGTTTCGTTTCTTTACTGCTCTTTTGCCTTTCCTACTTTGTTTTTCTTTTTGTTTTTGTTTTACAGCACGAGGTGTGCAGAAGGGCCTCACAACTGGCGAGGAGTGGCGTTTGAGCACGGCGATTCGTACACGCCGCCAATAGCGACACTGGTGCCGCCACTATGTGCACCCCGCCCTCCAATCGGCTCGTGGCGAGGGCTCACGTGTTTTGCGTGGCAGCAAGAACGGCCTATTGCTTCCCGCAGCTGCGCCGCTGTATTGCACGGTGTTCGCGCCGTGTCCGGATACCAGCTGTCGCTTGCCGTATATATAGTGCCGTGTATACGACAGCATGTATGGTCCCTTATTTTATACCGGGCTATAGCTTCGAGAGTGTGTGGATTGTCTGCATCACTTGCTCAGAAAGCGGTCTGCTGTAGCAAGGTGACTGAGAGCGAGCAGTTAGCGCCCTAAGTGAATTTTATAAGTGACAAGAAATGCAGATAAGCACTAGAGTGCAGCTATTACGTTCTTGGTTATCCGCTGCAGTTTAATGTTTCTTTTTTTTTTTAGAGGTGCCCTTGATCTGGACTTCGTTACAGCCTGTGGCGTTAACTTGTACGGTACATATTATGGTAGACTGCACTCCCTCGAAATACAAGTGACTGTTCGATATTATTAAACGACATTACTTGCTGTGCAAGCTCTGTATTGGGACCTATTATAGGCCAACCTGAACATTATGCGAACTCCGCGTTAGCGCTTTCGGAGGTATATTTATCTTTTATGTTGATATCGTATCTCTTTTACTGTGCGTATGTTTTAGCCGGCCTATTTTTGTTACGTACGGTCTCTGTCTGTTTTGCTCAATTGTTTGTCTTAGCCGATCAATTTGTTATATTTACTGTGTGCCTGAGAGAGAAAGAGTAGCGGGTATCACCCATGATTCCAACCTCTCCTGCACACATACTTAATTAAAAAGAAAAGGACGAAATACGGAAACGAGCGCCGTAACAGAAGATGCCTTTATATTTTAATACGACAGCATTATATGCCCCATTACGCGAAAATCCGTCGGCGTAGTCTACGTGGCCGAAAGATTCTTGCCAAAAATGGTCAACGGCGCAAACAGTAAAAACACATCACAAAATGCTCAGATTGACGTCAGGTTTCTCAGGGAGATTCCTGTAAACATAGTAAATTAATGGCTTTGAAAAGAAAATTCGGTAAACCTCGGCCTGGGTGGGAATCGAACCCGGCCCTCCCGGGTGCGAGACAAGCACCCTTCCCCGTCGCGACGCAACGGCGGCTCCGCGGTTATCGCTGACTAAAAAAAAAGGTGTGCCTAGTGCATGCGTCATTGTGCAAGTGACGGCGCAGCCAATAGGCGGGAGGTGGCGCCACGTCATGAGCGTATAAAATGAGAGCACAAAATAAAAAGCATTAATGTCCAATTGAACGGCACTGGGGGGCCCTTCGAGTAACGAAGTCCTGGCGGGCTAGCGACCGCGTTCTGACGCTTGGCGCGTTTTGATTAGGCTTTACTGAGGCGCAGTTAGAACGCATGCGAGAACTTGCGCGGGCAAGGAAGGCGAGAAAGAAAAGAGAAAAGAAAAAGACATTTCCCCAAAAAGAGTATAATGCTTTCGCATTTCCACACGTAATCAGTCTTAAGTGTCTCTGCCTATTTTTCTTTTGTTCGTCTGTTCGTTTTGTTCAGTGCTATCCGGAAGTACAATAATCTCCTGCAGCCGGGTCTCGGTACACAGGGAGCATTTCAGAGAGCACGGGACGCTAACTTGGCGTGTGGCTTTAGTTTTTCGGTATGGTGCGCGGGTCGGCTAACGGGCAGTGACTCATCCCGTTAAACTGGCTCTCCAAGCGGTCGCGCCAAGCGGGATCCCGCCCTCCCGGGCATTTCCAGTTAGTGTCGTCCGGTCCGGAAGAAGGTCGTGGAAAGCTTTAGCGAGAGGCTGTTTGGCGGTCCACTTTCCCACTTCGGCCATCAAGCTTCGCGTGTTTGTGTTCACACGTGCGCGTGTGGGTGTGCGTGTGGGAGGTAGGGAGGGAGGGAGGAAGGGAGGAAGGAGGAGGAGGAGGAGTACGAAAAAAGGGTTCGTGACCACTTCCTCCAGGATCTCTACGCGCAAAATCTAGCGAATTGCAAGTCTTCGACTCGCGGAAGTGTTCTCCGCATTCTGGAACTGCCGCGTGAGACGAACCCGAAAATTCCGGTTGTCCGAAAAATCGTTAGTCCCTGCAGGGTGCCATTTTAAGACGAGAGAACATGTGGAAAGCACGTGTTAACAGTGTAGTGATGACAGCCACTCGTCAATTGGGGGCTGGCATGCACGCTCCTTATAAGGAATTAACGCAGTGCAGCCAGGCATATGCGGCGATCGAGGAAAGCAGTTTTGTTTGCTGCTCAGACGTCCGATCGCGCACAATATAACCTCAGCTTGGCCTAAGCATTTCAGCCATCCGGTAATGAAGTCAAACATCTATCAGCGGCAACGCTGATAAGCTTGATTGAGCGCTGAGTGGAAGCCTAATTCTACAGTTAACGCATTTTATTGTTCCAAGAGCGCCTAAAAGAAATAAGATAAAGAGAGAGAGAGACATAGCAATGCTAGTCTTCTGGGGCATCCAATCGATGGGGACATTATAGTAAGCTTAGCGTTGTTCACTGGTTAAGTAATGTTATCTCCGGTTGGTCGCTCTAAGGCTCTGCCTCCGAGTAGCTAGAGCTGGAGCCGTTCTCCTGCCGAGCCGCAGGCAGAGCGCCTCAGCCGAAAACGCATATAGCGGTGGAAATGGATCCATGGGCAACTTCCGCAATTACGCGACTGCTGCGCGACAGCAGCTCAGAGCCGAGAAAAATGGCGACTTCCGCTTTGGCCGCTCAACAAACGGAAGTGGCGGGCGTCACGTGATCGGAGCTCGGCGAGATAAATCGGAGCGGCTCCGAATGCCCTCGACCGGAACCGATCACACGGATTGAGGCAGCCGAACACGTTTCGAGCGCTTCGTTTAAACGAGCCGAATGTGGAATGGCGTGTCAGAGCGTTCCAGAGCGCTCGCTAAGGAATAGCTGAGTATACCACAAGTGTGGTGAATAAAGAAGTGGCAAATGGTAAAGGCCGCAAGCATTATTCGGAACCTAATCGAAATGTCTTTAATTCGCATGCTGCACGGCGAACAAACGGAATCAAAACATGAGTATGCCGGGATCGACTTTGTCGCTTATCCGTGTAAACATGATCGAGCGCAAGAAATGCCGAGGTGACAAAGCAAAGAGCCATAAGAAGAAATTTCCCGCCGGACGGCGGCGATCCATTGCTGCCGTTGCTCCAGCTCATGAGGCCTCGCTGGAGATGGTTAGAACCGTGTCGCCGGCAAGTTCTTGCAGGTATTTGAGCGCCGCAAAAAAAAAAAAAAAACAACTGTTTTTAGACACGCAATAAAGCTTTGGCCGCGCTATACACGCGCGACGGGTGTAGCCTATTTCGCTCCGAAAACGTGAATCAAAGAGAGAAGCACACGAGTAACGACCGGATCTTGCACGAAGGCGATAACACGATAAGAGCGATGATTCCCTGAAATAGATCACCGGCCAAAAATATAGGAAGGAACGCGCGGCAATATGCAGCCTATTACATCACGGCGTTTCACTCGACTATGCGCCTTACAAGAGTCAAATCCCAGGAAATGAATTATATGTCGTAGCATCGATACGTAGCATAGCGAAGGCAATTCGAGAGCCAACGCAATGATGTTATTACTCATTTAACGCGTAACTCAAGGCATGACGTTTTTTTTTTCTTGCAGCGAGAAAAGTTGCCTTGTTGGCATTTTTTTTTATCCATACGAAACTCGAAAATGAAACAGCGAAATAAAGAAAAAAAAATCGCTGCTCAGCACTTTCTCACGAAGCACCAAACCATTTCTGGACGTTTATTTCTTTTTTTTCTTCTTTCTTTTTTTCGAGGAAGTGGGACGGCGATGCAAGCGCTACGTTCGTTTGTGCAAGAATGTTTCCTCTTCTTTTTTCTTTCATGAAACAAATCACTCTCCTCTGCTCGCCTACATCGGCGCATCATAAGTGTAGAGGTTATTACTCTCCGGGGAAATGCCAGAATCAAAACTAATTGAGTTCTCAGAGAAGAATGGGCGCGAGGCCAAAGCGTTTCGTAAGTTTAAAAATTGGCCCTGACAGGTTTCCAGTTATCAATAGAGAGGAACAGCACTCCGTTGAAGATATATTTTTTCTTTCTTCTGTATTTTGTATGTAGGGAGAAATCCACGGCTTTGAAAGTGAGGTTTCATTTACAAAAAAAAAAAAAAAGCGAGCCTAACAGAAGCTAGACGAAGAAGAAGAAGAAGAAGAAGAAGAAGAGAAGACGTGCTGCTCTTGCAGAAAAAAAAATGCATAATTTTTATAGATTGAACGAAATGCGTCGAAGTGCGTTTTGTTTTTATTCATTACTTTGGTCTTAAGTTCCAAAGCTTCATCTGTAGACTGAAATTAGTGAGACCTTATGGTTGAATCAGTGGTAGAGCCACAATATATATACGATAGGAATGCGAAAAATTCACTATTCATTATAATATTTAGCTTGATGGGGAACCAGAAACTTCTTGTGATGCTATACTCGGTGACGGGGAGCTCAGTGCTATTGTCACGCAGTAATCTGTGTCATGTTTCTACTCCCTTCACAATTGCTTCGGTGAGGTTATTAGCCCCAGACTACTATTTAGATTTTCTTTACTGCTACTTTGGTCTTTGTAGTGCCCGAATGACCTGTCTGCTTCGCATTACTTTGCTTTCGATCGCTTCCTGATAGGTATCCGACTGCGTAGTGAAGCACGTAAGTCAAACGGCGTTTGCATCTGATGTATTTGTTTAATACACGCGCGATACAAAGCCGAGAACGCCGGTCGTTTGGAGCCGTTTTCAGTTTCCGCCTTTCCAAAGCTACTTCTGGCCCGCAATCAATAACGTTCGCTCATCGTTCCACATAAAACGCTCTGTTTTCGATTTGAGCTCCCTGTTTTATAGATTTCTTTCTCGAATTGCTTCATTCCTTCTTTTGTGTTATTTTTCTTTTTCAATTTCAGTCTGATCTTTTTTTCGACGAAACGGCGCTTTGTTTTTCATTTCCACCTTTTGTTCCCTCCATCCATTCTCGTGATCGTGCCTTTGTGTTCTGAAAAGAAAAATGAAACCTTTTTCGGTATCAATTTTTAGTAGCGTCGGTGGATAGCGCAGCTTCCGGATTTCGGATCACCCAGCGTGGCGCTATCCCGCGGCCATTCGGCTTAGGAGTGGGGAGGGGACCGGCGGGGCTTCGGGAGTTGGGATGCACCGCGTTTTACGCTGTATAAGCCGTGCTGCTAACAGTAGCTAGCTGCTGTACACCGCTTGCTAGGCTTGCTCTAGCATTGCGAAAAAGTGGTGCTTTGTACCACTAACAACATCTTGATTATACTCTAGTATGAATGACAAAAGTGTTCCGCCGCGGGGACGTGGTTTTGTCGTGACTGCTACTGCTAACATATCCAGAGGAAGCTTGTGTACGCACGGTTTTTTTCTTTGTGCCATTTGTGCAGAGATCTTACTCTTGTATATACTTCACTGTAAAAGGGGAGAGTGGCAGTGCTTGGGTGCTGATAATTTTTTTTTTTTTTTACGTTGAAGCATGTAACATAGTGCTGCTTTCAGCGACATCGAAATTGTTGTTTTGAGGCAAATCAATGGGGACGCTACGGGCTGCTCAAGATTTTCGAAAAGCCGACCCTAAGTCGCGCCTGATAGCTTCGCATGAAAGCAACATGTTTTGCTGCCTGCTTTTTTAATGTGCTTTTCGACTGGGACTCTGCATAATGCGCTGGTGCGGTTCGCAGAAACGCTGTAAGCACCCTGAATATAGATTGGAATCCCGTGGATTGCTGCAGCTAACGCTTTTGCAAATATAGCAACGTTAACGGACTCTCGGGACAACAGTTACGTCATGACAGGTTCTCTGTTTTTCGTTCATTCGCATGTATGAATATCAGCTCAAAGACCGTGAGATTCGCGGACTGGAAGCGAGACTGCTGGGTATGGTTACCATTGCCAAGTTCTAGACCATGTCATGTGTTTACAGCAGTCTCCAATGTAAAGATCTTGATTGATGCAAGAAACATTTGAATGAAAAAGTTGTGATCCACTCAACTGTAGCACGAGCCTACGGTTGAGTGGATCATAATTTTCTTTTCTATGGACATTCCTCCACTTTGCGGACTTTCGCAGAAATGACTCACCAGAAACATTTGGAAATGAAGGAAATCTTTTCTACAGCTCCATTCATCCGCGTCAGCGCTTATCTGCGCTACAGCAGTTCTTTTTTTCCGCGACCCAGCTTTTTAGCTATCAACATGTTGCTCGCGAAGCTTCGTAACTGTGTTGAGCATTCGTTGCGCCGGCGCTCCCGGCACGCCGATGCAGCTTAGCGTCGTTCCTCCAAAGCACGGCTGCCATCAACCGGCACAGCACGCAGTCTGGGGGAGGCGGGGGACGACGCAGCCTAAGCTATCGAACCGTGTGAGAGCTGGCCAGCCGTCGTTGTGGCTGATGGGGAGCCGCGGTGGCGTGGGGGAGCCGCGGGGGAAGGACGCCGCACTTGGGTCAGACAGGCAGGAACGCGGGGCTTTGGCTGGCAGCAGGAGAGGGAGCGGCAAGGGCAGAGTTGTAAAGGAGGCAGACAATCACTTTGTCCCGCGCGCGACGGAGGGGAGCGCGCCGGGAGCACAAGTCGGGAGAGCAGGACTGCTGCACTACCACCGCTTCTCTCACTTTTTCATTCCTACTAAGCGTTTTTCTTCTTGTTTCTTTTTTTGTTTGTGTTGTTGCTTTCTTTTTTTTTTCTTTTGCAACAGGACTGCGACGTCGGGGTCAGGCCTCCTGGAAATTAGCTTAGGAGCGCTTGCGCTTGCATGCGCTTCGCGGCGAGAGTGAAAGCGAAGTGAATCTTGCGATGGAGGCACGCGGCAGTGCAACGGCCGGGTCCGTAGGACAGAGATGCGAGGACGAGCACGAGAAAGAGGAAGAGGAGAACCAGACAGACACGCGAGGTAAAGAGAGAGCGTGATCGGGGAGAGCCCGCCCGGGCGGTGTAGTATAGTAGACACGCGGTGCGACGAAATGACTGCGTGACTCACAAAGTCGGCTGAGTAAACGAGATATACGCGCCGAGCGCTTTTCTGGACGCGCACGGCAAGCAACCTTGGCAGCCGCCCCGGGTGGGGATATTAAGGAAGATCGCCTTCCTCGGGAGGTGCGCTCACGCTCGCGTGCTAGTACACGCTCGCTCGCGAAATCACTCGTAAGGCTGCTGCGACAGACTACGTATATCCGTTGTAGGGAACACGCGCTCACCGAGATTGGACGGAGCGCGCACGCGAGTTCTCCGAGCGAGTTATTGAAAACGCGAGAACTCTCGCCGCGTTCCTGCAGCCCGCTTGTTGACACGCGGGTTTTACGTGCGGCGAGAGGGTTCTAATTGGAAGTGGCGACGCAAGCGTCTGGATCTAGGCGGGCACCGTGCTTTGTGTGGCAATAAGCGGCCTTCAATATACACAGTGTGCGAGCGTCCCTCTCGTTTCGCGATACGGAGGGGATAGAGAAAGCGCGCTGCTCACACGTTACGTAGTCGAGCGGGTACCTTTACCGCTTAAAGCCCACTCCGCTGTAGTTGTTAACGTTGCTGCTTCTTTAGTGGTTCGATGTGGAGATGTAGAGGTGCGGTGTACAATGGCTGCTACGGTTAGCCACAGTCAACCACAAAAACTTTACGGAACTCGAGATCTGAGAAAAATTCGAACATCTGCGCAGCCTCACAACAGAGCCCAGTATCGGGGGCGATCTCCAGCACTGGAAAAGCAGGCGCCACCGTTGGCGTGACGTGACATGAGGGATCACGTGGACACAGTGGCCGCGTCGGCTGCGTCGGAAGCGCCAAAGCGATCTGAAAACGAAAGTTTGAAGTCCCACCTGCGCTGCGGTTCTGATTAAGTGTTGAGGCTTTCCCGCCTTGGGTGTCTGCTTGACAACATTTGAAATCACTATAATAGGTAGCGGCTGCCTTTCGAGGCGTGCAGCATGGTAGGCTACTGCTCGGTGCCGCGCAGTGCCGGACGTACGCAACGGAGCCCGGTGTCAGCCTTATTCACACGTAGCCGCAGGACAAGAAGCTGAGTGAAGCTTGGCTCGCGAAACTTAGGATCGGTAAACAGCCATCAGCTACAACTCGGGTACGCAGCAAGCACAGACGCGAGGAATATTTCTGCTACGGTGCCGGGACTGCGAAGCTCGGTGAGTAGCATAAAACGCGCACTGAAACGTTCACCCTCGCTCGCTGCCCGGCTAATGTCACGACGGTTTGGCCTATGAACTTGTTGATGCTAGACACTGGGCAAGTTTACTGGAATGGAAAGGGAATGGTAAGAAGCACATTAAACAAAGGCATGGCATATGGTCATGTTTGTGTTATGAATTAACGCACTGGATTACGAAAAAGAAGCAGCGCGAAATCGCCCACTGTGTACATACAGTGCGACGCAGCTTTAGAAATAATATTGAAACGTCCAAGAATTTAGAAGAAAAAAAATATTGAACCGTCGCGACGGTACATCACAGTCGCCGTAGGCGTCGAAGTCCCTCGTTAAAACGAAATTGTATTTGAACAGCTCTGATAACGTCCACGCAACAATGGTTGCTTGTGGACTCTCAAATGTTCATATTCTGCGTCCTAAAGCTCACGGCACGGTGCGATAACGCTTTCAGTGAAAGCTAAAGATTGTACGCGGACATGCATGCAGACGCGCAGTCGGTCACCGAGAACCTGTGCGATCGCTGCATGCATTGAGGCTTCGTTCTGTTATGCGTCATTTGGTTATACAGACCGCCCACTATATAAGAACATATTTCACGTAGTTTACGCTCAGCGATTGCCGACCTTTCACGCAAGCCGGTTCGGGAGACTCCATCGCGGCGACTGCGCGCAGTGGCTTTCACTGTACTTATTCGGTAAAGAGATGGCGCCTATAAACGATTCTGTGCTTTCAGTTTGCCCAAGATTATTATTTCAACAGTAACAAAGTTCCCTCGTTTTGAGAGTACTTACAGAAATCTACAGGAGCTAGGGCTGCCGCGTGGTGTTTTTATTAAGCGCCGTAAGCCAAACCTATGAGGAGCGCGCCGTGTGATCCCTCATACTGCGCAAGGGCGGCGCTTCCGACAGATGGCGACTCCGTAAGTCCCCGCCCCAGTTCGCATTTACAGCCTCTACTAGCATATGTGAACAACATTGTGATGTTCGGTTTTACTGACTACTGTCACAGGCTGCTCGGAAATTGAATGTTTTTTGAGATCCCGTGGTCCGTAAACTTTTGTGGTTGGCTGTACATTGCGATACTTCTTACGCTAACACACGCACGGAATGAGACATATTAGTGGCTTTCTATCATTTGCAGTTGCCTAACTCGTCTCCGCCCTCCTCTTTCTTTCTTTCTTTCTTTCTTTCTTTCTTTCTTTGCTCCAGTTGTTGAGGGGTCGGTTCCGTTATGTTTTCACTCTAGATAGCTTGGAAGTGCGGTGCCTATCAGCAACTTCACTTCTTGGTGCTCTACACCAAAAAGCAAAGACAAAAGCAAACAACAACAACAACAATAATAATAATAATAATAATAATAATAATAATAATAATAATAATAATAATAATAATAATAATAATAATAATAATAATAATAATAAATAAGAAGACGAGGAGGAACAGGAGGCGGAGGGAAGACGCAAGCAACAACAAAGTGTTCAATGACATTGCAGCGTGTTTCTCAAAGCAACTATCAGTGCTTTACTATCACGTGGATAAGTAACGCGTAGTACAGTTGCACATTCAACAGCAAAAGTTCACTGCGTGCCCAACATCAGTTCGCTCAAATCAATGCTAGAAAAATTGGGCATCCGAGCACGGATACAAACATTTTCCTTTCTTTGTGTTGATAATTCTTTACATGGTACAATAGATATAATTCAAAACTTGCCTTCACGTCATTACGAGGTTTTCTTAAGTAAGACATCAAATAAGTGACGCCCAGCCATTGCAGTTGCGAAACGAGCGATGCCAACTGACCGCATAACGAGATGTCAGTTCGTATAGAAAGTTCACAACCTTTACAGTGGCATTTTAATTTTCTCTATATTTTAGGCTGGAACGAAGTTCTCATGTTGGAACTGCTTTAGAGTAATTTCGTGGAAAAGGTATTGCACCATGGGAGCAATGACGTAACGAAGCGTACCAAGCAAAGAAAAAAAAAGAGAGAAATGGAAGAAGTAAGACGTGAATGTCTGAAAGCTCTGTAGAGAGTTCTTTCTTTTCTTTTTCTAAAATACAGAAAGCTGCTTTACTTAACAGGTTTGACGACACAAGGCAAGCTTCCGAACTGTGCAACGTACCCGCGAAACGTTTAGCACACGGTGCAGACAATGAAGAAATAAAAAGAGAAGAAGAGGAAAAGAAAAAAAATTGGTGGATCGTGCGCTGGAAAGTTTGATGAAAATAAATGATGACTTTTAAGGTCTGAAAAGTGAAAACGGAAGTTATAAGGGCGTGTCATCGACAGGCGATCGTTTGTAACCACGTCTGAAGCTTTTGCTTTTGCGTTTACTCCTACATGAAGTAGTTGGCACTTGCGTGCTTTTTCGTGCGTATGTGGGAAAAAGAGTAATTTAATACATTCCATACGCGATTTAGCTGAGCCAGCCGAAGTGTTGTCATTATTATTATAACTTTTTGCCTGCGTACACGTAACAGTGGTTAGGCACTAACTCAGCCAGACTCTTGTTTCAAACATAGCTTTACGATATTTTTTTATATGATAACGGTGCTATAGCTTCTCAGAATAATAACTTTGTTTTGCTTTCTTTATTTTTGTGAAACGTGACGGGATTTGTTAATGCTCGAACTGGCAAAATAAAGATTTAAGTGCGAATTTCATTTATTTATTTCTGTTTCTTCTTGCTTTCTTTGTCTTAGACGTGCATAAATATCGAGTTTGAGAACAGCTGTAAGCGAAACAAGGAACTTATAGGAACTTATAACTTTCATGAGATTACAGTTGGATGTTTTAGTTACGTTAAATAATAGGAAAATATATTACGCTGAGAACTGACTAAACGCAGGGGCGATGGGGGAGGGGGCGAGAATTTTCAACATTTCACGTAACGCATTCTCTCTATCAAATTTAGATATTACAAATGACAATGAAATGGATGGCCAAGCATTTCTATGGCCAACCTTGCGCTCAAGAGAAACTAGATGTTCAAACGACACTCTTGATGTTAAGACATTCGTGTATTATGCCTATTTTTCTAGGCTGCACATTGTAATAATACCAATAACCTACCATATTATGTTTGGCAATAATCAGTGTGATAACACTTAGATAATATTCTTAATTGGATTCAGAAATGAAGACGAAAAACTAGATGATGCCGCGGTTGTCGGCCCTATGTATAACGATGACTCTATGCTCAGTAGTCCAGAAATACGCTCGCGAACCTAAGACCTGGCATGCCGTAATCATGTGCTTGCAGCAGTTTTGCTGATAGCATTTTCCTAATAAATGAGGCAATCAACGATAAAAAAAAAAATAACAGCAGTGATTCCCTCAGCTCTGAACTCATTCACAGCGACAGTAGCATTGTTTCATTGTGGATGCCGCTATCCTGCCTACATGTTTGTGTGTTCCTCAGATAATTTTCACCCACTAGGAGGGAACGGTCAAGAAACCAGCGCTTACAGGGTGGCTAAGGAAAAACGGTGGGGGACAAGATGAGGGGCAGGTTCACTTTGTCCCCTCCGCCTTTCTACTTCTATATTGCACTACGTGGCCGTGAATATTATGGTCTGATATTGTTCAGTATGCACTGTCTAGCCGAACAACACGTACTATTGTGTGAACGTGTTCTCGGGAGACTTGCTACAGCGACGAAGGCACGCGACGAAAATCGTCCGTTTCACGCGTCACATTCGCATCACGGCGCAAAGTTCGGACCTCTCCGCGCTTCCACGGCCACAGAGAGCGAGTAGCGGCGTTCAGATGGAGGCGCCAAGCGGCGCATAGCGTCGCATCGCATTTCTACCCTATCGGATTCATGTAAACGGCCGTACTTTGTGACGAAAGATTGGATGGTGACACTGCGTAGCACTGGGAATGCCTTCGCAGACTGCGTGACACCGCCCACAGAAACAGTTAGGGTGTATCGTGTGTACGTGTGTGTGTGTTTCTTTTTCTTTACCATTTTCTCTCTCTCTCACCTATCGCATCCCTTCTCCCCTCCCCCAGTACAGGGTAGCCAACCGGAGATAATCTCTGGTTAAACTCCCTGCGTTTCCTTTGTCTCTCTCTCTCTCTCTCTCTCTCTCTCTCTCTCTCTCTCTCTCTCTCTCTCAATCTGCACTGCGTTAGGCAAGTAAATCGCAATGATGCTACAGTAGAGGACAGTTCGAGATGGAGCAAGTGACCTCGCGCGGCGCATGTAAACGCGGGCGCGTCGTATTGAGAGAGAGAGGCGTCTACCGCCGCGTACTCTCGTCCACTAATCGGCGGAATGCAAATCACCGGGAAGAGGTTGCACTTAGTTCAAGACGCCGGTGGATGCGCCACCTGTAAACGCTGTCGCATTGCAATTACAATGATGCGCTAAAGGATGCGACTCGCTACGGTCGCATTCGTGTGACCGCGGTGAGTGAGGCTTGCAGCAGGTTATAACATCTTCCTGGATCCACTAAAGCGCACAGGGGGTGTCGCACATCCAATGAAGTTACGAATGAGGAGCGACCATTCCTAGAACCACGACCGCTCTGTTAAAACTAAAGTGTAGGAGGACCGACAAATCGAACGACCGGCTCGCGCGTCCCGGTTCACTCGCGCACGCGTTCCGTTGGCCTGCAGCGACAACCGAACGAAGCACCACTGTCTCCCTGGCCCCCTTCATTCGAGACCCTCTACTACATCCGATGCCATTAGCAGAAAAATGCGCCAATGCAAGGCAGCCGGAGCACCGCGGCTCGAAGTATGCGGAGAATGCGAAGCTTGCAGTGAGCTATACTACACTGGACATCGCCGCAACGAAAAAAAGAAAAGAACCCACGCACTGAAAAGGTTGGTGGTTAGGGGTGAGAGCAAGGGTGTCGTGTGCGGCTTCTAACTCTTCGCGGGCCTTGGAAACGGTGTCCTTGTCTGACGAGCTCGCGAGCGAGCGTGATGTTCGAAGTTGCCGCCGGCCAGACTTCGCTGATTCCTGAGGGAAAGGAGATTCGGAGGAGAGAAGTTCAGCGGGGGCGGAGGGGCTCGCTTGTGGCGCTGGCCATTAAGGCCCGCTCGCGCAGTTTTACTCGACACGTAGTGGAGTACGAGGCTCGACCCATGTGCAAGTTCGACCTGCGAGAGCGCGGAGAAACGAAGGCGCGAGGAACGGGAGGGGTTGGTCGGCAATGACTTGGGAGAAAAGCGCTTCCGCGCCGCTTCGAAACCTTTTTTTCCCCAAACGCCTCACGTTCATTAGTCCCCGCTGGGTGCGCAGTTGCGCGCTTAAATTGAGTGCGAACGGGGCTGGTGGCTGGAGGCCGTGCGAAAGTGAGCCATGCATTGTATTCCCTTTCTCGCTTCCTTTCTTTTCGCTTAATTTTTGTTTTTATCTTCTTGTGCGCCTTGAGGTCGGTCGCTCTCGAAACGAGGAGAGAAATTTTCCTCGTAGCGATCTTCTCCGTCCTTTTGCGCATAGATCGCTGACAGAGCGCAGTTCCGAGTAATTGGGTTTACAGTTGCTCTCATGTCGGCCGAAGTAACCTTCCGGGTTGCGGCCGCTGCAGACTCCTTTTGTGTCTCTTAGTTCGAATCTGCGTGCGTCCGATTTTCACTGAGCGATGTGTTGGGGAAGTGGTGCACGCAACTAATTTGCCACGACAAAGGGAGGAGAAAAAGACATCATCAGGGGACGAATTCCGGAAGCCTTTCTTTCGTAAGTGCTGTTTTTAATTGGGAGGCCGCATTCGCTAATAATGCGGCCAATGTATTGATTGGTGGGCTCCGGTTTATACGAACAGTGAAGGCGTAAGAACTTTGTGGGTACAAGCCCGCTTCATTGGGCATACTTTTTTTTCTTACAGCCGACATGAATATACTAATGGTAGGTTTGAACTCCATACATTGAAGAAAACAAACAAACAAACAAACAAACAAACAAACAAACAAACAAACAAACAAACAACAACAACAACAACAATAATAATAATAACAGCGCGATCAGAAGAGCGAGGATAGACTTGTCTTGTCTGTACTAGCCCTTCCCTTAGCACTGGTTATTTCGAAAGCCGACATAGGTTATGAGCCTAAGAACAAACAGAATTAGTCATTATTGGATAATCAGGCACCCTTTTTTTTTCTGAAATTCTAACTTATGTCATAAACTTACTTAAGGCTCACCAATCTGTCCTCGTTTATGTTGCGGTGTCGCGGGAGCTAGGAAGCCTGCCGTAAAGATCATCAGCGATGCAGCTTTATCGGTAAACTCGCGAAAGACTACAGTTGGAAACATAATTTTTGTGAATATTGAGTGAGACGTTATGCGATACATGAGATGTTCGCCAAATGTAGGGCAGTCTCCTTTAACATAAAGGCGAACAAGCCACCTCTGAACTCAGCAATAATAAAAAAGAAAGAAAGAAGAAGGCGATAAACGAATATAATGAGCTTTTCGCCAGCTCCCTTTGGGTTAAGTGCAACGTGAAACTTTGCTGAGACAATATCCCTCGCCTTTCTTCTGAATTATTTTTAAAAATGTCAACCCCGCTGACTCCCTTAGTCGATAAAAGGCACAAGAAGGCGTGCAAGGTCAAACGTCGGATACTTTCTTTTTATTCCTCCTGGCAAGAAATTTAAGGCAGAACCAGGAAGCTCTGACGACGTGTAAACTCAAAAACGATCCAGGCCGAAAAGAAAGATTAAATATACTAGGCAAATGTCCGAAAGCAAGACCAGAAGCGTTGCAAGGGCGGCGATTCTCCGAAA
Organism: Dermacentor andersoni; assembly: GCF_023375885.2. NCBI lineage: Eukaryota > Metazoa > Arthropoda > Arachnida > Ixodida > Ixodidae > Dermacentor > Dermacentor andersoni. The sequence goes on from NC_092817.1 coordinate 35,417,194, forward strand.
CATGACGCCGCTGCGTGTCTCCCATAAAAACTAAGAAGCAGGCCGTAATCACGGATTCTTTAGTGGTACATCATCTGAGACTACAGCCGATGCGCTTCACCTCCTTGTCGAATATATCAAAGGTATTTGCTCATCTTATTTATTTTTGAAATTTCATGCGTGTGTTCTCTAACATTTTCTCGTTGTCTCTCTCTCCCTCTCTCTCTCTCCCTCTGTCTCTCTCTTATGCAGCGTCTCGCGATCCGCGCGTTACATTTTTCCGAGCTTACTTCTTTCGGCTGCACGCTGTACGTGCAGCCCTTATTTCTTGGGGTTCGTTTTAATGTCGTTCCTGGACTGCGCCGACGCAGGCGCAGGAAGATGAGACCCCGAATTAATGGGGCGGCGAGAGCGGTGGGGTGTCGTCCGTGTCTCGGCAGCGTCGACAGCAGTACAGCGGCGCGACGCGGAGCGTTATGTTTCCAAGGCTGTCAGCGGGTGGTCGAGGCGAGAGGGGTAGCGAGGGAAAGGGCGTAAGTCTCTCGTTGCAGCTTTCACGCGGCCAATTGCTGTGGCCCAGCGCGTGGCAGTATAGATTAAGGTTCGCATTAGAGAGAGCCCGGGCGCCCTCACATAAGCGCGTCCCCAAGCCGGCGCCAGGAAGTGAATACGGGCCCTGCGGCGTTCGGGTTGGGTTTGCCGGACTTCTGAAGTACCGCAGTTATATACCAGAGGCGCGCGATGCTCCGTGAGTAACGTCGTGGACGCACCGCCGCCCGAATGTGTCGTGGTTCGGGCGAGTGCATGTGCGCCAGGAAAAGATTTACTGCTACGCGGAGAGCAGCTGCGTAGGGCTCCTCAGTTTCAGCGGAAGAAGTTTCTGGCTTTGTGACCGGTGGAGATGTGCAGGTCTGGACGCTTTGAGGGGTTGTGGCGTTTGCGAGGTTGTGGCACAGACAAAAAAAAAAAAAAGACTGACATGGACATCAGACCTGTACGGGCACGCAGCGAAAAGGAAAGAGGAACAATGAAACGTAGGTGAAATGTAACGCCAGAAATGTTTCATGCGTAGAACCCGTGCCTTGTTTCACGTGACAACGACGGCGACAAAAGAGCAGTACGAGGCATGATTTCATTGCATGCGATGGCGCCAAATCTGCATACAAGTATTTTAATTTTCTTTTGCCAAGTACAACTGCGGCTTTTGCTTCCAGACAGGATGTCTCAACATTATTAACTGCCGCCAGAACTTATACATTAACCATTTGCTTTACAACTGACGAAATTGTGGACTCATTTCTACCAACCTCACATCATACACTCGTTCTTCTCTTTACCGTGACGGCATTGAAAAAAAAAAAAAGGGATTGCATCTTTTCTTTATTAAATATTCCTGAATTCGTAACTTGTTCCGAGATGCTTGCTAATGAAACATTGAACTCTCTTATTTCTATTTTTCTCTTCCTGTATTTCAGGCGCTCGCGAGCTTTCATCGTCGCCATTTTGTCAACATGCGCTAGCGCTTCACTAAATGTAAAAGTGCTCAGTGGCAGAGATAAAGAGGGGAAGAAAATGAGTAAGGAATTGGTGGTTTGCCATGATAAAGACCGGCGGCTACCCTGTGTCGGATAAAGGGAATGAAGGGAATCAAACTTTATGGTAAGCTAGACCCTACATAGAAATGATATAAAGATAAGACGAACACAACTGTGCACATAACAGTGATGCATCGCAAGTCTATCGCACGTCCCCAGGAGGCGGAGCTACGCGCTTAAAGGCCTCAATGCTGAGAAAAATCTGGATGGGCGTCCGAAGGTTCTTTCCTCCAACAAGGGCCGGCGACCTTTCTGTCTATGTAACGCGGTCGAGAGCTCATTTTTGGGTACATTGTAGCGAGGGCAGACACAAAGCCAATGACAGCTTTCCTAGTACACTCGAGCGCAGCGCGCTCAATTGAAGAGTGATATATATATATATATATATATATATATATATATATATATATATATATATATATATATATATATATATAAACCTTGCCACAATTATGTACAACGAATACGTTGCCATGTTGCTGCCTGTTGTTCACGAGGAGGGGGAACCAGTAAAGCTGCCGTTATGCAGCTTTTACAATACAATACGCCCATATTGTAAAGGCGACACGTGGTACGCCAAGGTGCCTTGTCCTCTCGTTGCGCTATACTCTATTCCAATTAGCGCCCACAAGCAGACACCGTAACAAATAATTAGGTTCCCATGCATATGATCAGTAGAGAAGAAAGAGGAAAGACGACACAGAATGACTGCACATAACTGAGCCAGTATATAGCGTAGAAGGCGTGCGCTTGCCGCTCCGGGCCGCGTCGAGCGTATGTTTGATGTGACGAGAGGAGCAGCAGAGCGCAGTGAAAGAAAAAAAAAATGAATTGTTGCCGTTTCATGTGCGAAAGCCGGACCTTTGGCTGGGATTGATGTCCTATAGAAGGGCCCAGGAATAGTTTCAACTGGGCGCCTCTTTGGCTTGAACTAAACTTTAGCACCCGGCCGTTTTTACTTCCCGCCTTCATCTTGATGCGATCTCGACAAAGCGTTGACGTTTGTACCTGTTGATAAGACATACTTGGGATTGTCCAAGTCCATTGACAGCGATACTGACAAGGGAGAGGGCAAACACAGCAAGCGCTTGCGTGTGTCCACTTGTTTGTGTCCACATGCTTTACAAACGGCGATCTGATGGCTTGGAGTAGCTTTTATGTATGCGTATACTGCTACCTCATCGGAACGACCACTAGTCCGTAATGTGAAGTTTGTGGGTGCAATGAGACGATAGCGCACCTTCGGCGTCCTCGGCTCCCACGCTCGACGAGATAGATAACCATCCCCTTGCGCAAGCCAGAATTCTTGGACCCTGGTCATAACCGACGTCGGCCCGAACTGCTTGAAAAGCGCTAGTGTGCTTTTTAAAAACAACGGGACTGATTTAAAAAGTATAGTGCCTCTCTGTCTCTCTTGTATTGCGCATCACAACTCCATGCACTAAAGCGCCGACATACGTAATTGAAGGAAGGTTTCAGTTAGGGAAAGTGCCTTGCACTGCTGCATGAAATGACAAGTTTGTGCATTCTAATTACGCACCGACGTTCGCCATTTCTCGTGGTAACGCTGCAGCGATCCTTTTCCCGCGCACTAAACATCCGCACAATTGCTGTGCATAATTTTAGGCCTCCTCGCGTTTATACACTGCCTGGGGACAAAGGGGTGAAAGTGGGGAGTGAATGTGATTTGTGGCTCCAACCGAGGCTCGAGCATTTGCCTGTATCAACTTCAGCTACATAATAGCAGCGCGAGATTGGAGAAGACTATAATGGAAATCGCCGTGGACACAGCGATTACCCTCAAGTGGGTGCCAGAGCGGCGAACACTCCTGGACTTCCGCTTGAAGTGGTCGGGGAAATGGCGACGAGATGGGCATGGCCTGACAGGTGTAGGCGCAGAAAGGCGACAGCAAGAGAGTCGAGCGCGACGCATTTGCGAAGAACTCCCGTTCTTTCTTGAAACGCGCACCGCGATTGGGCACGAGAACGTGCACGCAACAGGAAATGTGCATACGACGCGAGGAAGAAGCCATATAAATGTAAATTGCGATCCCCCCTCTATTACATACGCGCCGAGTTCGCACTATATGCGCGTACGTCCACCAATTTTCGCCCCTGCACGGTCGTCGTAGCTACTTGGAACTTCTTTGTGAATCGCAAAAAAAGAAAAATAAGTAAATACAAAAGATACGAATAGAAAATGGGAATAAGTGAGCGGGGCCAGGAAAGTGGGAGGAGAGAAAGCAGGGCGGCATACGCGAAACTATGGCTACCGGAGGGCTAGAAAACATTTATTTTTTTTTTCAGCTCAAAACATGAGTTGAGCGTGACGTCAAGCAGATGTGCGGTACCAGGCGCGTTCGTCTCGAATGCAGGTGTGACGATCAGAAGTTTAAGTATAAAAAAAAAAAACCAAGTAAAAAGGAAATGCAGAGATGACAACCGTACAATCTGGCGAGGGATCGCCGAATGAGGGAATGCCGTTTTGCTCCCGGGTAAAAATAACGGGCGTGCTACTATTGGCTGACGCGGTCCGCGCGGCGGCAAATTCCGCCGCCTCCGGTGTTGTACATCGGCAGTCGTAAACTGGGAGACGGACGCGTGCGCGTGCAAACGCTACGGGTCTGCCGAGCAGAGATATAGAAAGGTCGTAAAAACGGGATACCAGTAGGGAAAATTGCGTCGGTTTTCGCCGCACAGGCATATAAGAAGAAACGAATAAACAAAAGTGACGTAAAGAGACGAAACTGTTGTGGCAGAACACGAGAACACGTTAGGGAACGTAAATCTTCGGCTATAAATGACAAAGCGCCAAGGGAGTGACGTATTATGCACGCCGCGTCGCGGTGCGGCGCAGTGTGATATAGCGCCTACGGCGCAACGTGTTTGAAGAAATGATAATGACGAAACGGACGAATGAAGACCGAGCAGCTCCACTGTTCTTCTTTCCTTATCACGCCTTGCGAGCACCCCCGACGGAGAAAAAAAAATACAGAGGCAGGCTACATTATGATGACGTTGGCAAGTTCTTTCGCGGCCGTGCAATGGTTATTGCTTGTGTCGGTTATTGCGTGCGAAAGAAACAGCCAATATTACGGTTATGCAGGGCAAACTAAGAAAGAACCTAAGGCATTTAATATATTCCCGTAAAGTGGGCCGTGATTCTCGTCTCCTGTAGTATTACCGTATTTATTTCGCGTTAGGAGGCCACTTTACGTCTATTGGCTGCGACCTGGGATTTGATTTTTTGTTTTCATTTTTAGCACCCTTTACTGTGCATGTGCTTTAGAAACTGAGTAGAATAGAGCGTCCGCTTACTTCATGGGGAAGCATGCTGTGATTATACTAAAAAATAAATAAACAAAAGAAATAAAAAAAATATCGGCACAGGTACTTCGGACTGCTTACGTGTGGGAATGCGAAAGCATTATACCGTTTGTAGACCTCGGAACGTCATAAACGCGCTCATTTTATGCAATGATGACGTCGTGCCACCTCCTCCCCATTGGCTGCGCCGTCACGTGCCCAACCACGGACGCACTAGGCCACATATTTAGTCAGCCGGATGGTTGCGACGTGACGTGTGCAATGACGCACGTACTAGGCACACCTTTAGTCAGTCAGAATCGTCTCCGCCCTGGAGGCCCGGGCTCAGTTCCCACTCAGACTGAAATGTAAAAAAGTTTTCGTTTCAAAGCCATTAATTCACTTTGTTTACAGGAACCTCCCTCAGAAATTTGACGTCAATCCGAGCAGTTTTTCACGTATTTTCACTTTTTGCGCCGTCAGTAACTTTTGGTATCATATTACAGTCAGGCCGATTACGATGGATTTACGCTAGATAGGGCATATAAATGTTTTCGCATTAAAAAAAGAAAAAAAAAAAACCGGCAAAGAGTCGCGCTTAGAAATCATCTGGGCACGGTGACTCACGGTATAGCACGTTCAGTTTTTGACTGAGTGTTGTTACCAGAACGATGCTGTTTACACAAACACTCACCATATGCATTGAGATCTTACGGGGACACTGAATAGCTACATCAAATCTGGTTAAACAACAAGTAATTGTTTCAAAACTCTTATTTTTGTTAAATACTGAAGAAGGCGAAAAGTGGACTTCACTTCTTAAAAATGTTCACTGAAACAACAATGCCGGCATGGGAGTGTACTGTGAAAGCGTTTAAAGTATTTTCTTATGCTTGTGCCTGATTGGCAAAAATGAAAGAAAAAAGAAAACGATATTGAAACTTGCTATGTTGAGTCATTGTTTCTTTTTCTTTTTGCGGAATGCGAGCAGTAGTCCTTACTGTAGTACTAGAGATGTAGCATTAAAAATTTCATGTTTGCGTTTGCATAATTTATATTTGGTTACTACGCCATAAAGGCAACTTCTGTTTTCATAACATATAACAAAAAGGAAATGCTGAATGCATTTAGGACCGAATACTTAACAAGTGTCTCCTTTTTTTTTTATTGAAATGAAAATAAAAGAAAGAGACGTAGTCACCTTATAATGGTGACGGCTACTCCTTTTCTCGTAGCGGAAACAACAATATAAAAAAATATGTAGGAAAATAAACAGAAACCACTTCATACGGTCAGAAATCCACAGCACAGTCCTATACGCCCATGAACATAACAGTATAAAAGTCAAGTGCAAGTTGCACCACAATGAGTTCGTAAACAAAGTCGCAAACACACACAAACGGCTGTGATGTAGACTTCGATGAGGATATAAACATATGAGATGAAATGAGAATTACACAGTGTTGAAACGATTCACGCACAAAAATATATATAACACGTAATATACAAGCACTAATAATTACAAATAATAGAAGAACGTTACAGTGACATCGTGCGATTATACAGTGCAGTACCTAGTATTCGTTAATGATGCCTGTGTCTTCATAAAAATGTTCAAGCGCGTTCAATGCTCTTACGCTGTGCTATTTTCGATGGCCGTGGGCCCAGGAATTTTGTGAGTGAGAAAGGCCGATGAGGATCAATGGAGTGTAGCTCTTGTTCTAGCTGCCGTCTTTGCATGTCGTATATGGGGCATTCGAGGAGTAGATGGCGGACATCCTCATCGTCGTGGCCACATGAGCAAGCCGGGGAAGGAGCCCGTTTGATTCGATGTAGGAAATGTTTGGTGTATGCTGTCCCAAGGCGCACTCGATGAAATAATGTCTCGGCACTTTTAGAAAGTTGTACGTCCAGCTGGTATTTGAGTTCAGGGTCTACTTCGTAAAGGGTTGATTCCTTAGTGTTTTCATTAAACCATGTTGACGTACACAAGTCTTTCTTTAATACTCTCAATATCCGTTTTATGTCCATTGGTGATAAAGGAATGAGCTGAATTTCTGCATCTTTATGGGCCGATTTTGCCAATGAGTCCGCTAGTTCGTTGCCTGTTATACCAGCATGGCCGGGGACCCACTGTAATATCATTTCATGTTTCCCTTCATTAGCATGAGTTAAACTGTTCAATACTGCGTATGTTATTCGTGCATAAGGTTGGCCGTCATCAATATTTTCAAGACATGCTAAAGCCGATAAGGAGTCCGTGCAAATTACCCACTTTGTTGGTGTCTCATACCTTTTAATAAACTCAGTGGCTTGGAGAATGGCCACTAATACCGCAGTTGTTGGTGACGACGTGCGTCCCAGTCGACAAGCGTACTCTACCTCTAAGGATGGTATAACACAAGCTGCAGTCACACTTTCTTTGATTACAGACCTGTCCGTGTAGACGTGAATACATTCCTGGTACTTGTCAAATAGGTGATGTAACGCTAATTGTTTCGCTGCTAATGTGAAAACGTCGCTTTTATTTTATATTCATTCGATTGAAGTTTCTATTTTCGGCGCTTGCAGAAGCCATGGTGGGTAGCAGAGGTCTGACTGCCAAAAAGGTGATCGTGGGAGTCGAAATTTGTGCTCTTGAAACAAGGCGTGTACCTGTACACCCGGACGGTTCTCTATCAGCGAGAGAAAGGGGTGTGCAGAATGCTGAGTAGAAATTCTGAAGAGATGTCTGCATGTTTCCAGGCTGCGAATCACCGTGAAATGCTGTTCCTGCGCTTCTGCAATAGTGAGGTGACTGGACGTAGCTTGCGGGACTCCTAGGCACACTCGTAAACTCCGAGCCTGTAATAGCTGTAGCCGATGGAGGGACGTCGCAGATAATTTATGCAATATAGGGTCGGAGTAAGCAATTCTCTGACGCACAAGTGCTGAGTGGACGTGAAGTAGGGATGCAGTTGTTCCACCCCATTCGTGCCTGCGATTCTGTGGAGAACATTTATGACACAACTAATTTGGTCCTCCAGGGCGGTCAAACGATGAGTCCATCGAAGCTGGTGGTCTAAAATCACGCCGAGAAAACGATGTTTCCGAACCAGCTCGATCTCATGGCCATCTGTTGAAAGACAAAAATTTTCTAACCTTTTTTCTTGTGAAAGGCAGAACCGCTGATTTGGCATAAGATATGTTCATGCCCCGTTCACTTATATAGTCAGATATTGCGTTCAAAGCTTACTGAAACCGATGCTTGACAACGTCTTCTTCCTTAATTCAAGAGTCGACGACCCTGCGGATGGGTGTGTTAGAGACCGAAGGTGTCAGAGAAAAGTCATATCAGAAGCAGAATTCACAAACTTTTCCTTTGTAAAAGATGTTTGCCGTTAGCTGGCCGCCTTCGTTAATATGTTCAATACGGCGATTGTGCGAGTACTTTTAGCGTAAGACCTAAATACGAGCCAAGGTCCTCAGAAGGCAATCGTTGCATGGCGGGAAAACCGCAACTGGAAGTAACGAGGGCATGCATGCCTTACGGAAACTGCTGGTTCGTAGTGAGCTACACAGGTATATGGGAGGGTGAGCAGTTCCATGTGCGTTCGAAAACGTGCGGGGCTCAGCCACAATAATCTGTAAGAACCAGTCTTTAATACGAACCTCAACATAATACAGCGGAATAAGTTGAGACCGCAAACGGTCGAAAAAGAAATATATCTGGGGACGCGATTCTAGAGACTGTGAAATTGCGCCACGTTATTGGAGTTTTGAGCCAATTAGAGGAGACTGCAACAGCCTCTACAGCAAATCAGAGCTGTAGACATGAATAATTCGACAATACGGCGAAATTTGGCAGTGTCTAGAATAGCACCCATGGTATAACGGCACGAAAGAACAAACAAACAAAAGTATGACTGAAACCAATCAGAACTTTGGTACCAGAGCACGTTGCTAGAAGCAAAACTCACGCGCCAAATTCTGCAAAAAAAAAAAAAAAAAAACGGAAAGAAAGAAAGAAGAAGAAAAAGGAAAAGAGAGAAAGTTCATGTTAATGCGTAGTTTAGAGTATATGCGTGTTGTGGTACTCCTGTAGTTAATCATTTCTAGAAAAAAAAGATCCCCCTGAGCCAGCAGATAACGGGCGAAAAATCGAAAAAGCAACTACAGAAATGCTTATGTTTCTAAGGAGATCTGCAGTTAAGCTGTGTCTATTTCGGGCAAGCTACGTAAGTCAGTGAGAACTAAAGAAGTAAAAGTAAAAACGATAACAGAACCAAGGCAAGCACGCTGAAAGGCAGGCCCGCGGAGAAATACTGTATTGCCTTAGCTCAAGCCAATACTTCTGTCTTTATTTTTTTTTTTTTTGAGGGGGGGGGGGGTATACGCGACTTCAGACTCGTCTTCAAACTCATATAATTGAGTAGGGAAAGAGAAAACAACTATAGAACAGACGACCTTGCTCGCGGCCGGACGTAATATCCTTTCTAATTAAAACAGAAGGGCGCGTCGTCGCACTGGACGTAATAAGTCTATATTGTCACGTCTCGTTCGATCCCCCAGTCACCTGTCAGTGTAGCGTTATCATCTCGTCAACGTGTCGCAAACGCTTCAGTGTGCACTCTTCGTCGTTGCCATTGGGAAACAAGAGAGCCCTCGGCCAACATCTCTGACGCCGACGCCTGACCTGCGCACACGCACTGAGCCGACGGCAGGACAAGAGCAGGAATTTAATTAAAGATTTCACACGCGAACGTGCCTCAGATTTCCGTTTCTCTGGTCTCGTTCCATTCGCGCGCCATGTAGTGCCTGCACTGTGTAGACGTTTTCTTCGCTGCCGCTTCTCTCGCGACTGGAGGCAAGATTTCTGAAAGACTCGATTTGTATACTTACTGTATTATTAAGCTGATTCTGTCTCTCTCAAAAAAGAAAAAAAAAAAAGAGGAAATTTAACTTTACCGTAGCATTCTGTTTTGTGTGCGTCTATATTTCTAGACATATATTTTTTGTTCGTGCCTTTGGTGAGGGTTATCTGGCTGAGAAAGGATGTTCGAGCGTGCAGAAGAGAAGCCTTCGTCGTTTCCGTTTTCTATAGGCGACCGGGGCCCGGAGTTTGAAAAGAGACTGTGTCGGAGAAAAGACTCTTGGGTTTTGCCTCGGGACTTCCTTTGTCGAAGTTTTTGCGGCGTTAGGTATCACTTTAGACGGAGTCGTCTCGCCGCGCCTTTTCTTTACCGGGAGTCACGTAGGAAAAGCGGTAAAGAAATAGAAGAGAAGCCTATCGCACACGATAACAAAGCACGTTTTCGATTTGATGTTGTTTATACGCTGCCATCGCCTGGTGTATCGCAGGCGGTAGTTTTTGCTTTGAAAAGGAAGGTTTACAGTGCGCTTATTCTCTTTTTTTTTGTTTTTGTGTCGCCACCAGCGCCTCCAGCAGCAAACGCCGAGCAGTCATCATCTTGTCCTCAGGCTCTTCTTTCGTGATGAGCGACTGAAAAAAAAATATTTGGAAACTTGCGAGCTGAATTTCAGCATCAGGTTCACTACTGTGGAACGTTGCATAATACGCGAAAGAGCCCAAGGGCCACAAGAAGCGTGTGTTTTGTGGTGGGCGTGGTGAGGAACGTAGCGAGAAGTGGCCTCCGCACAGACCGCACAATGGGCTGCTGTCGACAGGAAGCTGCTTCCATTTCGCTTGATGTTCACGCTGTGTTCGCTGTCTCGGTATGCTCCCACACCTGTGTCATTGGAAAATAGTCGTATGTGAGACTGTCGGGTATTTGAGTCAACGCAGATAACTTTGTCAGGTTGTCAACCTGGATCAGAAATAAAGTCTCCCTCTCCATTTCACTCCCGGCTATGAACTCCAAGGCAGTGTGGTGATGCATAGAGATACGTTGTTTGCTGCCTAATTCGAACGGTAAATCTGGTCGTGAAAAGAAAGAGCGGAGAACTCAAAAGAGGCAATGAGTTTCTTTTTTTTCACATGTGGGTATCACTCCTGGTCTCGGCAAAATACAGTAGAATTCACCGTGTTTGCTTAGCGGTTATGGTGTTGGGCCGTAAAGTCCGAGGTCGCGGGATCGAATCCCGGCCACGGCGGCCGCATTTCGATGGGGGCGAAATGCGAAAGCACCCGTGTATTAGATTTAGGTGCACGTTAAAGAACCCCAGGTGATCAAAATTTCCGTAGTCCCCCACTACGGCATGCATCGTAATCATATCGTGGTTTTCGCACGTAAAAGTCCATAGTTTAAGATAGAGTGGATGGAACCCAGTCATCAGATGATTATTCAGCACCATTGGCGTTGGGCCTACCGACAGTGCCGCAGTGATCTGGAAGCAGTTCAGAAACACATGCAGCGTATGCGCCGTATTTTTAGCCAGCTGCCTGGTAGCTGGTAATTACAGTCATCCTAAATATTTCTCAGTGTCCTCTCCAACCTGAAGCGCTAGCGCTGCAATACTGCTCAGGATAATGCAGTGATTGTATGAACCGAAAACGTGTAAAACAGCGGTATCAGCATGACAATGACAACAACGAAATGTAATGCGTATTAAAAATTTAACGAAAAACATGTCAAACAATCCTTGCTGAAATCTGAGTTGGTTGACAGTCTTCCGAATCACTTCGCAAGCACAAGAATTTGTATGACTTACTAGATATGGGCTAAGGCGATAATTCGGGCCGATTGGCATTCTATACTTGGCAAGTGAGTAGTGCTAAAATAACAAGGACGCACTTAAACTATATCGCCATGTGTTGTCGTGCCTTACGGTCATCCTTGTCCTTTAGTACTGACAGTATGACGGATAGCAGGCCAATCAGCCTAGATTACTGCCTTAGCTGACAGCGAGCAAGCAGCGCTACTTCTTGTGCTTGCGTACTTAGTTGGAAGGCTGATGAACAGCACAGATTCCAGCAGGGATTGTGTAGCATGCTTTCTCATTATATATTGAAACACAGAAGCTTTTGTTATTGTCATTGCCACTGCTGACGCCGGTTCTGTGGCCGCTCGCCTGGCTTTGCATTAAAATTCTGAATCTGGGAACAGCCCATTCCAGGGCTCACACTATTCCTCTACTGTCAATCATGTACGGCTGCCCGTTCCACTAACATTGTAGCAGTAACCACTACCACTATTGCTGCGTCGCCTACTTATGTTATTGCCACAACGTCTCTCTCTATCTCTCTCTTGTTCTCATCTACGGCCACTACTACTGTCGCTACCACTGCTATATTGTAGCCTGATGATGCCGCAAGATCACTGCTGCAGCAATGCACTGCAACGTCCCGACCACTGCTTCTTCCAGTCCGGCCACTTCTGTGGCTGAAAGCAAGAAAGGAGAAAAAGGTAAGAAGAGAAGCAAATCTCGTGGCTTTCACCAAATGACTTCCCAGCTGGGCCTTTACCGACGAAAGTCCTTCCCAGCAAGCGCAATAAGGGGAAGCCCCCCTGGACGTTTTCTGTGGCCCGAAGAAGACTCCCTAATGATGCAGAAAAAGGGAGACCGAATCAAAGCTTTGGACGAAAAGCGGATAGACCACGTCAAGCAGGCCAGCGAATGGGATGGGGAAAGGAAAACATGCTGGGAAGCGCAGGTAAGGAGGAAACGCGCGTGATAATGGAAAGGGAAAGTGACATTGCGTCGGCTGAAACACCTTCCTCCTGCTGACCTCCTCCCAATCTTCCGTTCCTATTACCCAATGGCAGCACGATACGCATTTGCGATAGGTGAAGGTGCCCACACATGTGACGGCACACGCAGCCTTTTTTTTATCTTGTCACTATTTATTTTACCTGCGATATACGCAGCGCGAGCCGAAAGCACGTGATGCAAGTACCTGGCTTGACACGCTCTCTGCTTGCCAATCTCTGATTGCTAGCGAAGCATGCTCTCGACTTATAAGCCTGCCAAGAGGCAATCAAGAGTATGAAACGCACAGTTAATCCGCCTAGCTACACACATATATTTTTTGTTCCTACTTCTCCGTTTATAGAGCCACGATTAAAGAAAACAAGTGGCAGTTTAGCCTCACACTTCTTCGCAATGCCTGTTGCTCATTACTGCCCGTGCTGTGCATTTCACTTTCATGCCGGCGTACAGTATTATCCAGACATTTGAGCCTTTCAGCGTGAAGTTGTCAAATTAAGTAAGAAATCACTGCTAATCAGTCGCAAACGAAGTCGAACATGTCCAGCTTGATAAAATTAACGCTACTGAGCAGCCCTTTTAAAAGCTGCACTTTTGGCTTTGATGCTGTTACAAAGGAGACACAAAAGAGACCAGAAAAAAAAAAAAAAAAAAACGGCAACACTACGCCAACTTGCACTGGTTGGTTCCCCTCTCAAAGTTATATCTGTAGCAATTAGTTGTTTTGAATATGAAGACTCCTCTTTAGAAATTTGGTGCCCGAACCCCAGCAATGATGGTGACGTCACGGTTCGACCTTTCCTGTCTTGTCAGGCAAATCATGCTTACTTTGCAAATCTTCACTCTTTTGTGTTAGTGAACTATTAATTGTCCCCATACTCGTGCTACCGAAAACTCTGGTGTCGGAAGAGATGATGCGCGAATCCCACTGTAGCGTCACCACGTGTTTTTGCGTGTCTTTGCAGCTTTTTTGGCGTACGTAACAAGCCACGTCTCGGAGCACGATTTACCTATTCACAATTACAGGAAGCCTGGCCTACCAGTTCAGCGTATAGCTTTGTGTATATTGTCTGAATGACTTTTAACTACAGGCGTTTCATATTAAGCAAGCTTTAACTCGCCGTTCACGGGGGCACAAAGCGCCGCGACGCTTTGTTAAGACTTGTGCGCCCACGACCCCGTGGCGAGTTCTATATCGTAGGATCTTTGTCTGTAGACTCTGGTCCACCGCTTCTCACAGCATGCGTAGGTGACCGATTGTCCTTGGGCGCCAAAGTGGGGACCGTCATGCAGCGAGCGGTAGAAAGCCTATCCTCGGCGCAACCGCAGACAGCGCACGCTGGACTGCGAGCCATTCCGACGAGGTTTGGGTCGAGTTTCGTAAGCGTAAACCCGAGCTGAGACAGACGAGTGGCTTCGCGACGAAAAGACACTGCCTAATGCTGAAGCTGTGGGGACAGGTTGAGAGCGTGCAGCGCAACGCATGTGACACTTGGACGCGGTTTCAATCTATTAACGACGATGAATGGTCGAACCGATGAATTAGTCTAGCCGCGCAAGTCCTTGAAAAAATCATTGAAATACACTTATCATCTTCGCGAGCTTCATCTGAGAGGTTACTGTCACTTACGCCACAAGGGCCGGCAACTATTTCTAAAGATGATTTCATAGTGGTTATGTGTGACGTGGGAATGGCTAAAGGACCGCGACATAAACTGCCAGCTGTCCTTCGCATCTGTGTCGTATGGTTGTCTGTAGGCACTGTAAGGATGGTTTAGAGTCACAAATATTTATATTGCATTGGACGTTCTCGCTCGATGAAGCGAACAGCGCTGCGTATCGCTACGAGTGCCGCATTTGTCGACGATGTAATATGCGAAGTATTCACTTAGATAGTCAATGATCTTAACGGGACAGCCATGGCTGAGCTAGTAGACGTAACCGAACGTTTAGTGTATATGTGTGTGGACCTTCGCTGCTTCATGGAATTAAACAATGTGAGTTGTTGAATAACAGCAATACACAGATCAGCTTTATTCGGGAAGTCATCCTGGGAGGTCATCAGTTGGCTGAGCGGCTCAAAATAAATAAGTTCATTCCTTTTTTGAGTTTTGCTTTCTCTTTTTACTGGCATAACCGTGTATGTAATGACTGTGTACATGCGCTGGTAATCTGAGGTTTTACTGAATTCTCATAGGTTGCATACATATTGTACTTTCTTGCTAAGCGTAGAGAATACAAAGTTGTGCTTGACTTACGGGATGCTTTATTGCTTCTGTAACGAAGCAGACGCGCCTCGCGTTTTCGCTGGGAACTCGAGGACGATGACGACGATCCGTGCTGTCATTGCGAGAAAGCTCGGGCTGCTCGCTGCTGCTAGACTGATTCTCAAAGATTATCGCATTTGTATTAAAATCTCAGAACATTTGCTTTAAGGTGTGGAATATTTTTTTTATTTCTGCATTTGTTGTTCTTGCTTGTCTTTTCTTTCACGCCCTCAGTCACTGAGGTTGGCTTAATGTGCGTGCGACAGCTTTCCATACGAGTGCCAATTTTTCCAAGCTTGCATTCGCTCCACTCAGCCCAGTTCTAAACTATAAATTCATATATCGACCTTTTTCCAATTGCAAGCGTAAAAATTCGGCGGAGCCCACCTCACGATGACTCTCGACGGTAATGCGTTTAGCCTATTGAGTCAATATAGCGGCACAATGAATTGCCACCGTCGAATCAAATTGCGTATGGGGCATATGTTCTGCAGCGGCACGCATCTCTCTCGTCTCCAAGTACCCTTGCGCCATCTAGCGGAGCCACCACGAAGCCTGCGCATGGCAACTGACATGCATGGCTTACCGGTGCGTGCCAACACTGAGAAACGCGTCAAGCGGCAACCGGGCTTTTCTCTTGCGCTTCTTTCCGGACACGCTGCGCCATCTGGTGGCGCTACCGAGAAGTCTGCACGTGGCCTCTGAGACAAGTAGCGTGGCTTGTCGGCGCGTGCGAGCGCTAAGAAATGTTTCCTAGCTTGCCAAATAAGCGGTGGCAGATGCTCAGTGACGCAAGTTAGCGACAGGTTCACTAAAGAGCGGCACTTGCCCAGTGCATTCATGGCGCTGCTCGCTGAAACGATGGCGTGAAATACGTTCATTTGAAAGCGGCACATGCTTGGTGCATTTGTGACGCAGCCATATTAAACATCAGGTTGCTGTCCTTAAGTAACCCTTGTGATGCGGGTTCGATTCCGCCCAGCATCGGAGGAAGGCATATTGAAATCCCTATTGCAGAGCGGCACGTTCCCAGTGACACAGACCTAGTTAGCCAAGTTGGCGTCAAGCGCGTTCGTTGAAGACTATTCTTTTAGTCAATTTCTTTTAAATGCTAGAGTTTCACACGGACGCATGATTTATTCAACATATAGGAAGTAACAAATCTTATTATGTTTTCTCTCTGTGACCAACGCACTACTGTGTTTCATTTTTACAACATTCTGTAATGTGCTTTTTACACTGTTGCTTGATTTTGAGATAAGTGGACTATGCTGATTTTCGTTTGGGATCTTTTCAAAACCATTGTGAAAATAGTAACCCAAAATTTTCATAAGTAAGCTTGACATCTCTGTTTACGTGATTTTAACGCGATAGCGTTAAGGGATTCGTGTCGTAAAAAAAAAAAAAGAGCATAACGGTGTAGGCGTCTTGCGTCGGACGTCGTCAGGCGGAACATTATTCCGAACCGCAACCACACAGGCCCTCCGCGCGGTGCAGAGGCGTTACTGAACTAATTGGATTCCTCAAAGTAAGATGCGTCAGACAAACCTAAAGTACAACATAAGCACAACCTACAGACATGATAGCATCGGATTGAGATTTTAATACACCAGAAAACGTACTTCTGTCGCGCGGAAACCCAAATGTAAACCCCTTTTCCAGCGTTTCTACCATTCATACGGCGGCGCGCTGCTCTCGGTTCCTTGTAACAACATCTGGATGGCGCTCGCCTCCGCGCATGCGCGGCCCACGCAAGAGGCCGCGTTTCTACCAGAGAGTTCGCCCACTCGCCTTCGTGCATAGCGTTCGCCACCAGCGTTTTGCGGTAAACAATACGGTTACCTAAGAGTCAGTTGGCGGGAAGCGCGATAAGCAGTCGGGGATCTTTGAATGCTATCGCGTTCCGCTCTTAAAGGGGAAGCCTAAGCGTCCTCCAATTATTTTTTGCTTGTGTTAAGTGGGTGTTTTGCCCGCTGATCCCTACTCTATGTGGCACTTTAGGCTGGTCAGGTTGCCTACGAGCAACTTTTTCCCGGAACCCCGCCATATACATTTGTATAAACCTTGTGGGTAAATAAAGTCATTTCAATTTCAATATCCGTTGTTATCTGTTTCATCAGGAAGTCATAAATAAAGTTAGAAATAGGGAACCTTCATATGTCGTTGCCCTAACTGAGAGCTTAGCAGCCTACACAAAGCGGGTACTCAGCCATTCCGCCGCGGTCTTCGCTGACACAGCTCGTGCGAAGCCCTAGTCGTCCTCAACCGCTTTCGGCTGGAACACGGTTCATGTGTCTTACAGCGACCGCGGGCCCAAACGAAGCATAGAAAGCGTTCTTCCAAAGAGCTTGTGCTTCAAGGCTGGTAAACGGTAGAGAGGAGGGAAGAGGTGGGGGAGGGGTTGCCTACCGACCGTCTGCCGGTGCTACCGGTTGTGTAGAAGGGGATTCCAATTTCCACCGCGACGCGCCCTCACGCCAACGAGCGAGCTCTCGCAGAAAGAAGACGACCTCGCTGGAGAGGCACCGCGGTGCTGACCGCGTAATTGTAATCTCTCTCGGCGCAGCTAACGAGAACGCCTCGGTGCGCGAAATATTAATTAGACGCGCGGAGCGCTGGGCGCGTGCTCGAGGGCGCCCACCGCGCAACTCGTATCGCCACGACGTCAACCGCCACGCTCCAGAAAACCATGCTTCTAAGCAGCAGCGCCCGTCAACGCGGCCTGGCTTTGCCAGTGTGGATGAACTGCGGAGGCTGCGATGGAAACGAGGCATCATACTTTGGCGGCGTGTGCTTGTGCTGCTTCCTTGTTGTGTGTGGGCGGGCCGAAGCTTCCTTTCTCTGTATGTATTTGCTTGGACTCGCTTTACAGTTTAGTGCAGTACAGCGAGGCATAGACGCTTGCACGTCTCGTGCACGTCGCGCAGCTGGCAGGTTCGAGCGCTCTCACTGCACTCAACGATGCAGCAGTTACGATGCACCGTTGAAATCATTAGTGATTTCAACGGTGGCTGAAGTGGCGCACTTTCGCAATGTTTCATTTGTGCGTATGATTCGAAACCCTAGCTAAGGAAGGCATTGTACCATAGTGCATGTAATAGTATATAGAAAAAGTCAAGCACAAACAATGAATTAACTGGTATCGATGGTCTACGATGTGTGTGGTGTTTTTCTTTATTTCTTGGTTATATTGCGCTCAGTTTTACACAGACGATATTAAGTGAAGGACGTGGACGGACGTAGCGGATATAACCATGAACGTTCACCAGCTAGCCCCCTTCATTGCTTCTTTATTTCTCTTGGGGATGGCTCGTGATTTGGTGGGAATGATCATATATTCGCTGAACATCGGCATTAGCAGCCGCGTACACTGACGTAAGACAGTTGCTCCCCTGTGTATGTCCATATTCAGTAGCACTATAAGTCAACCTCGAACACCTACAAAGTGCGCGTAAAAATAAAGGAGAGCCTAGCGGGGGAAAATTTAGAGCGATTGGCATGTGGAATGAAGTATAATGCTTGAATGCGAACAGCACTGATAAATATTTTCGCAGGGTAGCGCGCTTGTGTCACATCTCACTTCTTTTTCGGTGCATTATTTTAGAACTCCCCTGTAGAGCATATTCATTACAAGAAGAGTGTGAAGAGTGTACGAGAAATCTGGAAGATTATAACGCAAGTATAAAATATAGAACAAGCTGTTAGGCACGTGGAGGAAGCTATGGGCACTTGATTTGATTTTAGAATATTGCAGTCATCTATCTCTTCTCAATCCTGGGAAAGACTGATCAGGAAAAAAAATAAGGAAAAGAAAAGAAAAGGAAGAAACAGGAACATGAGCGAACATAGCATAATATAGAGACGGAGATTGTCATGTTCTTGAACAATTATATAATCGTTTTCTATTTCTCTGTTTTCCACGGTGCTTTATCGGCTTGTTTCGATAGTGTTTTGTTATTTTGTTGTGGAGTTGTTTCGACGTGCTTTGCAATTTCATGAGTTCTTTTTCTTTTTTTCTTGTAGTTTTTCTTGGCTAAGATTTTAAGTAGCCGCTCCTTCGAATGAGACAAACATTTCATTTATAATATTAAAAAAAGAAGAGGAAGACTATAAGTGAACGACACTGTTAAAGTCACTTTTGAAGCCCGCCGCACCTCGTCTGCTATTGCACGTAACTAATAGACGGTGCGCATAGACGACAGACGGCGCTGTCACCTTATACCGCGTGCTCGTCAGCCTCTCGAATAACGTAGCGGGGCAGGAGTGTGACCGTCCAAGCGTTTGCTGTGCGTATTCTGATACAGAAAAAGAGATTTACAATAAAAGACCCAGGGCCCCGCGCCGCAGCCACGTTTGCGCGCACTTGCCGACGTGTGCGTTCCGGCTGGTTTGGCTTACCCGCGACGCCCAACCCGGACGCGGGTTCATCCAGCGCCGCGCGGTAGCTCAATTCTCGCCGTATCTGCTGCGCCGCAGATGGTGCCAGATTCGCTCCGAGGGTGCGAGCGCAGGCATCGAAGCGTGCGCACTGTCTAAAGGCCCCAATATTGCCGGAAACCTAATTAACGCTGTCTGGGACGAGAACGCCTAGTACGGAATATAAAATGCCGCGCTCGCCCAGTTTCCTCCAGCTTAAGGCTGTTATAATCCTGCGGCACTGCAATGTGATCACGCATACTTGGGTTAAATAATTTTTCCCACTTTGTTCCGAGAAAGTCTCGATTGAGCTCTAGAACGTGAGGCAGCCGACCTTTGAAGCCGAAGGAAGCGATCACCATACACTGCGTGGGAACGTTCGCGCAACATCTGAAGTAGCAGTGCGAGAAGTATTCTGCTGATATAGGTCAGGCTTTGCATAAGCAGGCTTCGTCAGACTTAAAACGTACTTCTTAAGTCTCGATGTAAGGAACTTCAGAGATCGAGAAAACAGCTTATTTAAATATAAGGAACCGCCAGTGTACTATCTCGTTCGTGCACCGTGCATGACCTTCGACATAGGAAAAACTGCAAGCCCTTTTCGCAACATTCCAAATGGAATAACATGACTTGCGCGCCGGGTGGCTACGCTTTGTTTCACAATAATCTGGAAGCTGCGAGGTCGTTAGCAGGGTAGAAAAACTGGGCCAGTTGGTAACCGCTCATGACAGATGGCGCAAGCGGTGCAGACGAAGAAAAAAATTTGAGAAATATCGAGCGCCCTATCTCCTTCTGCGCCGTCTACTCTGTTTGCACCATCTGTAATGGCTGTCTCCGAGAAGTTTTCTGGATATCCAAATTGTACTTGAGACGGGGCTGACGACGCTCTGACCCCGAGGAATACAAGGCGAGTGGACACGTTTGTTCCCTTGATCGAGCATCTGTTTGGCTGAAGCCTAATGTTGCTTTTATACTTCAGTGCCGCACTATTGCGAAGCAGTGAGCAGAACACACTACAGAATGCGAGGACACGTCACGAAAGTCACCATACAATACATTATGTTTTTTGCCATCGTTCACAACGCAAAAGCGCTCGTGTGAATTTAAAAATCAGAAAGCCGGCAGATCCCACGTCCTGTAGGAATCGATGCTATGCGAAGCAGTGTGCGGAGAGCCTACCAAATTAACGAAACGGTCATGGCAGCGCCAAGATGTAGGCGGCTGTTTCATGACCTACATGACACACATGCCATTATATTCATGTCATGACTGATCATTTGTGTTCGTCATGCGCTCTTGTCATACTATACCAATTTTTGAACATACCAAGTTAACGAAACGACCATGAGAACACCAAGACGTAGGCGGATGGATGGATGGATGGATGGATGGATGGATGGATGGATGGATGGATGGACGGACGGACGGACGGACGGACGGACGGACGGACGGACGGACGGACGGACGGACGGATGGATGGATGGATGGATGGATGGATGGATGGATGGACGGACGGACGGACGGACGGACGGACGGACGGACGGATGGACGGATGGACGGATGGATGGATGGATGGATGGATGGATGGATGGATGGATGGACGGACGGGCGGACGGACGGACGGACGGACGGACGGATGGACGGATGGATGGATGGACGGATGGACGGACTGATGGACGGATGGATGGACGGATGGATGGACGGATGGATGGATGGAGGGACGAAAGGACGGATGGATGGATGGATGGACGGATGGACGGACGGACGGACGGACGGATGGACGAATACTATCAAAGTGGCCACTGTTCGCCAAGGAATTCTTCACATTTAATATGTACGATGAAGAGGCCCAGGTAGTAAAAATTAATCCGTAGCCCTTCAGCACGACGTCCCTTATGACAACACTGTGCAACGTTTGGATGTTTCGCTTTATTTCCCTCCTTATGCCCTTCCCCTTCTAGGGTAGCAAACCAGAAGCTTATTTTCGGGTTAACTTCTGTATTTTTCTCATCTCATTTCTCTCTCTCCACCTCGGTGTTAAGGCGCAAGCCCTTATCGGTCAGTCTTTTCTTCGACCCTGTGTCCGTCACACGCAAGATCTATGCCCTACGGAAGCTTTTGCGAACTGGTAATACAGCTAACACCGCAGAGAACCGGGCACAATGGCGATATGCAAACGGAACATTTATATTGTCATGTGGCGCTTTATTCTGATCTTTTACCTTTACATCTTTGTTTCTTTATTTTTTTAGTGACGTTTCTTAGTCACTGGGATCAATTCTTTATGTTTGGGACATCCGAGCACCTCAGTGACCTATTTTCTTAAAATGTTGCTCTCTAACAAACAACGAAATTTCTTGACACAATGTCGGCCTCTGTTCGTCAAGTTGAACGACCACGACCTAGCACAGCTTCGAACTCTTTCGGCGAGCTAACGATGCGATACGGAGAGCGGCGCAATCTTTCGCCTTATTGTCGACCGCAGTGCCCCAGAGCGGCGTCGCTTAGCGAATTCGTGCAAAATGAAGCGGTGTCATATCGCCGACCGAGCGTAGCGCGAAGTATTTAGACCTATGTATTGGATGTTTACGTGGCTATTTGACGATTTAGGGATCGATAACCTCTTCTTCTTTTTTTCTTCGTTTTTCTCGGAAACGAGAGGAACTAGCGCGCGGCACACGTCGAATTCTGCGACCGTTAGTTCCAAGCCAGATCGAAATCAATGGGCGGATCAATGCTCCATTTCGGCCAATCAAGATCGACACCGCAGGCGCAGGACAGGAGATTTCGCGACGCCGGTCCTCGCCATTTCCTCCTGCCCGACTGAATTGATTTTGTGCTTTTACCAGTGCTTTTTACTGGCATTTTTCTCTTCATGCACTTTGCTTCTCCTCATATCATTCAACCCGGCATGCTATGCCAGTTGTGTTTCTTTTGAGTCAATCGGTAGCGGCAACCAAACCTAGTATTTATCTGTTCCACTCTATATAACGATGGTCACGAAACGTAAATGTGTCGCCGCGCAAGATGAAAGAGGTTTGACGGGACAGGGGCATTTTTATATAGCCATCTTTACACTCATAATTACTTTTGACCCTTATTCCTAAAAAGGTAAGAAGAAGAAAAAAAAACGAAGCCAGATTTATAGGCACAGATTTAGTCCGAAATTGCCTGTGAGTTTTCGTGGAGTACGGACATGCCAGCTGGAGATTTCTTTAGGTCAGCCTTCCTCGTTTTACTTTTGCGTCGCTCACCTCAATATAATCAAGTTTTGCCGAATGGCTCTTCTGCAGCCCATATAATACCAGTTTTCACGGGCGCAAGGCAATTTCGGATTATCGTCTTCATGAAAAAAAGGTATATTTTTTTGCATTAGTTGCAAGCAGCAGCACATGCAGAGCTTGTAAAGCATGCGATAGTATGTATTCTCAAGCGAGGCGTGGCTTCTAATATCAACCGACTAAGACAACATAGCAGGGCCATCCAAGGCTACGTGTTCCGAACGTGTCGCTCGTCCGTCTCAGAGTTTGATTTACAAAATTGTGGCTGTTAAAAAGCTTGCTCAGAGTGATTAATGAAGTATTTCGGCTGAAAATTAATTTCTGTCACTTGACTCGCTTTCAATGTTTGCACAAGTACGCGAAACATGGTTCTGCAAGAAAATTATATATATTAGTGCCTAGCACTTTACAACTTCACCTACTGAACCCATAAGGATTTGCCTTCAATATGTAAACACGCTTATTGGTTACTTCGGTCAGGAAAAGTCTCCTTGGAGTCTCGGGTTCTGACAGAAATCTACCAAGTTAGTAATTCTTTCCGAGGGAAACTACGATATATTTGTTTATTGTAATTATCTTACTAGATTGCTCTAGAGCTGCACACTAGGTTGAAATTACTTAAGTGCCAATACAATATAGGAATTTTCTTGACATGCTATACATAATAAAATTTTCGGTTTTCGTTCATTCTCCTTCATAATTTTCGCAGTGAAGTACTCCTCGTAAAATCATGTCGCAAAGTGCATTAGACAGGCCTGCTTATTGACATTGAATTTCTATCACTGTCTAGTTTTTATTCATATGGTAAGTGAGATATGAATTTTTCAATTTGGCCCCTGCGCTACGCTCGCCACAGTTCCCTGCTACCACTTCACCGTACAGCGCAGTGACCTTGCTTCAGACAGTTGGCCCGCATGCTTTCGTAGTGCAATGTGACCTTGATCAGCACGTGAGGACTCGACTGCATTACGTGGTTTTATTACCTATTAGAACATTTCTGTTAGTGGTGTCTTTTTCAAATGTAACATACTCGGCTCAACGACAATGTGGTACTTATGCCGTATGCAATGAAAGCACTTCAGTGCTTCTTTAAAGACGCTGGTATATTCGACGATTAATGACCGCTCCGCGTGGAATTCGGGGCTTCTCATTCGTTTGCCTGAAGCAAATTTGTGCACCTCAGACATCCGCGGACTTTGTTTCAACTGAACATTTTCGAGTGAGACTGTTACCCATAGTGTCGACTGTCGGCACATGCCCTGCTTTTGACATGATCTGAATTTGCACACATATGTGTAATGCGGTTATGATTATGCTCACAACAATCGTGAATTCTTCGCGTACATCGATCTCGCTCGAGCTTACTTGGCGTTTTACATAGTGTAGCCTGACGCGGAAAAGTTGCGCTCAGCTTGCAGTATCTCAATTTGTCATGCCTTCCCACCTCCACCCCCTCGCTTAGCCTAATTATTTCTTATGTTTATTTTTCTCCGTGGCAACATTTTTTTCACTCCGACAAACTGCTCGCGATCGGAATGGAGGTCTCACAGCTCCGTTTATAGCGGTTTCAGTGCGCAAATGTATATCCCATGACCGGTGAATTTCCTTATTATTTTTTTTTTGTGCTATGATTCCAGGGGGGGGGGGGGGGGGCTTCATAACGCAGCTGATGATTTTGTAGCCATTGCAGACACTCTCTCGCTCGTGTTCACCTAGTTTCTCATCAAGTTGAGTTCCTTCGCGCGCGTTGTGCGTGTGCTAATCCGCGTACTGTGCGTGAACAAGGCTGCGAAACTAAACTGCCGCCGGGACGAAGTTGCCTTCACTGAGGCGTAACGACCCAAGCAGCGGCAGTCGCTGCGTATGCATTGGGTGCGTGCTTGGTTTTATATACCCGCCGTGGTTGCTCAGTGGCTATGGTGTTGGGCTGCTGAGCACGAGGTCGCGGGATCGAATCCCGGCCACGGCGGGCGCATTTCGATGGGGGCGAAATGCGAGAACACCCGTGTACT
Source organism: Dermacentor andersoni (assembly GCF_023375885.2). Lineage (NCBI taxonomy): Eukaryota > Metazoa > Arthropoda > Arachnida > Ixodida > Ixodidae > Dermacentor > Dermacentor andersoni. The sequence continues at coordinate 35,441,697 of NC_092817.1, forward strand.
TAGATTTAGGTGCACGTTAAATAACCCCAGGTGGTCGAAATTTCCGGAGTTCTCCATTGCGGCGTGCCTCATAATCAGAAAGTGGTTTTGGCACGTAAAACCCCATAATTAATTAATTAATTGGTTTTATATGTTCTCATTGTTGATGTTTGTGCGTAAATTGAGCCACGGCCGTTTTCATTTTTTCGTGCTTGCGTGAGCGCGCAAAGTGTGAGTCACGCTTAACACCCCATCCGTAAACCGGATGCGGCGCGAGGAAGCGTTATCAGTGGTGCCTTAGCGAAAGCTGTTGATGCCAGATCAGTTAAGAAAGAATTCCTACAAATCGGGGGTTTTACGTGCCATAAACACTGTCTGATTACGAGGCACGGCCGTAGTGAGGGACTGCGGATTAATTTTGACCAACTGGTTTTCGTCTTTTTTTTAACATGACCTAAATCTGTATACTCGAACGCTTTTACTTTCCTCGAATACATTGCTCGTGGGGACCCAGTGTAAATGGAAATTTGTGCACATGCGTGCGATATGCGCAGTTTGCCGCATCCACGCGCGCGTACGGGAGACAGTACGGGTTTGGCGTAAGTCGGCCGTTATGGGTGAAAGGGAAGAGCATTTGCAAATCACCATTAAAGGGACAAGGGACACCATTAAAGGGAAAGACAGACCGTTTAGACTAATGAAGTATTCTTCTAAAGTATTTTAGGCTCTTTTCTCGATGATAGGTTGCTTATTAAAAGAGAAAGCGAAAGCCACAGTTTAACTTTGTTTTCTTTCGCGCACCGTAAACACTGCCATGCGACGTCAGTGAGTGGTGACAGATTTAAAGGTATGTTCTCGAACATGGGCTCTTATGGCTCGCTAAAAGTTCGTGAAACTTGTTAAGTTAAGCCATGGCTATTTTAGTGTGGCATGCAGTTTATCGTTAACAATGAGAAGTTAACTAGGCCCCAACGGACGCCGTCAAAACCCATAACCTCACGGGGAGCTGAAGCGAGAACTTCAAGATGGCGGCGCCAGCCGTTTCAATTTTTTTTTTGCATCCTGTCTGGCTTACGAAACCCCTTATCCCGCCGAGAGCACTTTTCTTTTCTTTCTTCTTTCTTTTTGTTTGGTGGAAGGCTAACTAACTAATATAGGTGAACTTAATTTTCTCTTTGCAGTCTTTTTAACAGCAGAACACTTTCGCATTAGCCTTGTTCGGTGAACACAAAAGAGAAATATGTTCAGAGATATGCGAGTAATTTTGTTACGTCTGCCGCTTGTGGTTTCTTGTGGCCGTGCAATGTGCTGCTAAATTTTCTTTGCACTGCAGTGCAATAGAAGATGCGCGTCTTACAACCGGACTCGGTCGATGTCATACCGTAACGACAAGGTGCGACATAACTCGTATACTGGTATCATCGCAGTATTGCGCAGTGCGGTTTGTTACGTCTCTCATAGGAACGTTATTCTTCTTTCATTTATCAGGAGCCACGCGAGGAAGAAATAAAGAAATTCCCTGAGCGCCTGCTGCAACGCTCGTTACCCGAACTTTCTATGTCGGCAAAGCCGATCTTATGCCGTGTTTCTTTTCTTATAATAGGTTTATGAGTTTGGGCACTGCGGAAGACGTGTAATCCCGGCTTGCGAGCGGCAAGTCAAGCTTTATGCGACACTTGTTGTGTTTAGTACATTTTTCCTTCTTTTAACACCACACACGCGCGCTCTGTCATCTCGCGATATTTGCAGGCAATTTAACATATTGCATTTCTACTTTCCCTTATTAGAGAGAGAGAGAGAGAGAGGAGAAAACGAGAACACTCACAATCTGTAGGGATCAACTTGACGCAGTTGTTCCCCGCAAACACCATTAGTATAGAAGCGCATTCGACGACTTTGTTTCCATTTCGCACACCCGAAATCCACTTTTCGCATTGAGTTCTTCTTTTTCTTTGTTTTCAGAAAGATTTCGGGACCACGATCTCATTAAAGCAGACGTCTGTATCCGCAACAAGTTCAGAAATATTTACGGTCGGTTCCAAACCATCGTTTCGCGTTATAACCTGAGCGAAGGAAACGAAAAAAGTAAAGAGGGTGGGGAGGGAGAGAGGGAGGCGAGAGCGCAGTAAACCGGATACACTGGCTTTTGTTACACCGGTCTTTTTCTTTTTTAACTCACGTTTAGCTTATCGGAGGCCCTTCGTGGTGCGGTGGCTTATTGCCTCGCCGCTGACTGAGAGACGGGAAAGAAGCCAAACGAATAGATGCCTATACGGTTATTTCTGGAGTTTACGTCAACGTGTTCCGTGATCCCTGTACGGCGCAGGTGAAACTCGGGTCTAAGAATAATTATTGTTACCGAGCATTCCGGAACATTCTGCTATGATTCTCTCCTCCCCCGTTTTACGTCCGCCCTCTCCACTCCCGCATTCATCTATGACAACTTTTTTCATTCCATGTGAGCAGTGAGAAGACATAAGGCAGGATCATCACCCGCACGATGACAAATGACAGCATCGTGCGTCGGCGTCTCCGTCGGCGACGGTGATCTACACGCTCTCCACTCGACGTCACAGAGACAAACTTTTTTCAATGCTACCCATCGTCGATGTGGTGTTGCGGTTTGTAGGCGTGAGGTGTAGAGCGGCGAAGTCGTTAGGTAAGGCCGCGGCAAGCTGCTCTGGACACGGTTGGATTTTATTAATTCGGGAAAACGACCGACGAGTTCCGAGCTCTGGAACGTGATCATAGCGCTTGGTGCCGCGTTTCTGTAGCAGGCTTGTGTAGACTATTGCTTTGGGGGCAGAACACGTACGTACCTGTCGCTGTGCGAATGAGTTGCCACCTGTCGTGTGTGTGTGTGTGTGTGTGTGTGTGTGTGTGTGTGTGTGTGTGTGTGTGTGTGTGTGTGCGTGTGCGTGCGTGCGTGCGTGCGCCTGTGCGTGATATACCGACAATGGGTGCAATGCAGCTGAGCTGCGATCTATAGCGGAACGCGTATTTCGTATAGTCCTGTTGGGTGTTCGTGCCTGTGTGAATGCGCTCATCCATGTTCCTGACTTCACGTTTTCACGTCCTAGCTCCTCACGTACTCTGAATTCACGCCAGTTCGCATGCGTAATTGCAAAAACGAAAATGTTGTTATTACTAACAGCTGCAATCGTCTTCCGTGTCAATTCATGCGTGTGCGATTCAGTGAGTTTCTGAAAAAGTGTCGAGGGAAACGTTGCATGCGGAATGCGAAAAAACGGTGCGTGCACAAATTAGTGGGGGGGGGGGGGGGACCGTAACTGCATCTGCAGTGAGAGAAACCAATGCAGAGATGCACCTTATGCGACGGTTCGACAACGATGATTGGAGGCGTTCATAAAAACTTCATTGGATTAGCGTGTTTTCCATGTTATTCGGGCATGGAAGAAACTGTGCGCCTTCGCGGAAAGCTCGTAGTTTAGTAACTGAATGAACCAGCTAACTTGGAAAGAGCTTTAATGAGACACCTGATTCGCTCGGACATCTCATTAAAGAATACGATTTATTCGACTGCTGGCGTATGAGTTCGGCGATGTAGCTGCAACGCCGCGTTTAATCACGTTGTCGTATTCAGCGCACTTTGAACGCCTGCTCGTCCTTTTCATTCAGTACACGATTAGTTTATGGCTATGCTAACCGAAGGGCTAATTCAATTAACCAATGGAAGTGGACTGCTGCGCTGAGGCGGAGCATTTGGAGGCACTTCATCATCACTATCATCATCAGCCTATTTTATGTCCACTGCAGGACGAAGGCATCTCCCTTCGATCTCCAATCCTGCGCCAACCGATTACAACTAGCGCCCGCAAATTTCCGAATTTCATCGCCCCACCTAGTATTCTGCCGTCCTCGACTGCGATTCCCTTCTCTGGGCACCTATTCTGTAACCCTAATGGTCCAACGGTTATCTAACCAGCGCATTACATGACCTGCCCAGCTCCATTTTTTTTCTTCTAATGTCAATTAGAATATCGGCTATACCCGTTTGTTCTCTGATCCAAACCGCTCTCTTTCTGTCTCTTAACGTTATGCCTAGCAATCTACGTTCCATTGCTCTTTGAGCGGTCCTTAACTTGTTCTCAAACTTCTTTGTCAGTGTCCAAGTCTCTGCCCCATATGTCAGCACCGGTAAAATGCACCGATTGTACGCATTTTTTAATGATAATGGTAAGCTTCCAGTCAGGAGCTGACAGTGTCTACCGTATGCGCTACAACCCATTTTTATTCTTCTGTTAATTTCCTTCTCATGATCAGGGTTCCCTATGAGTATTGACCTAGGTAAACGTAATCCTTCACTGAATCTAGAGAACGACTGGCGATCCTGAACACTTGTTCTCTTGCCCGGCTATTCGTCATTAACTTTGTCTTCTGTATATTAATCTTCATCCCCACTCTTACACTCCCTCTGTTAAAGTCCTATGTCATTTGTTGTAACTCGTCTCCAGTGTTGCTGAACAGGACAATGTCATCTGCAAACCGAAAGTTGCTGAGATATTCCCCGTTGATACTCACTCCTAAGCCTTCCCGGTTTAATAGCTTGAATACTTATTCGAAGCACGTAGTGAATAGCATTGGAGAAATTGTGTCTCCTTGTCCGACCCTTTTCTTTATAGTTATCTTGCTACTTTTCTTGTGGAAAATTAAGCTAGTTGTGAAATCTCTGTAGATATTTTCTAAGATATTTACGCAAGCGTCTCGTACCAACACCACCTAGATAGCACAAGGCCTGTTCACTACGCTCCATGACGTCATGCTACTTGGCCCGAAATTTCCATTGCCAAGGCTGGCGTGACGAAAGGGGCGACGTCAAAGTCGCTGTTGCTTACTCGGGAGCATCCCCATTAGATTCTATGGCAGTCGGGCCAGGTAGCATGACGTCATGAATAGGAGTGAACAGGCCTTGTGCTATCTAGGTGGTGTTGCTTGTACCCGTTGACTACATAATGCTTCTATGACTGCTTGTGTTTCTACTGAATGAAGTGCCTTTTGGTAATCCATGAAAGCCATATAGAGAGGCTGATTGTATTCTGCTAATTTCTCGATTACCTGGTTAATGACATGGATATGATCCATTGTAGTGTAACCGTTCTTGAAGCCAGCCTGTTCCCTTGGTTGGCTTCAACCAAGTGTTGCCCTTAATATATTGGAAATTATCTTGGTGAATATTTTATATAATACTAGGAGTAAGCTAATGGGCCTATAATTCTTCTCTTCTTTAACGTCTCCCTTTTTGTGGATTAGTATAACGTTTGTATTCTTCCAGTACACTGGGACCTTCGAAGTCGATAGACAGTTCGTGTAGAGGGCCACTATTTTTTCAAGCATATCTCCTCTATCTTTCTTTTAAAGCGACTGTTATTCCATCTTCTCCTGCCGATTTGCCCCGGTTCATCTCTTGCAAGGACCTGCTAAATTCATCGCTAGTTAAAGAAGGAGCATCTCTACCCTGTTCACTATACTTCGAATGGAGGTAGCGTGGATACTGTGGGTACTATACAGGTCAGTATGGAGTTTTTCTGTTGCTTTTATTATACCTCCGAAAGTGCTGATGATCTTACTCGGCTGATATTTCAGTGCATACATCTTTGCTTGTCCTAATGCCAAGTTGCCTTCACACTGATTTTATGCTGCGTCCATATTTTATTGCTTCCTCAGTCTTTCTCACGTTATAATTTCAAATATTCCTTATTTTCTTCTTGTTAATCAGTTTTGACAGTTCCACGAATTCTGTCTTATCTCTTGAGTTGGACACTTTCATTCTTTGTCGTTTCTTTATTAGGTCCTTTGTTACTTGAGAGAGCTTGCCTAGTGGTGCCTAGTAGTGGCGGAGCCAGCCTAGTTACGGTTTCATTCATTAGCTCGATGTCATTTTCACCGCTCTATTCTAAACCTGCATATTTGTTTGCAAGTACCAGCCTGAATTGGCCTGCTTTTACCCTTACTGCATCTAGGTTGGCTTGTTTCTTCCTGACCAATTTTACTTCTTTTCTCTTCAAATTGAGGTGAATCCTAGACCTCATTAACCTATGATTACTGCAATTTAACTAAAGCTTCTACATCTTGCGCTATGCTGGGATCAGCAGAAAGTATGAAATCTATTTCATTTCTTGTTTCACCAATAGGACGCTTTCAGGAACACTTTTTGTTCCTACGCTTACTGAAGGAGGTGTGCAGTATTCACAGCTTTTTCCTTTCATTGAATTCTACCAACATCTCTCCTCGAGTGTTTCTAGAATCGACGCCGTAATTGCGAATCGCTTGTTTACCAGCCTGCTTTCCCCCACTTTTGTAATGAAGTCGCCAATTACTACAGTACACTGAGTTCCTACTTTTCTCATCGTTAATTCAACATCTTCATAAAACTAATGTTTCAGCATCATTATGACTGGAGGTTGAAGCGTAAGCTTGTACTAAGTTTAATCTATACCTCTAATTAAGTTTGCTTACTACTACTGCTACCCTTAATGCTGTAGAATTCACCAATGCTGCCCGCTATGTCATTATGTATCAGGAATCCTATCCCATATTGCTTCTTATCTGGGAGACCTCTATAGAAGAGGATATGGCCGCTAGTCAACACTGTATAAGCCTCACCAGTTATTTTAACCTTAATAAGGCTAATGATGTCCCAAACAATGCCTGATAGTTCCTCAAAGAGTCATGCTAAGCTAGCCTCACTCGAGAGAGTTCGGGTGTTAAAGGTTTCCAGGGCAGTTCCCATTTTCGCTTGCAGGCAACAACGTCATCCTCCTCTTCCTCAAGTTTAGCACCAGGAATTGCTGTTCAAATTTCACAGAAATCAGTAAACTCAAATAATTCTGACAAATACGCTTAGGCACCTGGACGTGTGAGTATATTCTCTCAAGCAAAACGATCACATGTCGTTGCTAGCGAGGTGCTGCAGCAGGATCCACTAATCTGCCTATTCCAGATCTCACAGAAAGGAAAAGCATATTACATGGCATAGCTGGCCGGCTTGGGATTTCGAATGCAAGTAAACACAAGGGACACGTCGAGGCCAATGTAAATGACACGTGGTCTTTGGCTACATGTAGAGTAAGTTCCCATTCCTTTATTTGTGCGTGGGCAGGCGCGTTTTTCTTCATTGTGTCATTATGCCATCGCCACGCAATCTAGCTTAGACTCCATCTTGGCTCCGCTCATGTTGTTCGTCTTTCATTCTAGAGAATATCAGAACGTGCTGTACAGAACACGCCGTCTACAGTAAACCACCAGAGACTGACAATATAGTATAGCAACTTGAGGCGAAGCACATAGTTCTTTTTGTTGAAAAATAAGATAGCGGGGAGCTATAACACTATTATTTTTGTCTTCTGCGTGTGGCAGGTCGAGAGAAAAAAATAATAACATCAGCACGACGCGACTTATCGCAACGTCCCGCTGGCATCTACCACGAATAAAGGACTCCCGCTGGCATGCACAAAGAGTATACATATAGAGAGAATAAGGAAAACGGGCTGGCTGGGAATTGTGCGCGCCGACTGGCACCACGCGCCGAGCCCCGCTCCAGCAGCGGGAACGCAATTCCTCGTATATGCCGTCTCTCACCCCCCATCCCGTGCCCTTCTCCTCGCAGACGCAATACTACAGAGAAGCAAGGAACATGCGTCATTTGGACGTGTATTCTGTTGGGACCCCCCTCCTGGCTTCTGCCCCTGCCAGTTTCCCTTAACGCCGGCACTCTTTCTTAGCTCTGTGCAGTCCGTGCCTGTATTATTATTTATTATTAGTGTTTTTTTTTTCTAGTGCGAGCACTGCGGGGTCATAATGTGGTCTGCAGTCTGCACTCCCTGACGCACCTCGGTCGGAGGCGGGGCGCAGAGAATAGGCAGCGAAGAAGCAAAATGGCGCCGATTTGCCTTCTTGTTCGCACTTTTTGTGCTGGGCCACGGAAAGTCTCGTCGACTCGCGCGATCTTGCGACAAGTATATAACCTTCCGTTTTTTTTCCCATTATAAGGCGGCTTCCACCGCATCCGCGCGCTGCATTGTCCTCTCCGATGCCGAAGACGCCGACTTCGCGGTGACGTCTCTCGGCCTTAGTTGTTGCCGATGGTGTCCGATAGTATACAATCCAGGCCGAACGGCGTATGCACCTTTTCGTATATAGGTACACCGCTCTGTACTTCTGTTTGCGCAGTCATTCCCCCTCGCCCTTCTTGTCGTTGTCGTTGCAAGACCGCGTCGCTAATCTTCGCACTATCTCTCTCTCTCTCTCTCTCTTTTTTTTTTTTTCGCGCCCGTTCTATACCATTCGGCCACAGGGATCGCATATCGGACTCCCCTCTCCTCACGTATACACCATCCGCCGCTCCGCCGGATTGCGAGCCATTAGGCTCACGGGATGTGCTTCTTTTCCCTCCTGAAACATTTTTATTCCTCGCTTCTTCTTATTCTTCTGCTCCTGTCTTTGATTCTTCTCGTACGGTTCCGTGCGTAGTTATCTCGGCTTCTTTATGTTTCGGAGCCCCAGCCCCTTCCTCTCCTTTTATCTTCCCTCCCCCGTCCCCCTTTTAGCCTTGACGCCGTTACGAGATGGCGCTGTTCGTTTATATACACTCGGTCGGTCGGTCGCACGCGCGCGTACGCGTGCGTGCGTGTTGTGCTTTAGGTTTTTTTTCCCGTCTGCTTCTCCTATACCGCCGCAACCAGAATTGCCACCCCTTCTTTTCGTGTTCCGCTCCCTAACGCCGCTCGCGAGCTCTCGCTTCTCTGCTTCCTTTTGTTTCGCCTCGTCTGCGGGTGCAGCCACGCGCCATGCAGGGAAGCATGGCGAGCAGGGCCATTGCAGACCGCGCGGGGCAGCGTGCGGCCATAATACACAGAGCCAGTTGTGCTAGCAGCACGCTTTCAACCAGAGAGAAAAAAAAAAGAAGAGGGCAATAAAAAGAATGTGGTGGGACGGGGGGACGGAGTGAGCGAGAAGAAGGAGCTCTGGGAAATAAAGAAGAGTAAGGCGTCTTCGCAACTCTGACGCGAGGCCACGTGCCGCATCGTGCTGGTCGTAGCGGTGCGCGCCGCCGTGGGCTTTATGTGCTTCGGAAGCGTCCGAGTGCTATGGACGCTGAAGCGCGCGCTCGTGCCCTATAGAGATAGGCGCCTGGACGGCCGTGCGGCCAGCCGCCAGGCCGTGGCCATGGCCATCAGCGGGACGCGTTGGCCAGACCTCGGTAGCAGTGGGACACGCTTCTCTTCCTCTTGGCCCTTCACGCGTACTTTCTGTTGGACCACTACTCTTTCGAATTTCTGCGTGCTTTGAGGTCCCGCCTCGTCTTGGCTCCATGCGGAACCCTCTCCAATGTATATTTCTATTTTCACGCACTATGGGGCACCCGCGTCAGCATCCCTGCAGCTGACTCCTGGTAGAATGAATTTAAACAGTATGCAGGCTGTCCCTTCGATGTAGAATGTATTGCATGCTAGCAAGCTTGCTCCTTTCGACTATACAGAATACGCAGAATGTCATGGACAAAAGTCGCTATCAAACTTGTCTGCTTGGGCATGCTATTGCTCACTGACTTCTAAAGCGTTGCTTGGAGAGAGTCCGCAAAAGTGTATGGCCATAAGTCCGCAGATGCATGTGGACATACTGTTGGCATTACATAAAAGAAAAGAAATTGGCAGAGACACCAAAGAGTAGTTACGTGTGGGAATACGATAGCATTATACAGTTTGTTGACCTCGGAACGCCATGAACGCATTCATGTTATACACTCATGATTTTGTTTAAAGGAACCTCCCTGAGGAATTTGACATCATCCGGGCATTTCTGACGTGTTTTTACTCTTTGCGCCGTCGACCATTTTTGGTACCCTCTTTCGGTCACGCCGGCTACGACGGTTTTTCGCTAAATGGGGCATATAATGCTTTCGCATTAAAAAGAAATCACTAAGTTGCCTGGGTACCTTGCTCAATACGCAACATGACTGCCTGTATTAGCTGTGCAGCAGGGATTCGAATCGATACATTGCCTAATTCATTTACATCATCATCATCATCATCATCATCATCCTCGTCGTCGTCATTCGAATCTATATAGTACCCAATTCCTTCACATCATCATCATCACTACCCTCGTCGTCATGGTCGTCGTCATCATCATCGCCATCATCAGTGCAGGGATGCTTTCTATTCTATAGAGTACACAGATCAGGCCGGATTAACTCTCTGCCTCTCCTTCAAATCAATTCCCTCTCTCTCTCTCTCTCTCTCTCTCTCCCTCTATATATATATATATATATATATATATATATATATATATATATAATTCAATATCTGCGGGCTTTTCACATCGACAAATCAATTTTTGTGAGCAACTACTTGACCATGTCGCCCACCCGCGGCTGTGGCTGCGTGGGAATGGCGTTGCGCTGATAGGCATGAGGTTGTTGGTTCGAGTCCTTGCCGCGGCGGCCGCAATTATATGAGGTTGGAATGTGAAAATGCTCGTGCACTTAGATTTAGACGCACGTTAAAGAATGCTAGGGGACACTAAATAGTCCGACGCCACCCTCTATGGTGTTTCTCATAACCCACGCGTTACTTTGGGACGTAAAAAAAAAATGATTGTCGAGCAAGAGGGTAACGATTAGAACATGAGAAGCGCCAACTTAGATTTTCCCTTATATTCGGCAATTTATATTCAGCAGAAGTAATTTGAGCTATCCATCGAATAATCACACCCTGTTGGAGCACGTCGCCACCTGCACCTTCAGAAACAGGACACTTTCGAAATTACCATTGAACTCACGTACCGGCAGCTGGGAGGAGTGAATCACTCCCCCACGAACCTTAGAAAAATATGGTAGCCGCCTTTGAGGCAGCACATCCAAGAATTTGCTGGAGCAATTAAGAGTCATGAGCTATACCTGGAGGACCAGACTGGGGCCTTAGTTCCTATAGTACTAATCAATGTCATATTTTTTTTAAAAGCTGGAATGTTTCTTTTAGTTGTACGGTTTTTAATAATAATGAATTAAGTAACCCACTGCTCGCAGTACAACCATCGCATTAAATCTGTCTACTATAATAAATTCTGCAAAAGGAGCGTTGTCCGTGTGCGTACGCGCGTTCTTGGGTGTGTGTGTGCGCGGGTGCTTTGCTGTTACACTTTCTTTCTTACTTTCACTTCAGTCCTTACGCAATCTTCAGCTTTCGTTTCGAGCCGGTACATCGGCCGACGACCTCTAAACATTGTCTCCCGCTAAACATTTGCTCTCTTGCGTGCTCAGCATTTGCTCTCTCGTGCGACATTGCCGAGGCTAAGCACGCTGCGTCGCTGTAGCCCTTCCAACTACAGTTGCTCTGCTCAGGAGAGCCACCGTCCCCAAGAGTGGTGGCCCAAGGAGTGGTCAGAACGGTGGCAGCTGCGGCGATCCGCAGCAGCGGTGACCCCCCCCCCCCCCCCCCCCCCCTCAGACGGGCGGACCCCACGGGGAAGCCCCCGGCAGCGCGCATGTTTCCTCGCCGGCTGCTTCTCCGGTTCAGCAACGGTGTTGGGGGAGATCACAAAAGATAACACAATGGTGCCAGTGCATTGCAGGAGAACGGCGAGGGGTGTCCTTTTGCGCACATACCGTAGTTACTCGCGTAAGACCTCTGCTCTCCCGATACTTCTCCTATACATATACACACTGAGGTCAGGAATTTGGCAGTAGGGGTAATTCGGCCAAGGCTGACATCAGGTGAGGATAAGTTTAGTGACGACGATTTAAAAAAATACATGGTTAGAATATTCTTAAACTTTTTTTTTCCCCTAGTGAGTGTTCTGTGTAACCCTCGCGGCGTAGGACCCGTTGCCAGGAGGTGGCCGCACACTCGGCGAGCATAACCCTGATAAATATGAGTTTTGACAGTCTATCAACTACCCATCTGCACTTTTGCATATCGACTGTCCATAGACAAAACGTTCAAGGCCACGAGCAACAAAGGCTACGTCATTACATCCAGTCCGATTCGCAGAGAACCGTACGTGTTCGTCGTGAACCGGTATATGCCTTTTCAACAGGGTGTTTAAATAATTTGCTAGAAGAAAAAAAAAACGCACTCTATTCGCGAGATAGAGCGAAAGGCAATTATAATTGGGCTGATTGGACAGAAAACAATGTGCAGGCCTTACACAGCTAACCACGGTAGTTACACAGTGGCAGACATCGAGTACGCTCCCTCCCGCATGAACTTCGGGGGGCGCAGCACGAGTGTAGCCCCTTTCCCTGTCTCCTGCTTAGAGGGGAGAGGAATTTGGAGGGAGGGGGTGGCGAGCTGTCTGCCACCGACGCACACAAGACCAGGCTAGGTGAGTAGGTAGGCCAGGTTGAAAACGCGAATTCCTCTTCTCACAAACCCGTGAGAGCCGCCATGCTCTCTCCATATGTTCTTTGTGCTGCGAATTTCAATACGCGGTTTCGTGGCCTCTTTCTGCGCGCTGTTGTAAGTCCAAACGAGGTTCAATTTTCGTTGCCCGGTGTACAGCAAAATAACAGACTTCGCAGATGTGCAGTGACTTAGGCAGCTAATAAGAGCCGGAACAAAAAAAAAAAAGAAAAGAACGAACAAATTGCGGCTGTTTCAGGCCTGTTACAGACGCTTGTAACGTATAGACTGCACCCAATTTACAATACAGATTTGTTTATTGATCGATGGGGTTGAATGAGTCGAAGCAACACCTGGGCTCTAGGGAGAGACCGCAGTGCAGGGCTCTGGGACGTATTTCGGCCACCTGGTATTTTAACGCGCCCCTTAAGTATAAAGTACACGAGTCTTTTTTTTTTTTGCATTTCGCCCCCATGGCTGCGGTCGGTAATCAAACGCCACGGGTCACGGCCTCGACCTCAGCAGCGGAACGCCATGACTACCCCGCCACTGTAACGGTTCCGCGCTTCCAGACCGCGAATGCAGATAAGGCCTGGAGAACGGAAATCACTCTGTTACACGTGCAAGAGCCTGGCCTGCATTGTTTATTCTTTGAGACATCGATACAAGGACCACTGGTAATCAGTCAGCCAATTGACTGATTGCTTGATTGATTTGATTTACTGACCGGAAGCAACGACAGACGAACGAACGAACGAACGAACGAACGAACGAACGAACGAACGAACGAACGAACGAACGAACGAACGAACGAACGAACGAACGAACGAACGAACGAACGAACGAACGAACGAACGAACGAACGAACGAACGAACGAACGAACGAACGAACGAACGAACGAACGAGCGAGCGAACGAACGAACGAACGAACGAACGAACGAACGAACGAACGAGCGAACGAGCGAGCGAGCGAGCGAGCGAGCGAACGGACGGACGGACGGACGGACGGACGGACGGACGGACATAATTGCACGCTCCTCCCAGTCACTTCGTTCACTTTTACTTTATTCACATTTCTGCTTTTCTTTGCAGCAAGCAATGGCAAAAACAAGATTAAAGAATCGTAGTATATCTTTTAGCATTTGCATAGAGAGTGCGCATGGGTACGGGATATAAGCGGTACGTTAGAGAACTAAAGAATAACAGTGGAGGGCGCAAGAGTATTCGGTCCTTTCGACCTCACACTGTAAGACTAATTGAGCACCATGGGCTCTCACCGAGTTTCTCTGTACACGTCATGTCACGCTCCTAAAGCGATGACGTTCCTGCGTGACTTTATAGTGTCAGTGAACGAGACAACTTGGTAAGCCTGTCACATAGGTACATTAAATTATTATGCCCGCACGAAAAAGATTTCGACATCCTGCACGTGCCTGGCGCTTCATCTGCTTCTTACCCGTTTACATTTTTTGTTTTGTTTTTATTAATGGTGGCAGCAATACGCGAGAAGGTTGATGTGACAGCCCTCGGAGCTTTCATCGCTGTAAAAGCCGTGGGATTGCAGAACAGTTTCCCATCCCGAAAGAAGTGCATCGCGCACCAAAGGGCACGCTAATGGAACGGCTGCTGCACATAGTAGGATAACAGAAAGAAAGAAAGAGAAAGGAAGAGGTACATAGTTAAGAAGAAGAAACTTCAACCTGTACAGCGCCGGAGAAGTCGGTAATGTGGGGCGGGAGGATGGGGTTTGGGGGAGTGGCACTTATTAGTCTCTACAGGCCTTTCGTGTCTCATTGCAAGAAAATAGAAGCACTTGCGCCGCCGCTCACTCGAGGCAACTTATAAGGCGCGCGCGGAGCCGAAGTGTCTCGGTTCTTGTCGCGTCGCGGAGGCAAGGCACCACGGGAAAACTGCCTTACAGGGCGAATCCGGACGTGCCAGTCGCCCAAGCGTCGTCGCAAAGGAGGTAAACGAAAGAGCGGTTGGGTGTGCGCGTATAAAACGAAAGCGTTGCTGTGACATTGGAAGAGGCAAACTACACAAGAAAACGGAAAAACGGGTGTGGCAGCAGTAAGCGAAGAAAACGCCGAACCCGGTGCGCCTCTCGCTGGCTGAGGAACAAGCCACGGTCTCACCCCCCGCCCCCCCCCCCCCCCTCTCTCTCCTGTCCCTTCGCCGACATCACGAGGCGCAAACTTACCTGTCGGAGGCACTACACACAGATACGCACACTTTGTGCGGAAAGAGAAATGCGCTGTCTAGCTTGTTCTCTCAAGCGGACCTTTTACTTTCGTGCCTTTCTCCGTCTATGTTTGCCCGGTTCTGTCCTCATCGCGTTTCCTGTTTTTTTTTTCCCCTTCTCCTTCGGTCAGTATTCTTTCTCTTCTTTTCTAGAGTTAGCCCAGCACAGCCTGTGTAAGGCCCAGTTAGCGCGGTGTTTCGACTTGTGTGTGTCCACGCCGCATTAGCGTCTAATTCCTTCGGTAAACTTCCTCGGAGAGAGTATGCAAGGCTCTCGGTGGTCGGTGCCTCAGCTGTTCTACCCTCGAGCATTCCAAGCGTTCTTTGTTTATTTTTTTCTGACCTCTTACTTTGTAGTTCAGTCACGGGATTCCCCTTCTTTCGCATTTAGTTTCCGAAAGCGGCTGGAAGCTTGCTGGTTGACTAATAGGCATGCTATTGGGAGTCAGTAGCGAAGGAAGTTTAGGAAAGAGGCAAATTGGCAGTGTTGGCATAGTGGTCCCAGAAGTCCGTGCTTTCTTTTTCTTGGTTTCGTAGACGATGACGTTTCATTTTTATGCAGTGTCGTGCAAGTTAAGCCTGAAGCGCTATCTAGCAGGCATCTTTAGCAGTACTTTTTCTTGTCGCTACGTTACAGCCACGCAGATTAAGTATTCTCTGCTCTGCGATACCTTAACTCTGAATTCTTACTTGTCCAACCGCTCAAAAAAATTCGTGTGATTGTGTGATACTGAACTGCTTATAAAATTGTGCGCGTGTTCTCATTTCATTTTTTTTCCGTATAGGCGTATAGGCGCGCACATATACAAACTATGCTCCGTATCAAACTTTTAAACAGTCGCACGTAACAATCATACTTGTTTGTCCGCACGTGCTCGGCCTGAAAGCAAGCTGTACCTGTGTGTTGGGCGCGACGTAAGCGCTTCCGGCATTCTTAGAGGTCACAGTTCTCAATAAGACTTTGCAAACAGGTTAGAGTATGTATTCATGGAGTGTGCTCTGTCTTGCTCCGTCTCATGTTGCACCCCTTCACGATCTAAAGTCGCAGGTCGCGCATCTTCACTCACTCACTCACTCACTCACTCACTCACTCACTCACTCACTCACTCACTCACTCACTCACTCACTCACTCACTCACTCACTCACTCACTCACTCACTCACTCACTCACTCACTCACTCACTCACTCACTCACTCACTCACTCACTCACTCACTCACTCACTCACTCACTCACTCACTCACTCACTCACTCACTCACTCACTCACTCACTCACTCACTCACTCACTGTCATGCGTTGTGCCCATGCATTTAGAAGAAAATAAATTTAGCCGCAGTAGCTTGTGTCCTGTGGGAAATTCACCTAGTTTGCGGTATGTTTCCAACCTCTTTCACATACCCAGTGACTTGACTTGTGTACCAGCTTGGGCCACTAGGTGTGTACTTGCTGCCGTTGGCCTTGTAAACAACTTGAGTCGCTGGGCATGTGCCACTCTATGCGTGGCCCTACAGACAACTTCGGGACGGCGTATGTGATGTTGGTATGCGCCCACTTTTGGTCATTCCCCTAGAATGGATTTGCCAAGATGGCACAAGGTGTACGTAGCCTTAAATATATTAAAGCGATAGCGCCCCATCCGCAACAAACACCTCCGCGTCGAGCGCGGATGCTTGATGGATAGCCATTCCAACAAAGTTGCAGCCAGGTTACTAGCTATAGTACAGGTTGCTACAGAGTTTCAACTGGGGTGCTGTGATTACAACAGGATCTACTGTGTCGTGATATCATTTGGCATTGTGGTTGGCAGTGAGATCGCCATTTCGTGTGCCAGCTGATGTGCCCATAGGGTGACGTGATTCATGTATGCCATGGCGATATGACTCGGGGATACAATAATAATCATAATATTCCTCAAACCATATATAACACATCCCCATAGCCAATTACGCAGTTATCTTAAGAAACATTGCTGATTGCATTAACGTCGCCAATCATCTCCAAAGAATGCACGCACCGTCAACTTCTACGCTTCAGAAAACATCGTTTGTATTCTTTTATGCAAGAGGTTCGGGTAGCGTTTGATCAGCGCCGTTCACGCCTCCCGTCCGCTTTTCGTCTGCGTTTGCCTCGTTACCTAATTCGTTGTTACTGAGCTCTTTAATTGTTGCGAAATGGGCCAAGTGCTTCGCTTGAGTGCTTTCTCTCGCGGTTGCGAGCCGTTGTCTGAGAAGGAGCGCCTTCGTAATAGTGGCCGCGACAAACTGCTTCCATGAAGAGCCGGGAAGCCGGCTCCGCGCCCGCAACGCAACAGCTCCCAAAGCAGCAGTTGGTGTGATGAACTCTTCTGATTAGCCCAAGCGTCGCTGCAGCAAGAGATAATGTGAGAGGGAAAAGCTTGTTGACATGTCGGCTCATCGCTTGATTATGTTTTGTTGTAGACGCCTCGTCGTATATACTTCCTGTATGTTGGCGCTGCGTGTTTTTGGAAGCCGTACGATGAAGCGCAAGGGACGAAACCGAGGCCGCTCTTGTGTCGTGCTTTGCATTCGTCCTGCGTTTAGAAAAACTTTCGCCCCACCGCACTATTGCTTTCGTACAGCTTGATTTGTTTACGCTGCAATAAGCCTTTGTATTGTTATTGCTTTCGCGCCTGTCTTTGTGCAATACACACTTTATATATATATATATATATATATATATATATATATATATATATATATATATATATATATATATATATATATATATATATTTAGGTTGTTTTATACAGAGCTTTTTGGAAGTAATTAATTCAAGATCGAAAAAAAAAAGATCCCCTGGACACGCGCGAGCCACTGGTATGGCAGACATGTCATTTATGTGTGCTTTAGATGCTGATATTAAACATAAGCTCTCAAAATGTTTCTTTTTTGATTGCTGAGTGCTGATACTTGCATAGCCTAAGACGCACTGCCTAGTTTCAAGAAGTGTAAAAGACAAGAAACGCACCCTAGGGCTCCGCTCCACACTCGTGCGCTCCAAACCAGCCAGATCTCATCCTTCGAATGACCAGAGTCGAAAACAGAACGAAAAGCTTGCCAATAAATGTGACGTACGACATCTTTCCTTCTTGCGAGAGGCTTGTTCAATCCCGTGGTCCTGACAGCTGGTGATTGCTTTCCTGCCTCTGCACGCGTGAACCAGGCTGCCTTTTAAGTTAACTTTGTCCAAACTGCCAAGACGGGACCCCGGCAACGATTTCAGCCCTCCTCTCTTCCTCCGACCACAGGCGCGGCTCTTGAAGAGCCAGAACCGTGGACACTAAGGTTGCAGCTGGCGAACTTCACATCTATCTTTATTTGTTTGGTGGAATTCTCGAAGTGCGCTCAAAAGCAAAAGAAAGTAACAGACAAGAGAGAGAGAAAGAGAAGGGGGGAGAGAAAGAGGGATTGTACGGTGCTGTTCCCAGCGTTATGCAAGTCTCTGTAATTGCACCTATCTCTATACGCGCAGGCGGCGTATGGGTCACTACCGGATTATGCGCGAATGGGTATGCCGAGGTGTTTATTTTGAGACCATAGGAACTGTTTTGAATTTCTTGATATCGACCATTGTCTCTATCAGTCACGATCACTTCGACCAAGTTTACGCACGCATATTGAACAGTTGTTAGTCAAGGTCTCGTCGCCGTCTCGTTTG
Source organism: Dermacentor andersoni (assembly GCF_023375885.2). Classification (NCBI taxonomy): domain Eukaryota; kingdom Metazoa; phylum Arthropoda; class Arachnida; order Ixodida; family Ixodidae; genus Dermacentor; species Dermacentor andersoni. Next base: position 35,459,958 of record NC_092817.1, read on the forward strand.
TCGAAATTTCTGCTTCGAAAAAACTGCAGTCTGTAAGCTACACCACGTTATAGCCGAGTGCGCCGCATTGTAAGCTAATGTATTCTTTACAGCACGGCCATAACACCCGCGGAGACAATAAATAAGTGAGAAAGGAGAGACGGTAAAGTGTCAAGATTTATTGCAAGCTTGAGCATCGTTCCTCCATACGCGAGGAGCGCTGTAGAATGTCGACGGAGCGAGCACGAGCCACAGCTGAAGATGGACGTTCAGATCAAAGTGGCCAAGGGCGGAAGCGAGGCTTGGTGTAGCGAACAGCAAGCTGGAGGGTCGACCGAAAGCACTTTCCTAAAAGACACCCCTGAGAGCACTTCGTCGGTGTCGAGGCGAGTGGCGTGATTTTGGCTGCAACGCTCCTGGGATGCCATGCACACGCTCGTTGAAAAAGACATAAAATAAAAGAAGATAAAAAGTGCGGCCGGTTCACTGTTATGCGGCAAGGATATGTGCGAGGCTTTTGCGCGTGCGGCTCAAACAAAAGCAATTAAAAAAGAAAACCCAAATAAAGATAGCAACACCGCCGTGAACAGTCGTCCGCAGATCGTAAATACGTTGTATCGCGAACTTTCGAAAGTTGCAAAGCCGTTTCTTCGAGAAGCTCGTTGCTCCGCGCACTCCGTGAACCACAATGGAAACAAAACACACCCACACATTTATTGATCTATCGGTTTATGATCTATCTTGCGATCCAAGCATAAACACTTCCTGCCTCACATATCTCGGGCATATAAGTCAATCAGGTGTTACCACCACCACCACCACCACCACCATCATTGATGATCATCTTTTATGTCCACTGCAGGACGTAGGCCACTCCCTGTGATCTCCAATTACCCCTGTCCTGCGCCAACCGATTCCAGTTAGCGCCTGCGAATTTTTTAATTTCATCACCTCACCTATACTCCGTTTCATACATCAGGTGCAACGCTGTGGAAGCTACGCAAGTAGCGAGATGAGGTCTCCAAATTTTATCACTCCCCGCGTTCCGTCTATGCTTCGCTGGGCGCCAGCGGCGTTTGCTCGCGTGAGCAAGAACTTGAGGCTGCCGCGACGGGATGCACATAAATTACAAGGAAAAGCAAATTGATATAAAACAACGTGTTAGCAGCCGAACGAGCGCGCGGTTTGTCTGCTTCTGAAGGTGAATTCTTATTTTCATTCAGAACTGACCCTATATAAAGAACATTCTCACAAAAATCGGTCAAAAGACACAGAACTGTTTCTAAGTGCGAACGCAGCCACTGCAAAAAGTATCTCTAGCCTCCACAACATTGCACCTGATGTATGAAACGACGTATAGTCTTTTGCCAACCTCGACTCTTCTCTTGGCCTCATCCCCTTCCCTTGGCACCCATTCTCTAACCCTAATGGTCCACCGGTTTTCTAAGCTACGCATTACATGACCTGCCCAGTTCCATTTGTTTCTCTTAATGTCAATTAGAATATCGGGTATCCCTGTTTGCTCCCTTATCCACACCGCTCTCTTCCTGTCTCTCAACGTTATGCCTAACGTTCTTCGTTTCATCGCTCTTTACGCGGTCATTAACTAGTTTTCGAGATTCCTTGTCAGTCTACAAGTTTCCGCCCGTATATACATGCCAATCAGCACTATAACGCCTCCCCGATAGCCGCGACACATTATCGGACCCTTATTTGCGTTGCCATCATCCGCGCCCATCATCATCATCATGATGGCCGAACCGGAGCATGCGCCCGTACGTAGCAGGTGCATGCCCCTGTCGTTGGAGCTTAGCGATTCATTATTACGTTGTACTCGCCGCGCTAGTTTATTGCCTATGGCGTCGTGCTGCTGAAAATGTGATCGCGCGTTTGAATCCATGCCGAGGTAGCCGTATTTCTATTGGGAACGAAATGCAACAACACTCGTCGGGTACTTAGTGCACGTTAAAAAAAAAAAAAAAAAAAAAAAACATGAGCAGCATCCCATACTATGCGTCCCAAACAGCATCCGAAACAGCGTCCCAAACCGCGAACTATGCAGCGTCCCTCAGAAGATATATATATACTGTGCAATTTAGGGACGTTGAATCTCACAACTATTTCTTTTACTTTTATTTGATTGTCTTCTGTCGCGTTAGGTGCACATCGAGCAAAATTAACTTACACCATGTTCTCATTTATACTGTGTAATGGATTAAACGTCAATGGATTTGCCAATAAACTTTCTCTGAAATTTTGAAGGCTGTACCGATGAACACTTGTACGACATAAGACACTATGCGACGTGATATACCGAGGCATATTTCACGGAAAGCTGTTACAGCAGCGGCGGTTCAGGGCCGATGGCGTTTTGCTGCCAAGCAAAATGGCGTGGGTTCGATTGCCGTTACCTATTGGTGGTGGTAAAAAAACGCCAAGCCACCACATTCCTCCAACCATCCCCCCAATCGCGAATTTGCAGTAACAGAGCTGCGCAAGTGCGGAAAGGCAAGAACCATATTCACGCAGTCACATTTAGAAATTTAAGTGCAGCGAACATTGCAGTTCTTCGCGACATTCACATGAAGAGATGAAGTATGACGTACATACAGGTCGGTGATGGACCGGACGTGTTTAAGTAAATATAACAGTGATTTGTTATACGTAGACCGGAAGGGGTAAATACGGACGTCGTGCCTCCCTCACCACTTTCTGTTCGCGTTCACAGCGAAAGCATGTGTAGTTATATTTAGTTTGCTCATAATCGTCCAGCATTGGCGATGTGCAGTCAACCACAAGCTATTATGGAACGCGAGATCTGAGAAAAAGCTGGATATCTGCGCAGCCTCACAACGCAGCCTAGTGTTCGCATCTACAGCCTCTACCAGTATATGTGAACAACATTGTGGTGTGTGGTTTTAGTGGCTACTGTTATAGGCTGCTCGGAAATTGAACATTTATCAGAGAACCCGTGGACCGTAAACTTTTGTGGTTGACTCTACTTGCATCATACCATGACGTATGCATGCAGCTCCGAGACAGACCGGACGTTTGATACCGTGTGCTTAGAAAACATTAGAGCTAATTCGTGGCCCCGTTTAGTTTCCTTGATAGCGCATCCACAGCTGCTTGTATGTCGATATATTTGACGGTGACGATAGCTATACGAGTGCACTATAAGCACGCCCACCTTAACAACATTGCGCAATTTCGTATTAGGTAGGTAACCAACGCTCCCTGCCCTAAATAATGACAATATACCCTAGCTATTTATGATTCTCGGACTAAAGTAATGTGAGGCCTATCATTTAGGGCAATTGGAGTACAAATTTCAGAAGCCAACAACATGTAACTACGGAACGTAACTACGGCTTGCGCAATCATGTAAAATAAGTTTACACTCATTTGTTGATCCTTTCTGTAGGCTGTCATTTTGGAAATTTCTAGAAACTGCCTTCAGTTTTTATACAATCATTGACCTGTTATATATATGGCGAGCAGTGGAGACCTGAAGAGACTGCCGGTGTAACAGAGATGACGTGAGCCGCTTGCGAAGCACATTTGCGTAAGAAAAATTTTGCGAGATCTTCTCCGGGTTCGGGAAACCATTTGTTCCAAGAGTTGTGGTTCGAGAAATAACTGTTACAAAAATAGTAACGCCAAACTATATATAGATATAGTTGGGCCTGACTATTTTTGTAACAGTTATTTCTTCTACTATCATAAATGTTTGGAACCAGTTCTTACGAACTACAACTTTTGAGAAAAAATGGTTTCCCGCACCAGGACAAGAACTCGCAAAATTTCTCTTACGCAAATATGCTTCGCAAGCAGCTCGCGTCTTCTCTATTGCGCCGGCAGTCTCTTTAGATCTCGACTGCTCGCCGACCACTAGGCGTCTTTGTAGAGAAGTTCCGTGAACCTGAGGCCAGATCGTTATTGTCCAGAACCGGCACGACAACCACCTTAGTAAAAGCCTTTCAGGCTTTTCATAGCAGGCGACTCGTTTGCAGGCTTGGAACATCCCATCTTCTAGCGGACAATAAAGCATGTGCACCGACGCATTACAATGTTCGGCATTGTCGCGCAGCGATGCTGCTTCGGTCGTTGACGGGCCGTCATTCGGAAAGCCCGTTGTTCAACTGTTTCGCATGCTGCTTACAAGGCTCTTGTGTTCCATTTGCTTTCACTGTAATCATCAACTAAATCAGTGAACACCTTGTCCGCGGAGCTCGGATTTCGCGGACGTGTTTCGATAGCCTTTCTCAGCAATGACAAAATGCCTTGAATACATTTGAGTACCGTATTAGTTTTCGTGTATCGAGCAATAATTACGGAGCTTAGTGTCGCTTCCGTCAAGGTACGTTAAGTTAAGGACTTAAAACTTATTGCGAATGCAAGGAATCAGTGGCCTATATGGTGGAACTGTACACGAGAGTGCTACCAAAGTCGGCAGGAAGTGACTGAGGCAGTACTAATCAGTTCACATACTGCAATTTGGTATTTCCAGAGAAAACGTCCACTTCTTGATCAATTCAGTAGTGATGCGCACAACGTTACGTAGGCTGAAATAATTTTGGCGCGTCAGCACTTCGTGTTTGCTTATATGATTCATCAGCTTTTCAAATGCTAGGTTCTGCCGTACTCTGATTTTAGCAGAGACATTAGCCAAGTGGCTCCTGATATTAAGACAACAAATCTTTGCTGACTGTCAAAAAACTTGGCGTGCCCGCATGTGGGTGGGCATGTTGTGGGCGTGAAACATGCACGGGGCCTTTGAATCGAAATGCAAGGCATGAAAAACGGTAAAACATGGCTCGCGCCGCACACGCGAAGGCTCGCACTTCTGCTCACTGCCACTTTCTTCGTGATCTGCCAAAGACCACCACAATGCCTGGCGAAAGCGATCGTATCACTCCACCGCAGGAAACCAGGCACCGGACTGGTCCCACTCACACCCTCAGAACAGGCCCCTAATAGCTTGCCTCGGTGACACCGCCTTCATCGCAGATACGTTCTCCAGACGCACAGTGAACTACGCGTGCGATGTCAGAAGCGGCGCGGATCCGATCACAGCTCCGGCTAATCGCAAGCAGCGGCAGCACCCTCTCACTCACCGTGGCAAAAGAGGAGTGCCGCCTGGCACAGGAGAAGATACCACGCTGGGGATCCGGCCCAGAAAGTGGTCGCAGTGGCACCGTGTCCTGTTAGGGTCTTCATGCTTTTCTTTTTTTCTGGCGATGCCGACGCTTTGCTGGTTCAGGGCGCGTTATCCATTATCACCGGCTGTCACGCCACACAGCAGCACACGCACGCGCACGCACATGGTTCTTCCGGGGAGGAGACCGCAGAACCACGCGAGACTGGAGCGAAGACACCAACTTCCGCGGCTCTGATGAGAAGAGAGAATAGGAGGAGCAGACGACAGCGGCAACGATCAGAACGCGCTATGCCGTCCGGGGAAGAGCGAGCGATGCCACCGCCGCTCCCGCCGCCGCCTCTTCGACGACGCCGGTCCCGACAACGACGACGCGATCAGCGGCAGAGCGGCCGCCGCCACCGTAGCTGGGTGGGGGGGCCCCGGGTTGGAAAGAAGAGCGGAGCGGCGCGCGCGCGAATGTTGCAGCGGGGACTCCTCGGGTCGCCCGACGACGCTGGGATGATTCTTCGCTCCGGACCGCCGCTCTGGTAGCGACATGCAGCACGCGTCCCCATCGACTCGCTCGGTCCCCGGAGAAGGAGGAGGAAGAGAGGAGGGCGAGGGCCGCCGCGTGCGTGTCCCTAGCGATGGGGGAGGGGCGAACCGCCACGGCTTCGGCGTGGCTTACCTAGGGAACGCGCCTAGGGATCTCCACTTTGAGTCCTGGGGAACGCTCGAGAATTGTTCGACCTCCTCTCCTTCTACGTAGTTCCCTCCCACTCGGATATCGATGCCATTTCCCTAAACGATGATGCCTCCTTGCCCTTTTCGTTTCTCCCGAAGTTGTGGGTAACAGGCTGCGTCCCGTTCGGAGTTTGGAAACGAGGCCCGTTTCGTAGAGGTCGTGCCACAACCTCCTATGGACGATTTCCGATGTAGGTAGGTTAGATGTGGCTGTGGGTGGGTGCAGTGGATTATAAGTGCTTACTTCAAAATGAGAGCGGAAACGCGAAATAAATTACGGGTAACTGGGCATAACAAGTGCGGGGCGTTGTCAGTATTTTCCGTAGAAGTTTTCGGAAGTATCAAAGGGTGCATTCGCAAAATGAAGAGGTAGCCTTACAAATACTTTCATCTGTCAAAGGTCTCAGCACTTGCGTCAAACATGCATAGAAAAGAGGAAGAAGAACATACAGAACATATGAGCTGATCAAATTTAACTATTCTTATTCAGCTAGTGAAGTGGCTCTACCTCTTACAACCATAAAAAACGCGCTCACGTATCTGATTAAATGTGGTCTTGTGTACAGGTGTCAGTACATGCACAGTGCAGACTGCATCAAAACTTAGCAGGTGCAGGCACTCAGAGTACTATGTTACAGTCTGCAGTGCAAAGTAGCATATCAGAACATAACAGCTCAAGCCGACGCCTCTGCCTTTCCTATAATAAATTGAATTGCAATATATATATATATATATATATATATATATATATATATATATATATATATATAGGGAAAGAAAGGCGTCAGGCAGGGAGACACGATCTCTCCAATGTTATTCACAGCGTGTTACAGGAGGTATTCAGAGCCCTGGATTGGGAAGAATTGGGGATAAGAGTTAATGGAGAATACCTTAGTAACTTTCGATTCGCTGATGATATTGCCTTGCTTAGTAACTCAGGGGACCAACTGCAATGCATGCTCACTGACCTGGAGAGGCAAAGCAGTAGGGTGGGTCTAAAAATTAATCTGCAGAAAACTAAAGTAATGTTTAACAGTCCCGGAAGAGAACAGCAGTTTACGATAGGTAGCGAGGCACTGGAAGTGGTAAGGGAATACATCTACTTAGGACAGGTAGTGACCGCGGATCCAGATGATGAGACTGAAATAATCAGAAGAATAAGAATGGGCTGGGGCGCGTTTGGCAGGCATTCTCAGATCATGAACAGCAGGTTGCCATTATGCCTGAAGAGAAAAGTGTATAACAGCTGTGTCTTACCGGTACTCACGTATGGGGCAGAAACCTGGAGGCTTACGAATTGGTTTCTACTTAAATTGAGGACAACGCAACGAGCTATGGAAAGAAGAATGATGGGTGTAACGTTAAGGGATAAGAAAAAGAGCAGATCGGGTGAAGGGACAAACGCGTGTTAATGACATCTTAGTTGAAATCAAGAAAAAGAAATGGGAATGGGCAGGACTTGTAATGAGGAGGGAAGATAACCGATGGTCATTAAGGGTTACGGACTGGATTCCAAGGGAAGGAAAGCGTAGCAGGGGGCGGCAGAAAGTTAGGTGGGCGGATGAGATTAAGAAGTTTGCAGGGACAACATGGCCACAATTAGTACATGACCGGGGTAGTTGCAGAAGTATGGGAGAGGCCTTTGCCCTGCAGTGGGCGTAACCAGGCTGATGATGATATATATATTTTTATTTATTATTTTATTTTCAAATACTGTTGGCCATCTTAATTGGCCGTAACAGGCTGGGTACACCAAGTTTGCACATAGCGTAAAAATGTAAACGCATTACAAACCTAAATAGGACATCAAGCAATGAATGTTGGAAATACAATGCAAAACAAATAACGAAATACAAATACAATATTCTGGCTAAGAAATACATGTTTGTAACATTGTGACAGTGATATCGGAAGCAGCATAAAAGAAAGACTATTGTATGTATTTCCAGAATAGTGTGACAATGTTTGCACGGTACCACCAAGATTCAATTTCATAAAAGGTTTTTAACGCGTTCCTCAAAAATCTTAATGTTACTCGGCTGCAAAACAGACTCTGGCAAACTGTTCCATTCCTTAATCGTTCGCGGAAAAAATGAATAAGCGTACATGTCCAGATATGCTTTTGGAATTGAGAACATGCAATGATGTTTCTAGCCTGCCTGGGAGCAAGATAGGGTGTGGTTTCAATATTTGAAGTGGCCTTTTGATAACAAAAAAAGAAATTTAAGTCTAGCAAACTTCCGCCGTTGAGCCAGTGGAGGCAAATCAAGCAACCGAAGCATTTCGGAAACAGAGTCAGTACGATAATACCGGGAAGGAATGAACCTTGCAGATTTTCTCTGTATCTTCTCAATGCGGTTTGTTAATCCTGATTGAAACGGATCTGAAATGACACTGGCATACTCTAAAGTCGGTCTAATGTAAGTTAAATATGCAAGTAGTTTGACGGGTGTCGTTGCTAGCTTTAATTTTCGGCGAAGGAACCATAACTTTTTTTCTGCAGCTCCACAAATTCTGTCTGTGTGTGACTTCCAACCTAAGTCTTTCGAAATTGTTAAACCTAGGTATTTTATCGTTTCAGCTTTGGTTAGAATTGCTGAGTTCATCTCACAATTAGACTCAATAACGTGCTTTGTTTCGTTTGTAACTCTGAGCATGACTGATTTATATTCGTTAATTTTCATTTTACTTTTTGCGGCCCAGACTTCTACAGCTTTAAGGGCTTGACTAGGTGACGCGTGATCGTTTTGGTTATTGATTTCACGATATAATAAAAAATCGTCTGCAAATAACCGGATGGTTATGTCGTTACTTATGTGATGAGCAATATCATTTATGTAAACTAGAAAAAGAAGTAGTCCTAAACCGGATCCCTGTGGTACGCCTGAGGTTATTTTGAATTGGTTAGATTTGTCACCATTTATTTCAACGTATTGTGTCCGATCTGTAAGATATGAGCGGATCCACATAACATCATAATTTATATTCAGTTCCATCAGTTTTTTAATTAATTCGTTATTGACGACCAGATCGAAAGCCTTCGAGTAATCTAAAAATATAGCGTCGACCTGCTTTCTATTGTTCAAGGAAGCTGAAAAATCGTTGATCGTTTCTATCAACTGTGTGACAGTCGAAAGGTGCTGTCGAAATCCGTGCTGGTTGGGAAAAAACGCTTTCTTGTCTTCAAGGTAGGTGTAGATTGACTTTGAAACTATGTGTTCAAGTAGTTTGCAGCATACACACATGAGTGAAATTGGCTTATAGTTTCCAATATGTTGCCTTTCACCGGACTTGTGAACCGGAACCACTTTTGTGACTAGCCAGTCATCTGGGACCCGTTTTTGTTTTAGCGAAGAATTAAAAATAATCTCTAGATAGTGAGCTACCCATTCCGCATATCTGCGCAGAAAGGCATTTGGTATGCCGTCTGGACCTACAGATTTCTTATCGTTAACTTTAAGCAAAAGAGCTACAATGCCTTGATGCGAAACTTGAATATCTGGCATTGGTGATATGTACGCATATTCTAGAGAGAGGGGAGAAAGACCATTTGCAGAAATGTCAGTAAAGACAGATTGAAAAAAAGAATCATTAAAACGTACTGCCATACGCGAGTTGTCCGACACAAGTTCGCCATTAGCGACAATGACACTTGGACCTTCGTTATTATGCGACAAATGGCGACAAAAACGATGCGGATCGTGCTTCATAAAATTAGTTAATGTCACGTCATAGTAATTTGTTTTGGCAGCAGCCATATTTGTGCGCAATATAGAGCTTAGCGCCGAAATTTTATTATGATCTTTTTTTGACTTCTGTCTCTCACGGTTAATTTCCCGCTTTAAATGTATAATTTCGCGGGTTATCCACGGGTTCTGTTTATTTATTTTCTTCTTACGAGTTGGTACAAATTTGTTTACGCAGTGAAAAACAATATCTTTAAATGCAATCCACATCGCATTGACGTCATCCGTCGAAGTGAATTCATCAAAACACAGCGAAAGATGATCAATAATGCTTGTGCCATCGGCTCTATCGAAGCACAGAAAATGCGTAGTACTACCAGCCTTCGGGTATATAGCGGTAGACTTTATCTCCACATAAACTAGCTTATGATCTGAGAGGCCGGTTTCAACCGATATGCTGTAGTCTTTAAATCGCCCGTCTAGGAACACCAAGTCTAATATAGATCTTGATTTCCCAACTACGCGTGTGCACTCATGAACTACCTGTTGTAAATCCTTGCTGAAAGCTATTTATAGAAGTAGTTCACAATGGGCATCTTCGCGAGGCTGAACGCTAAGCGCGGACCAATCAATCCCTGGCAAGTTGAAATCCCCAGCAATGATTATGCGACAACTGCGCTTTTTAAATCTTTCTAAGTAAAGCTGCATATCTTCAATATAGGAAATGGGTGATTTAGGCGGTCTATAAACAGTTCCAAGAATTATCCTTGTTTTATCTCGCTTAATTTCCCACCAGATGCTTTCATGTGTTGGAATGCCAGTCATTTGCACACAGACAATATCGGCCTTGAATACAATAGCAACTCCGCCCCACGAGCGTCGCGGTCTCTTCGTATGATTTTATAATTAGGTGGTAGGAGCTCTTGGTCTTGTATTTCGGGCCGCAGCCACGTTTCGTTTATTGTAAGCACATGAGGATCGTAATTAGCCAGGATGTATTCTAAGTCTCCAATTTTGTTTACTAAACTTCTAGCGTTCAAATTGATCAAGCGGAAGGCATTCGAATCACATTCTTTGTTCCGTCAGTCACCCCTACCAGCAGTATGGCGTCTGTTAGGATACGGAACCTTCGCGCGGCTGCGCTTTGATTGATCCCACGTGTACACGTCATAGTCCACATGTAGTTTGTGGTAATTCAGGCGCACGCGATGCCCGTCCTCCTTTCTTGTTTCACGGAATCCCAGAGCATTTTACGCTTTGCCAGCGTTTCTTTTGAAAAATCATCAGAAATGGAGACGCCGCTGCCCTTCAGCTTTCTGCATTGTTTGTAAATTTTAGCTTTTTCCCTATAGTCATACAACCTGAGAATTACAGGTAGAGGCCGGGCGCTCTTTTTTCCTATCTGATGTATTCGTTCCACGGTACTCAAGTTGACGCCAAGTTTTTCGTCGAATACACCTACTAACACTTTCGCTTCAAGGTCAGTTAAGGATTCCTTGTCGCCTTCTGCTATTCTAAATACCACTAGGTTATTCCGCCTACTTCTGTCCTCAAAGCGGTCCATTCTTTCCTGCTGCTGCCGAAGTGTACTTTCTAACTGTTTTACTGTTTTAGAAAATTGAGCAATTGTACTCGCCTGTTCTTTAAATATTTTGAGGCTGTTTTCAACCACCTTCAGTCGCTTGCTCATGCTCTCTAGACCTGATTGTATTGCCTTTTGGCCATCGCACAATTCCTTTAACATCACCTTCGTTTCTGGCCCAGGGTTCATTTCTACGTCGCCAGACAGCAACAGACATAAAGATGCAAAACCGGAAAAAATTACTTCTGGGCACGGCAGCACAACAGCAAAGCGATTATCATTCTTGTAGCCATAATAATTATAATACCTACCCTTTTCAAGCAACAGAAGGCGGTTAGACGACATTGCATACGCTGTGCCGCCGTGCCCACTGAAGCCGTAGGTTGACAGTGGCCCATGTATAATGTCAGACGTGATTCCCGTCTCTTGCCGTTGGTCTCCATGTCCGAGAGTAACGTTGATAGCTTGGTCCAATTGAATGCCGGTACGGTCCAAAGACGGTCCGATGGCGCACTGGTTCCACGCATGCAGCTGGTATGATGCGGCGATCAGCATCACCTGATCAAACAACAGAAGCGGTTAGACGACATCGCATACGCTGTGCCGCCGTGCCCACCATGCCGCCGTATATACATATATATATATATATATATATATATATATATATATATATATATACGAGCGATGGCTAAGGCCATCGCTCGTCTGATTATTTGTTTTGTTCATGTGGTCCTTTCGCAGCTTCAGTGCTCGCTATTCCCGAACACGCCAAGAAAACAACCCACTGAGAGTGATGAAACGTGTGCTGGAAAATGCGCCGAGGCAGAGCAAGGGTAGCAAGACAGAGAAGGCGCCTTCGACCTAATGTAAATGAGTGGCGAACACGCACGTCATGCTAAACTACCCAATTCTCGTCAGACCGGTACCGAAGCAAAGCAACATTGTGCTTGGTCCCGTGTTCGTATGCAAGCCTCTCTCCCATAACTGGGAAAAGATGGAGATAGCTTTCTCAACGAGAATTCCTGCTGTGATATCGCTTAGTCCTGCGCTTGATTGCGAGTGGAAGGGCTTCGTCAGTCAGAGGTGATGGTACCCATCTCGACTATACGGTCCTGACACAAGACGCAGATATGTGCCCTGCGCGTCATGGTGGCATAACGGCTATGGTGTTGCGCTGCCAAGTACGAGGTCGCGGGATGAAATCCTGGCCACGGTGGCCGAAAATTGATGGGGGCAGAATGCAAAAACGCTCGTGTCCCGTGAAATGGTCGGAATTGATCCGGAGTTCCCCATTACGCCATGCCTCACAGTCAGATCGCAGTTTTGGCACTTAAAGCCTCAAATGTTAATTTAATTAATGTGTATCACGTGCTGTGGATGCGCCTAGATAGAAAACACTCCCGGTCACACTTGCTGAGAGGGACTGTTCTCTTACATGATATGCTTGCCGACTCCAACGCGTGTGTTCAGGCAAAGCCTTAATTCAATATTAAACTAAGGAAGCAGGAATCGACGGAAAGATAGGGAGGTGGGGATTTGACTAGAGTTCCTACTGGATGCCCCAGGCGGCTCCCATTTACATTATATAAATATTGTCTTCATAACTTCAACACATAAATCCTTGCGAATAAAACAAAACTGCGCATGTTCTCTGCTGATTGACAATGCTGATAAACAATTTCATATTTCTTGTAATTCTTTGTCACTACACATTGCAGGCATTCTTGGTTTTAGTCTTTGTACAGTTAGGGTAATGTTTAACGTATGGCCTTCTAGTAACAACATTTTTCAGTGCTCTTAGAACTTTTCACTGATCTTTGAGTCCCGCACAACCAGGAGATCAATAGGGTAGTAGAACAGCGCCTGAATATGATCGGAGTCGCTGCCCGAACGCATGAGGGGTTACGCTTCGTTCATAATGACATGCAGTTCCTTTATTGTATATTTATCAAAACCTTGAAATATAAAGTTGCTCCGGGTCCAGCGCCCTCCACGGGGTGTCGCTGCAGTTCATAAGTCATTCTCACCTGTCTGCTTCCCAAGGCCCCTGAGCTCACACCTGTCAATCGATCTCCCTAAGGAACCTCGTGCAAAGCACGTCTATACTTCTATATTTTCTTTCGCTGTTTCCTTTTCTTTCATGCGTCCGAGCGCAATTTAAATGCATAATGCGATGATCTGTTCTCGGTTTATCTCGCCAAGCTCAACATGCTTTTACGGTGCTTCTAGTGTGGATTCAGGCCTCCAGAGCACGGGGGCCTTTTATAAAATGCACGGGCACGGTGCCTTTGTCGATGGCCAGCCATGCCCACATAGACAGCGTGCCGGCTCTCCATTCTACTACCCTCCAGCTCAGTCTGCCGCTGCTACGTGAGCACGTTAAAAGGGAAAGAGGGAGCAGAAAATCAAAGCAAACACGGGGAAGTTGAGAATACTGTAGGCACGGATATAGGGGCATGCACGAGAAAAAAAAAGAAAATTGTGGATGCATGCGCCCGGCAGGAGAGGCTCGGGGAGAGTATTGGGAATTGAGGCCGCCGCCACGGGAGAGCAGTTTAGGAAAGGAGCTCCGTGGGGATGAGAGAAAGACGGAAAGGTTCGGCTGATGGGAATCTAAGGGTCGGCGCTCGACGTATACTGCGCCGGGAAAATGGCCCCTATGCACGGGTTTTATGACGATGAAGATTCCAATTTTAAGAGCAAAGGACGCATTGTGGTTTGTCCTTGCGTCGGCGCGTGTGACCGCGATGATTAGGCGGCGGCCCGGCGAAGGCTTTCATTATTTTGATGTGTGCTTCCTTCTATTTTTTTTTTTTAACTGCTTGTGCTTCCGCGCAGAGATATCGCACAGTCAAAGCAGACGATGTCAAGGGACGCTTAACAGAAGCAGCGAATCAGGATAGACATGAAAATTATGTTTTTCAAAGCCACGTCTGCATTTTCTTGTAACGGAAATGAAGTTGATTACTAGCGGAGAAAATGGACGGGGAAGTTTCTTTCTTGAATTTGGTGATGTAGCCTCACCCCCGTCGGCTTCATTAGGCCACGTCCCCAAATTCAAGGTTCTTACGCGTTTTTGAGCCCTCTCTATGCTCGAAAAGCCCTCAAAATATGCCAGCTTGATTATTTCCTTTATTTTAGAATTGAATTCAATCTTCATCTTTTATTAATAAGGAAGTGGATGTAGTCCTGAGAACACGCTACCAAAATCTGTGGTGTCACGGATTAGTTGAGTGAGTGAGTGAGTGAGTGAGTGAGTGAGTGAGTGAGTGAGTGAGTGAGTGAGTGAGTGAGTGAGTGAGTGAGTGAGTGAGTGAGTGAGTTAGTAAACTTTATGGCAAGTCCGGCGAGGACGCGAACTCGTCGCGCACCCGGCTAGTCCCACGTCGGGACCGGCAGGTATAGTCCACCGGCCCAGTCGAGGGCAGGCGGGACGGCCAGGATTGGCTTTTCTAGAGCGGGGCTACGCATTAGTTGTTGCGAGTGTCTTAAGACGGCACTACCGCACGCCCTTCGTTTTCGCTTGTGTTCTGATTCGTGAAGCAACGCCTCTAAGGGCACGTGCGATCATGAGGCGCGAGGATTCGGTTACGTATGCTGTCGTGAAAGAATGAGGCCTCGACAACAGCGTTGCATAACATGCCATTAAGGAGAAAGAAAACTTAGCCGAGCAATGAGGGGGATGGAGGACAGAGAACATTTGAAAATAAATTGGGGTTTGGATTTACCTGAGCCAGTAGTATTGGCTATAGCTATAATAGCTTTAGGTATTATAGTTTTCTTCCGCCCTCAAAGCTAGATAATCGAGAGCCCGCTGATAACATACCAAAGTCATTCATACAAATCTCTGCATTCTTTTTCTTTTTGTTTAGCCAAACGCACAACATACTTTCCTTCCACTTCTCTCCTGCCGGGTGGCAAAGGAGGCGATGTTTTCGTTGAAGAAAAGCAAGGAAAAGTCCTAGCTCACGGGAAACTTCTCCAATTTCTTGCTCGGAATGCGGCGGTTTGGGCGACACGATACGCAGTCTTAGATCTTCGCCTTTCGCTGTTTTCTTTTTCTTTTCTTCATTTTTCCCCTTTCCTCCGGATCAACGAGAAGCCGTCGCTCGTTTGTCAACTTAAGCGTTGCACTCTCTCGGCCGCATGCTCGCTGGGTTTTGAGACACATGACCCGGCTTTTGAGTCGCCGTCCCGAAAACTCTTTTGACTGACCCGCCGCGTGTAAGGGTCGGTCTGTTACTGGCCTCCCTGCAGTATATATACCGTGTGCGCTTGCGAGTTTTCCTTTGCGAAAGTGCAGGCTCGCTGGGTGTGGCTTTGCAAAAACGACGTAGCGTTACGGATTGGACAAGAAATCGTGCGGTATACGGCAACGTTTCCCCTCCACTGGCTCCCATCCTGGAACGGTGCCCAGTTACAAATTATTGCCGTCACTTTGGGCTGGATTTGAACGGAAGATGTATAGTAGTTACGCAATGAAGTGCATTCACTGCCTCTACATTACATCAGCCTGTAGGTGCATGGTGACCATTCAAGAGAAGGGAAAATCACGCAAACTAACAAAAGGAGATAGACAGAGAGGTACTGAAATAGGAGGGTTTCTAACGCAAATTCAAAAGCGGTGTCAGTAGCTCTGTAGATATCTTACGCATTCTTCCTTTTTGTTTGTCTTGCATTTCCAGGCAATGCGCGCTTTCGCTGGTTTACATCGCTAGGAAGAACGTTACTCAAAGCAAAGTAGTCTGATCCCACCCTACGAGCCTGCCTGGCGTTATATACGTATTTGATTCTCCCACTGCACTGCAGCTAGTATGAATGCTTTGTCTTCTATCCCGGCAGAAAGGGGGACGAAATCCCCATTTTCGAAAAATTACGGCTCCTCATGGAAGACGCCTACCGCAGCTGATTTTCGGTTACTTTACAGATCACAGGGACTCAAAATTAATATTGGAACATAGACGCTGCGATAATTAATAGCGGCGCAGACATTCCACGAGAATCTTGTAGGTTGTTCTGCAAGAAATCGCGAATATACAGATGGCGAGAGGAAATTAAAGGCACGGCGGACTCGTTATTTGTGTACACAAGGGCCCATAATAGCGGCAACGGTAAAAATGAACCTCATCATTATTAATTTATACAGAGCGTACATTAAGTTTATTACTACATATTTTATTAAATATTGCGGCAGATCCAACGTACTTGCTTGAATCTACGCTAATAGAACTTTTCTTGAACAGTTTTAATTAAATTCTGTGCAAAGCGACCCACGATGCTCGTAATTTTATTTCATTTACAACCACGGGCAAGGAAGCGGTCACTGAAGCCCTTTCTTTCTTTCTTTCTTTCTTCCTTTCTTTCTTTCTTTCTTTCTTATTTTTGCCTTTGCGGTAACATCCACGTAACTGTCCATATTGAGGTAGGCAAAAATAAAGCGGAATCTAGCAAATTAACAAAAGACGATTGCATCGGCAGTAACCCCACCAATGATCGCTGCAGTTATCTGCGTCGATCTTGGCAAGAATGTGACAATTAAAGAAATTCACTAGATTATTACACCTAAAATTCACGGATATATATATATATATATATATATATATATATATATATATATATATATATATATATATATATATATATATATATATATATATATGTATATATATATATATATATTACAGGTCGTCCAAAGTTATGGTTGGCCATGTCATCGCGTCAGAGAGTCGTAGATTCCAGGAGGAAGGCGTTTTACACAATGAAAAAAAAAGCTGGGCTAAGACATTTTATTGTCGTTCTTTTTTTCGCCCTCGGTTGTGATATGACGCTCAACCAGCTATGTTCCTCCGAATAGTTGGCGCCTTGTTTCTTGTGACATTTAGTTCGTTGTCGCATAGAAATGCGGTAAAGGTCAAACGCGAGTTGATGGCTAAGCCGCCATGTCATTCTTCTCTTTTCCCTACTCTCTCTTCTTCTTTTCTTTTGCCCCTGCCCCCCCTTTCGGCATCCACCATGCGACGATTCTATCCTTCTATCCTTCTTGTAGTACACACGTCACAAATGCGAAAATGTTTGTCGAACAGACTGACTAGGTTTATCCACACAACCAGCTCTGAGCCTCTGAAGCCACTGCGCCGGTCGCCTAAAACAGACGCTTTGCATTCCTAGCACGGGACTTCAGCCAGTCACCACTGTGAAATAAAAACTATCGCTGCTTGCGCATACCACAGACGACACCAGTGCCAATTTCAATCTGCTTTGCGTTTTCGTAACGACGAATGTCAATCGAAACGCTTCAGAAAACGCTCTGCCTCGAAATAGCGACGTCTTCATGGGCTACTTTCGAGGTCTAGTTGGAGCGGCCCGGTCAAACCGGTGGGTTTAGAGGGCGTGCGTATGTCTCAACGAGAGAAGGAGAGAACTGGACGTCGACACAAGCAAGAACGGGCGCTTGTCTCCTCCTCTAGTTGCTCTTTCGCTTCGTGCTACCACTCTCCCCAATAATCGCGACGCGCTAACTAACCCAAATTCACTACCCTCAAACGAGAGAAGAGCAACGAAAAGCAAACATAGAGAGAGGGGGGATTTAAGTCCCTTTACGGAAAGCGGTATTTCGTCAACAGAAACGGAGGGTACAAACAGAATACGAGTCACATTTTGTACAATTTTTGTTTTTATTTCATTTTAATATTATCACCTTCTTTTAGTAGTAGCAGTTGGACGTTTCCTTGCCAAAAAGCAACGTCAAAACTGTAAAAATGCAAGAATATAAAAAAAAGTTCTGAGCGCGACATTTTTCAATTATTTATAATTGGGCATTTGGGACGAAATTGCAGAAATTTCTGCCTAACTTTCGTGGTATTGTCAGACGTAAGAAGCTGTGCAATAGTCGCCAATAAGCTTCGTAACTGATTAAAGTACTTAAGGAACTTTATAAACATTAAATTTACCTTGCTTGTAGATTTGCATACAGCTCTAGGCAGAAAGTCCTCAAGCAACTTTCACATAGCAAGAATTCTAAGACTATACCGTCTGTTTCGCAATATTGATACCCAATACCTGCCACGAAACTCAATAGTATTCTATAAACGAGAAGGAAGGGGGTTAACCGAGGGACCCGATTTTTATTAATCATATCTCAAGAAGCCAACAACAATGACACCAAGAAAAACATAGGAAAAATAATTGTAATTACTAATTGTATTAAAGAAATTATAAATTAATGGAAATGAAAGTAGATTATGAATGACAGTTTGCCGCCGATGGGGAACAATCCCACGTCTTCGCATTACGCTTGCGATGCTCTACCAAATGAGCTACTATGGGGCCGTTTTCGCATCCACTTCCTTGGGTATTTATGTTTTACTACTACTGAAGTAACTCTGGGAGTGTTAGCCAGTACCGCCACTCACAAATCTTGGTGGCGGATGTGGAACATCCTTTCTGCAATAGGCGTCTCGAGTACGTGATCTTTCCATTAATTTATCATTTCTTTTATTCAATTTGTAAGTACAAATAATTTCTCCTGTGTTGTCCTTGGTGTCATCGTTTGTTGCCTTCTTATGATAAGGTATTCTATGTAATTTTGCCCCGCAGTGTACTAGAAAGGCTTCATGTGAGACGCATAATTAACCAACGCACATCTCCACAGCTTTTGATCCATGTCAGCTACTCCGTCTTCCACTAGGGAGACCCCGAACTCAAGAAACTCTTCTGTGCCGCCTGTGGCTCGGCGTGACATTCACGAACGCATATCCCTTCCGCATTGGAATGGCTGACAGCCCTTCTTGCGACAACTGCGGCTGCGAGAAGGCGATCGGACACCTCCTCTGTGACGGTCGCTATTACAGTGTGGCCATAAAAGCACTCTCTACAGTGCTAGACAAACTGGACGATAGTCCCTTGATCAAATAGAGTCACTGGTCGGGCCCAGTTCAGTACTTAAAGCGTTAGACGCGTTGCTCCGATTCATAAGTACTTGTGGTTTGTGTGACCCCCTCTGAAAGCTGTAACGCACTGCATCGCGTTAATGCGCGAATTCCTTTCTCTCTACTTGTTTTATCCCTTCTCTACTTCTATCACATTTTATTCCCTTTAGCCCTTGCCCCGGCGCACTTAAGCCAGTCAATATTTACACTAGCTAATTTGCCTATCTATCCCTCTCTCTCTTTTTCTTCTTCTTACTTGAGCAGTGACATCGAATTCAATTCTGCAATAGTCACCAAAATTATTTCATAGAAAGGTGATTGCCGAAATTTGCCTAATTTAAGAGCTTATCGATGATTGGCCACCACTCACACGTCTTAGCAGCAGAAAGCCACAAAAGGGCCGCTGCTCTTTCTGAAGTAAGCCAGACGGGAGTGACACTCTATGAGGCAACACTTAACATTGAGGATCGTCTGCATCGCTAGCTTTTATAAATTCTGTTCCTTCCTCCTCTTTACATCTGTCTCACATTTATCCCTCCACTGGTGCAAGGTGTGAACCGTCCTCAGGTCCTGCCTCATTTAGCTTGCCTTTCGTTCATCTTTCTCTGTTGCTGCCACGAATAATGGCTAGCAAAACTGGTATTTGCTGTTATCGTATTACATTATTTGATACAATCATCTTTGTATCAATTCCGCTGCCTCTAATTGACGAAGACAGTCGCCATCGAACTGTTTGTCTAGTGCACAGACATTAGAGCAAAACAAAAAACAGCAGAAACAATACGAAAGACATGGTATGTGCAGCGGCGGTATTTTTATTTGCCAGAGGTCGCCACGGGTACCATCGCCGCAGGGAATGAAGGCGCGGCCATTCATCACCGAAATGTTTGGGGCCACGGCGCAGCCGCGATTTTTCAGTTAACGACGCCCGAGAGCTCGACGCCCCGCGCCGCGGTACTTTGATGGCTTCCCGTTTATGAAGTGCTCGTTATGAAAACGGTTCAATACTCGCGCTTCGCGCGCTACTGCCGTATCGACCGTGACGCCGAGCGCGGGTTGTTTGCTTGTAAAGCCCCGGCCGCCGCGAGTATAAAAATACCTTCTATTATATGCGCCGCACGGGACACCATTCACGCTGCATTAATGAGCGCGCGTATTAACAGGTCTCGTCGTCTTTTCCGCCGAGATGAAAAGAAGACGGCAACCCTTTGCTTCTTGCTTTTGTGCCGAGCCCCGGTCCGACGCACGCTCTGCGTGATGCGAGCGGGACAGCACGTCGGGCGGAACGGCGTGTTTTAAGGATTCCGAGAAGCAATGAATAGATAGCCCACGCGGATTATGAGGTGGAGAAAGGTTGAAATCTGATAAAAAGGGAGGGTGCGGGTGATGGCTGTTTCTCTCACGTTCTTTCTCACCTCCCCCGCCTCCCTACCTCCACCAAGCAACGCACGCACAAGATCTGCAAGCTTTAGCGATTCCTCCGGCTTTGAAATCCTTTACTGCGACAGTCAGCAGGCGCTCACAGCACTACGTTAACTTTGCGAACAGTGGCACAAAGGCAGAAACATGAAATAGACATGGACGAGCGTTACTATCAACTGTTTGTCAACAGGAGACCACCCACAGATATACGCACTGTAGGAGCTCACGTTTCCCGTCACATCAACATGTCACATGGGCATCAACCTCACGTCACCACCCCAGCACTGTAGCGCTTGTCCTTGTCGGTTTTGTATTTTTGTGTCCGTGGGCCACTTTGCGCTAAGACAGTCAGGTCTCACACCAGATGCGACTATACCTTCTCAAAAACAACTTCGTTATATTATTTTTTATTTTTATATGTTACTACCGTAGTATATATTTTTCTTCTGCTACGCACATAACGTCGTCTTAGTCCGTTACAGTATGGCTTGTCGTAGCCTCCGTAATTCGTGCGCAGATGCCACTATTATCAGTCTCTGTGGGCCCACGTGGTGGAAAACTCCGCACAAATTGCCTAGCGTCAATATTGCGCGATAGTGCAGGGGTTAGAACTGTACATTGCCTCAAAGGTAGGAGTTTAAATTGTATAGTGTCGGTGGCGGACTCTTCACCTTATGACGAAATATAATCTCACGACGACAACGCGGTACGGCAGCAATCGGCGTAACGGAAAGGGTGGACGGATTCTGTAAACCCGGTTTCAAGTTTGTAACTGGTGTCGCAGTAAAATAAAGACGCAGGTTACTGCACAATAAGGAAAACACCTGCTGACGTCTGACACAGTTTTCACTTTTGAGCTGGGGATCGCTTACCACTGCGCTATCGTGCTACTTTGTTGCTTGGTTATTTGTGCGTGGTTTTGCACCTCGCACTGATTCCGAGCGTGCTGTCCTCTGTGCATGCATTTCGGAGGCCACGACTCACAATACCGTCTACTGCACAATAAGGAGAGCCCCTAGTGGCGAGAACAAATCCTCCAATAATGCGTTATTGAGGTGGCCAGTGTAGGTACATGTACATATGTCAAACCCCGTCAGTTATTTGAGCGATAACTTTCTTCACCTATTTCACCCACGCTGGATGAATGGATGGTTGCTCTCACACAATAAAAAATAGTGAAGATATAACGAATGGTGAGAAGGAGAGTAAGCGAGTCGACAGGGAAGCGCCATAATTGTGCGAGGGGTGTATATAGTCGTCGTCATGCCGTCGTCGCCCCAGCGCGCAGAGTAGAGAAAGAGAGAAAGAGAGAGAGAGAGAGAAATAGAAGAGAGGAAAGGCAGAGAGATTAACCAGACGCACGTCCGGTCTACTACCCTGCACTGGGGAAAGGGGGTATGAGGACGAAGAGAGAGAAGCAAGCACAGGCGTGCAGGAGGAGAAATAGACGCAGTCTTCATCATTCCTTCGTCGTCACATCTTCGTCTTGTCGTCTTCATTACACATGCATTCGCATGACCGACAAGGGGGACATTTGAGCACGTGCACGCCACAAAGCTATCACTTCACTTAGAGAATTATCCTCCGGTGGTTTACTGCATAATATCAACAGCGTTTCCTCAGCAGTTTACACATCTTATAATTTCTCTTTCTAGAAAGGCTCCGTGAAGCTCTCTCTCTATCTCTCCTCTGTCAATTTGTATGTAAAGAAGGCGGCTGTGGTAACACAAATTCAGACACAACGAGCTCTTTCATAGCTTCTCGAAAGAGCAAGCCAAATGCAAACTAACCCGAGGAAATACACAGAAACAGAGAGGCTTATAAGCAACGCAGAAGAACAGTGGTATCGCTCGGAGTCTCAAAGCGGCAGCGGAAGCCCGAGATGCGGCAGCCAAGACGTGTCGGAGCTAGCCGCGAGACAATCTCTGGTGCCTGCCCGACGACAAGGACAAAGACGTCAAAGCCAGAAATGATGGGAGATTACGGAAAGCGCTATAAATCATCGAGCGCCACGCCGCCGCCACGCCACGGCTATGGTATATACCGCCCAGAGCCTCGCGTGCGGGAAGACAGAGCCCCAGGAACAAGGGAGCGAAATCAATATCTGCTGTGTGCGCACCCCATTCTTTTGTGAATTCCTTTTCGGAGAGCCTTTCGTTCAAATTAAAGCAAAAAAGAAAGAAAGAAAACGCGCAAGAGATCGCAATATTCTCTCCCGGCCACCGAGTGAACCCAAGCCAAAGCCGAGCCAAGGCGAGTCAGGGCTGCTGTCTTGGGCGCTCGTCGTCGCCTCCTTTTCACAATTTGGAAACGGATGCCTTCCCCGTTGTTTTCGTTTGGAGCGCCCCCTTTGCGCAAGTGACAGGGAAAAAGGGAGAGAGAGGTGGTCATTCAATTTGACGGTTGCCATTGTGTTGACTCCCTCCTCCCTCCCTTCTTCCTATCCTCAAATGCGTGAAGCAGATTGGTCATTCTCGGCGCGGGCACGGACACGCCGGCTTTTCATGTTGAAGACTATTTCGGCTCGCGTGCCTACATTAAGAGACGAGGGGAAAAAAGGGAACAGAAGACAAAAAGGGGCAAAAAAAGCAATCAAGTGCGGGAAAATAAAGGAGTGAAATCGGGACGGCCGTTATGTTCTCGCGCGCGCCTCCGTTCGCTCCAAATTTGCGCTCCCGGTTGAGGACGGCAGAAGTGAGGCATTAAACCCAGTATCGTGGCTTCGTATGAAACAAAGAGAAGACACAATGAAAGTAGCTGAGAAGGCACAGCGGCTGATTCTCAGCGAGATGGCCTTGTCCGTGCGCTCTGACCGGCGGGCATTGTGAAATAAGTTTATTGGGCCGGAGTGACAAAAAAAAAAAGGGGGGGGGGGTGCGACAACATTACTTTAGGAAGAATGTAGCAGATTCACTTTCGCGTGTCATAGTAAGCGAAGTGACAGACGGACTTGCATCGGAGGTTTTCCTTTTTGTGTGTGGGGCTATAGTTAACTTGATTGCTTAAAAAAAAAATATGAACAGGCATGCTATAGTTAAGACGCTTTTCATTTATTCTGTTTCCATATGGAAGTCATGGGCAAAATTCGACAACTGCAAAAAAACGCGTCTCTATGTCTTGTTACATTGAATTAACACCACCAGACTGGAGCAAATTGCAGGTGCAGCTTTCACAGAAAATAGAAACAAATGACTACAAAACGAAAACAAAAAATAAGCAAAGGATATGTATCACAATGAGCAAGGTGCACCGTATACGGATGACAGGGCCATGATTAGGCAGAGACCATCGTAGCCCCGTCATTCCAGGCATTGACTGTCTAAATAAACTCAGTATCCAAGCCTCTAAAATGACTAATCCATGTCCCATATATGTTCATGGCCCAAACGCTGCTGTTCGAGCAAACCGCGCTCGATCGAGGCAGCTCCAGAATTTGTGACAAGCACCTTGAACAATGTGATAGGACCTAAGCTTAGTCAGTAACGCAGTGACGCAAAGCCAATGCAATGCCGTACTACCGCTCTCGTGCAAGCGGAAGCATGGTGTATACCACGGAGAGAGATACGACAGTGAGACATCCAAGCGAAAGGGAAAATCAAAGCGTAACCAAGATTGTAGACACGTGTGTATAGCCAAACAAAAGGCAAACAGCGCAGCTACTCCGTGTTAGCTCATGTTTGGGCATATCCATTGGCCTTCCTAATCACAGTGCGTCGCAGTGTAAGTTGGGGATCAGCTATAGTGTTCCAGAGTAGCGCTCAGTGTATCGCTAGTTAAACCATTACTCGCGCTTGTTGGGGCAACATCCTCATTCCCTTTTTTATTGCTATAAACACTCTACCAGATTCTGAACCTGACTCATAATGAAGTGAAGTTATGTACACGAGCTTCTGTTGGTCACTAACATTTGCGAAGCTTGGCGAAGGGTTCTAGGCACGCTGTACGCATTTACGAAAAACGAGTCAGAGACCATAAGCAGATGTGCCTTTGTTCCTAAACCAAGGATAAGCGCGTTCCAAACGGTAAAAACGATTTCTCTACGCTGCGAAATGCTGTTTATTCTGTTTAAGCCATTTACAGCGTCCAGTAAGGCTATTCCAGCTACCATACTGTAAGAATTATTTACGGGCACTGCACCTACAGGCAATAAATAGCCAGAAATAATTAAAAAATAAATTATGGGGTTTTACGTGCCAAAACCACGATCTGATTATTAAGCACACCTTAGTGGCGGGTTCCTTATCAATTTGGACCGCCTGGGTTTCTTTAGCGTGCACCGAAATCTAACTACATGGGTGTCTTCGAATTTCCCCCCCATCGAAATGCGGCCGCTGTGGCCGGGATTTGAAGTCTAGACCTCGTGCTTAGCAGCGCAACACCAAAACCACTGAGCAACGTAAAAAAAAAAAAAAAAAAAATCTACCGTTCGATAGGTCATCATACGTAAATGTGAGCAGTCGGAAGTATTTAATGAAGCATATTTACAAATCATGGAAGAATTGGGCTTGCGCTTTTGAAGAGATCGGTCTAGCTGTCAATTAAAATTATGTTGTTCGGTTAGTTACTGAGCATCCGTGGGCTCTGCGCGGTGCTTTATGAATAGCGATGGCGCACGCGATAATTAAACAAAATGATGACACAGCAGAATTCACCCCATTAACTTCTAGGTTTGCTTTTTGAGAATCCGTATATATTTCCTTTTGAAAAATAGTATTAATAAAAGACGTGAACGACAGTTGTTTACCTTCGCGAAAGCTCCTTTGTACCGCGCGCGCATTCCAACAGATACCATTTCGAGAAAGAAAAAAGCCGAAAAGTACGAGCAAAGATTTTGTTCCTAAAGAAAGCCCAGCATGAGAAGTCGCTTAGGGCTAGCTTGATCAAAATCAGGAACGTTGCACTTTTGTCTACGTTTGATCGCACAGATGCAAGGACGGAACTTATCATGCACTACCCAGTGAGAAGTATCAGCAGCAACCAGGTTGTCCCTCTGGTTTGTCTTTCAGCATAACGTACATTTCTATATAGTTAGCAATTGGAGATTGAATTTCACTAACACAGATAGTTCCCGGTTGCTGTGATTCTCACTACAGTCTACCATGACACGTGTTAAAAATCAATGTATATAACTAAAGGTTCGAGAAACAGAGTGGAAGAAAGAAGGACCGTACAATAAATTATCTGTAAAAGAAGCAAGACCAAACAAACATCATGACCATTGACATTACGTGATTTTAATGCATTCTGTTCAGTCACACAATATGCGAACTCTGTTTGGCAGTTATTAATATAGATCTCGGTATATATTTATTGCTATATATACTAACGCGCGCCTACCGTATCACAATTTATTAGCAACTGAAATACTGGAATTTATGTGGATTTTTTTCATTTCGCGTGTGCTGAAGTGAGGTTATTAAAATTGTACACGGAAGGTGGCTAAATTGTCGGGATGTTATGTCGCGTACGGTACAGCCAGCGTGATTTACCTTGAAACCGAGCCGTGACGCAAGCACACTCCGGTTTGCTCCCCCTAATGCGCTGTTATTAAAGTCATTCAGCGTGCTTACTGTATACGTGTCTCAGCGACCCGCATCAAAGGAGCCTCCTGAGTAGCGCCGACAGGAAGCATCCCAATGGACTCGCATCAAATCGCCTCCACCAAACGAGCGCTGCGCGCCTTTACTCGAGCGAAGCGCTTCGCATTCCGCATCTCGCTAATTCCATGCAGCATTGGAAAACCTGAAAGCCTGATTATATTCACTCAGCATGAGCCGAACGTCAAGAAACCCTGGCGGCCTTCTTTATCTGGAGGCTCAGCCTTACAAGTTTACTGGCGGCATCTGAATGTCAGGTGAAGAAAGCTCGTCGACACCTTCAAAACAACTGTTACGGCAAAGCTCCTGGCGTTAGGTGGAATACCGTCGGCTGTGGGAAGGATGCTGCACCGAGTTGCCAAGTGACAATTCGGGGACGAAGTAATACTCCGTACATGGGCACAGCTCCGACAGCACTGTTCAGAATTGGCCATATAGACTGAGTGTATGTAATGCCCGGGCGGGCACCACTGCTGCTAACGTGCGCTGCTAGTGGCGTTTCAAGCCCCGGGGGCCGCGCATCGGTGAGTCATCCGTCGGCAGCGCGGACCTTTCACAAGAGCGTCTCCCAGCAAAAGGCTCCGTTAGGAAGGAAGGATGGAAGGGACAAAAAGGAGCAGGGTAAAAGACTTAGCAGACCAAAACAATAAAAAGAATAAAAACCTCCACTAAAGGCACAGAAGACGCCGAGGGAAAGTTAATGCATCTCGGAGCGGAGCGTCAACATGGAAACCCCCCGCAGTAGGAGGCAATCGAAAATGGGCCGACCGACGGGATCGGGGGAGACTGGGGCTGACAAGAGAGGGAGCTTCGTTGTCCTCCTCTCTCCTCCTCTGACGTCATTGCGAGGGCGCGGCCTGTCTTTGGCAGTCGTCAATTCACAGGGGAGACAAAGGCGACCACCCTTAGTGTTGATATCTTTGCTTTTTCTTGTTTTTCTTCTTCTTTATTTTCTTTAGGTATTTTATATTTCAGTGGACGGGGGCAAGCACAAGAAGAGTGATGTTCAGCCATTTATCGGGTTTCGTAATCCAAATGCGTATTAGCTCTACTTACGGCTCGAAATAAGAGGGGATTCGGAATACGTGTGCGTTGAGATGTACGCTTTTTGGCCTCGCGCAGCTTTACTTAGGAGCGCAGCACTCATTTTAGTTCTACTGCTCTCTACCGTACCTCTCTGCGTGAAAAAGAAAGTTCCGCTATGCCAAATTCTTACTCTGCTCGTAGACGTCGTTCTATGATTGTCGCAAGCAAGCAGATGAAGGCATATGTGAAACAAGAACGCAGCGGAAATCCCCAAAAAAGGTCATTTTTGTTGCGAATACATATAATCTAATTTTATTTACTGGCGCAAATGAATTCGTACTTGCTTTTTTTGCTGTGATAAGCGCGGTTGGTGACTAACGCTATAGCGAATAACGAGGAGATGTGCGGATATTTCATGAGCAACGTATACGCCTCACGCGCAGAACCTTGTTTTGAACTTCATTGGTGATGTACGCAGGAGGGTTGTATTTAGGCGCCCGACGAAAGAATAGCAAACGATAGTGTGAGAGAGAAACAGAGATGAGGTTTCTTGACTACAAAGGTGGCAATTCATTCCCGGCTTTTCCGGCTACTCCAAAACAAACAAACAAAAAAAAGTCTTCGCAGTAATCGCACTGCGAAGCTGCCTTTTATGACGACGAGTCGCAGCACTAGTTGGAAACCCGACCTGCCGAAAGCTGAGAGATCATACCCTGAAACCAGCCTTCTTAGCAGCGACTCCGAACGGCGTTTTGTCATGCTTGCTTTTTTAACGAGAGTACGTTGTTCGCTCGTGCAGAAATTCGAGTACGTAACGGCCACGATTGATAACGGTGGTCTCGGTTGGCCATGAGTTAAACGGAATTCGAGCAGTGAGACAAGGCTCTGCCTTGACACGGAATTTATCCACGCGTATGACGTATACGCGAGTCGCGTGATTACATGTAGACTGTGGTATTGCCACTCTGCCTGCGTGCCGAATGAAATACAGTGACGCCCTTTAGCCTTTGGGAATGCATGACAGGAGCGTCGCGGCACTGTGTGGTCCTATGTGGATACGTTTGCACGGAGAAGCAAATGGAAGCAGTGCCCGTCAATGTCCCGGATCGCGATATTTTCTGTACTACTGCGTAGAAGTCGGTGCAGAAGTACAGGGTTTAGTCCACGCGTTGTAGCTTGTCTTGAGGTAAAGGAGGACATGCCAAAGGCTGTGTTCCACTGCTAGATGAGGCTAAATACACAACAAAGCGAACAGCGGCCACCTTGAGTCTCGTTCCAACTCTGGCGAAGCCGGCAAAGAAGAGAGCTTCGCGAAGGCGACATCGTAGTTAGAAGCTATTCAGACTACTTTACTGTCCAAACAAGCTGGCGGCTGAGTAGAACGATTTGAAACTCGACAGCAAGGTCACCTGGGCACAAGAAAACGGGGTCACGCTTTCTTACGGGCTTCATGCAAGCTGCTTTGTGTTTTTCGCAGGTGTGCAAGTGTAAAGTGCTAAAATGCAGATATGTTCTCTAGTAAGCTTTTACTTGTCGACTTGAGGTTGTGTAATGTCGCAGATACTTCTTTCAAATGTGTTTCATTACTTGGGCTCAAATCCATGTTTTTTAGCAGTTAGATTAGACTGTGTTCAATGCTAGTCGAAATTGACGCACTTCCTTTACTGGTATGTGCATCACGTACACTGGTTGGTTTAAACAAGATGGTTCTGCTTCCAGTGAACTTATTGGCAGTAGTGGATGAGGTGTGGTAAGGTGGTAAGAGAACGCAGTTGAAGACCAGCCTAACTTTCTTGGCACTTTCTCATAGATGGTGTGCCCTCTTCCTATTCGTGCACCGTCAGAAGAGCGTCGTTGGTGTGCCTCCGATATTTTCCCTGTCTCCAAAAGCAAACAGTAAGAAGAGTCGAAGCTCCGACCAAGTGGGTGTCAAGGTAACTGCGTCTTGCGTCGAGTAAGAACGATCATTATCTTTTTATTTGCAGACGAAAGTAGCTGGTTTTGACAGTTCGCTTGCTTGCGGCGCTACAGCTAAATGTCTGCACAGCGCGCCTTTCTCGCGCATTTTTTTTTCTTGCTTCCTTCACCCTTTCTTTTCGGCAGTTGTTTTCCAAGAAGAGTTCTTTCACCACTTGCCGTCTCGAGCGAGGGAAGAATGGGGAGAGCGTAGAAGGCGAGAAAATTTGTCTTTGGTTTTGGCTTTTGGACAGCTTCTATTGTCGACACTGGCGTCCACGCATCGACTGTCTTGGTTCCGCGCCATTTAAAACCTCTTTGCACACAGCTCTCTGGAGAAGAAAGACCTTTCTTTCTTATGTTATTTTTATTATTTTTTATATTTTGTGTGTGCGTGTGGGCTCGCATTTGCCGCGGGCTACTCGCCACACAGATTGGCAGCGTTCGTGGTGGAACGGCGATTTTTGCCTAGTAGTTGCTAACTGCGGAAAAGATGTTGGGGAATTTATTACCGCCCGTGCACACAGAAGCAGACTCAGAAAGGCTTAATAAAAGCTCGCCTTGGGGATAATTTCGCCTACAGCTTTATTACAGTAATGTCACCAGTTGGCAACTACATTCGCGGGAACTCGTTCTTGAGTGGTCTTTGCATCGTTATGTAACTTTTTCATATTCAGGCTGTTTCTCTTTTTATGGCACGTCAGAGCAGAGTAGTAGCCGGCGCCTGTATCAGGCGCCATCTCTTTACGCTCATTTATTGAAATATAGGGCGATTACGATCTATCGCCTAGTTGTGGTTTAGACAATGTACATTACACAACAGCGTTGTGTTTACATCGCAACGAGAGCAGGCATTTGTAACCATAAAGAGCGCAGAATTCAGATGATGTTCGGCGTACTTACTCTGTTTATTTTTTGGTCTTTGTTCTTTTAAAGTTGAGCACAATGGGCGAGTGCATTGTCGTTATTATATTATTATTATTATTATTATTATTATTATTATTATTATTATTATTATTATTATTATTATTATTATTATTATTATTATTATTATTATTATTATTATTATTAGATACGGAAAGACCCATACAATGCACAGAGTGGGAAATAGGGAAGCAGCAGGCTGGAAAGTGCCACCAAGAGAGGCAAAAAGCCTTCCTGCTCTTTAGGAGAAGAGGTGGAATAGAAAAGGAAGTTGAAGACAAGGAGAAAGGAAATAAAGAAAACAAACTGCAAGATGACAGGTCACAAAGACTAAAGTAAAGCAAAGTACAAGTACTTCCCCTTTTGCTTGTATATCGCACCGTAACTTTAAAATCTTGCAGCCGCAGCGGCCTGGACTGTCAAAAGGTATTTGGCCGTGCTTAACGAAACAAATCAACTTAGAAAATGCCGCTAAGAGAGGATTTCTTACTTTAAATAAAGTATGGACGGCATGTTTCTAGTTCTGCCTTCGCTTTATTTCCTTTTTTTTTTTCACATGCCGGATTAGCGGAGCCGCGATGCTTCTTTAAAACCACGGGCAAGGTACGCACGGGACGTTTGCCGTTCATTTTCTCCTCCGTTTAACGAAGACTCCCATTTGAAAACACACCTCGGAGTACTATACTCTACTGATTCTTGGGAGATCCCCACCTTCGCAACACGCTCTTCCTTACGTGGGAGTCGCTCCAGAAGAATCTCCATACGCGTTACGCGCGCTAGGCTCCATTGCACTACAGGTCCCATATCCCGCGCACAGTACCATAGTACCTATATGTCTAGAATGAACTGCGCCCAAGGGCCGCTACAGCGGCATCGTACTCTTAACAGCGTGGGGCTACTGCGCTCGAGAAATTTCACAGGCTCGGTGAAAGACGATCGAGCTGCCGGAACGCCTCTTCCCGGGCCGAGGCAACGAAGCGATCGAGAAGAGCACGAATCAGTGGGAGACGACGTCGCAGAGAAATGAAGACGCAAAGGGAAAGAAAGGAGGCAGAGATAATCCAGAAGGAAATAAGGGATGGACGACGACTGACGCGGATTGGGGGAGGCGGCGAGGGGAGGGGAGGAGGCGAAATGGTGACGCTTGTGCACGAAGAAGCAAGCAAGCAAGCGGCCGGGTTATTGATTTCTGGCGATCACGTGGTCCTGTCACCACCAACAGCCAGCCAGCCAGCCAGCAGAGCGTAGAAGTTTCCGGACTCGTTCGTGCCCCTTTCCCCATTTCCTTCCTATCCTTGACTTGCGCCTTCGTGTCGTGACGTGCACGAGAGAAGGACTGCGCGACCGTTGGAGAAGTACACCACGGGTTTAGGTGGGGGCGATGGGAGAGGGGTGACTGCCTACCGCGGGCACGCTATAGGCGTTCACCCTCAGTGGTTTACTGTTGGCTGGGAAAAGTTGAAGCGAAGACGGAGCGAATAGAAAGCAAAATACCGATACGTGGCATGCAAGAGCTTCCGCTAGTGTGGCAGCAGGGTAGGGGGGGTGAGTGGCGGGGTTTCCTTCCCGCCGGGTCGCTCGACGCGCGTGCACAGGATCCACCTGTGTGCGTAGAGGTATCGGAGGTTCATCGCACTGGCGTGCAGCTCGCGTGCTCTTAAATGTGCAGTCGACGCGTAAACTTTTGATTCGACTTCTTCTGCCCTTCAAGCATGCTCTGTAATTTTTTTTCATTGAGCGTTGCTTCATTTTCGAAGAATATCGAACTCTGAATCCCAGCTCCTCTAATGGCGCAAAAAAAAAAAAAGACAAGCCAATGTACTCGTTCAGCTTTTCTTCAACATGACTTCACTTGCTAGGAAAGGCGCTCTCACAGGTCCGCACTATGTTCTTGCCACGTAGCATCCGATGCTTTCGGAGTGGACAGTCCTGGAATATCGACCTATACTGTCGTCAGGCCACAAGACGCCAAGACACTCTTGAAATTTTTACGTTCGAGTGGCCTATTAGAGAGGTTATAGTTTTCACGGACGTTGCCAACTTCGTCTATTTATTTTTGTGCCTTTTGCTTTTGCTCTCCGCTATTCTTTCCGCCTTTCAACGCCTTTCATTTCTCCTTGCCCTTGCCCCAGTGCATGATACCAAACCAGAATCTTCTCCGGTTAACCTCACTGCCTTTCCCACCCGTTTATATCTACCTTTTTCCCGAACGAGCGAGTTACAGATGCATGTCGAAGTCCTCACCCTTAAATAATAGCTAATTGCTGTGCAGGAAATTACGCGTAATCAATACTAATTCCTAAGTTGTGGCAGGCCCTGGCGTACAGGTGCCGATAATCTAATTTTTCTATTTTATTTTTTCTGCCGGGTAAATGCAGTCTAACATCAATTTAACAAAACCAAGCTCTAAGAATATTCTATTTAACAAACTGCAACTCCCGATACATGTGTAATGCATTGAAAATCTGAACGGAGCCAAATGAACAGAACGCCTCGTCCAAGTTAACGAAGTTCTAAGGGAACTGTATGGATAAAATATGGGGAAAATATGGACATGCGAGAGAGAGAGAGAGACAGAGGAAAGGGGAAAAGCAGGGAGGTTAACCAGAGGGGAAAATCCAGTTTGCTACCCTACGCTGGGGAGAGAGGGGAGGGGAGGTAAAGTGATAACAAATTAGAGATAAAGAAAGAAAGGAGCATAGACATACAATCGCAGTCGGTCACTGTCGCCGCATAGTGTCACCACACAGCACAGTAGCACTTGCAGCACTATAAACATCTGTTCATGCTACAGCCGCTTGTACAATTCTGTTGCTTTAAAAACTGCAACAGTGCCCTTGTCGCCCTCCGCTGCGATGGCTTGTGATGGCGGTATCTTAGAACAAGTTCCTCTCTTAGAGGTCTTCGGTCAAAGCGCGCTATCGCGATTGCGAGCGATCGTCTCTGTAAATTGTAGCGAGGGCAGTCACAGAGAAGGCGTTGAAGAGTCTCCTCGTTACCACAGTGACCACACGAGGCGTCGTCGGCCCATCCAATTCGGAAAGCAAAAGGCTTGGTGAAGGCAACTCCTAGCCATATTCGAGAAAGCTGGGTAGCTTCGCGACAGCAGAGTCCAGCTGGAATTCAAAGACGTAGAGAGAAGTGTAGGTTGTGCAGCCGGTTGTTTTGAAAACTTCTTGCGTTCCACAAGGCGAGCGTGATATCATGACTGAGCATTCGAAGTTTTCTAGCGGCATCTGTACTTGATAATGGTATCGGTTCCTCTTCGTC
The DNA here is from genome assembly GCF_023375885.2 of Dermacentor andersoni. Taxonomy (NCBI): domain Eukaryota; kingdom Metazoa; phylum Arthropoda; class Arachnida; order Ixodida; family Ixodidae; genus Dermacentor; species Dermacentor andersoni. Next base: position 35,493,212 of record NC_092817.1, read on the forward strand.
GCCTAGAAGTGCCGAGCAGCGTTATCGGCGTATTCGTTCCCTATGACTCCGTAGTGATTTGGAAGCCACTGAAATGTCACATGGTGTCCTTTCTCAGTCAAGGTATGGATTTGTTCTCTAATCTCGAATATCTGTTGTTCGTGTGGTCCACGCCGCAGGGCTGATAGCAAAGACTGCAGTGCTGCCTTCGAGTCACTGAATATTGACCCTTGTTGCGTGCTCTCCAGGGTAGCGTATCGTACTGCTGCCGAGAAGTAGCGGCGCCTGCCTATCGAAGCTCGACCGACGTTACCTATTGGGTAGCGTGGCGTTGTCGGTGGGCTGCAGGCATCCGGTAGACCATGACGACCAAGCAAGGGCGAAACGATTTCTAGTGCGAAACTTGCACGATTTATTCAAAGGTCGATGAAAGAAAATGAGAAGAGCATGAAATGATTAAAAGTACATTTCGGAGCCCCTTAAATAGGCTCTCTACAATCGTGGGTGGGATCTCGCTTCCGTCGATGTCACGTGACCGGCACGGAAAGAGGGCCCCTCCTCCTCTGGTTATACCGAGCCTGCTGAAAGGAAGAAGTCGTCCCGCCTCCCGGAATTGTAGACGCCTGTCCGCCTCTTCTGCGCTTTGCGGGTTCATGGAAGTTCTCTTCTAGGTCCAATTCGGGGAAAGGGCCTCTCTAAACTCGCACACACGCACACACAAACGCACACGCACGCACACACACTGTGGGGCTTCCAGCAGACAGGCACCTCGAAACGGTCATGGCGAATTAGAAAGTCACGCTTCATTTCGACGAGGCCTGGTGGAAGAAGGTCGGGTGAGAGGAAGTTCTTTTTGCGCGAAGTGCGGGACGCCAACCATCGCAGGAGAAGTCACGCCTCATTTCGACGAAGATGGTCGGATGAAATTCCTTTCGCCACGTGGTGTCAGACGCCAACCCTAACACTATCTTCGAGGTTGTTCTTGGCTGACGAGACGAAGTGCAGCGCGAGGAGCTGCAAGTTCCGCAGCCATCGGTGTCGTTGGGTGACATGTCTTGAAACTGTTGGTGGTGGCTTCGCGGGGAAAACCACGGCTCCAGAGGAACACTGGAGTGTTGCCGATTCATCAGTATAAATATGTACGTGGTCGGCGTACCTCTCGTGCAAAATGAGCAGAGTTAGGGGTTTAAGAGCATGTCATGACAGCTCAGATTTTTGCCTGATTCCTGATACGGTGACGTGCACTGCAGGTCGAGCCAAACACTATGGAGGAATCGATGGTTTAGTTGCAGGGGTGAAGCCTGATGGAAGGCAGGTGTAATAATCCGAAATCGTAGTACAAAATGATGCCTGTGGCCTTTCTGACGGTAGTGTTGCCAGACGGTAGGAACGGGCACGGGCAAAGTGCCTAATGTGCAATTTCAACACCTCCACCGCAATGTGTGTTTTTATGGGTTGGTCCCGGGCAATCGCAATAGTCGCTAATGTCGATGTGCATTTTGGCAAACCAAGACAAACCTTGAGAGCCCGAGCTTAAATAGCCTGCAGACCACCAAGATTTGTCTGGCAAGTGTTTGTCAGTACGGGTAAACTGTATCTCAAGAAGCCCAGAAAAAGAGCCATGTACCATTCCAACATTGCATGCACTCACATTGCCCAAGTCTTTCCGCCCAGAAACTTGAAAAGCTGGGAGATTACTGTTAGACGCTGTTTCAAGTAGGTCACGCGCGGGTTCCATGAGAGACCTCTATCAATGGTTATGCCAACAAATCTGTGAGTCTTCTCATACGAAATTATCTGGCCATTTATTGAGATGGCGTAGGGTGTCATTGGTTTGCGAGGGAATGCCATCAGTGCACACTTGTCTGACGAGATTTCAAGACCTTGGTTGCGGAGGTATATAGCTTTCAGAGTAGCGATTTTTGAAGTCTTGCACGTATCTGTTTGAGGACGTGTCACCCTTGAAGTCCATATGCATATGTCGTCTGCGTACATTGATATCTTGATCGCTGCTGGCAGATGTTCAACGAGACCAATGAGTGTGAGGTTGAATAGGATAGGGCTTAGTACATCGCCTTGAGGAACACCTCGGTAGGTGGTGTCGCGCGGTTTGGCCATCGCCGGTACACACAATGAAAGATCTCATAAAAAGGTAATGAGAAAACTATTGAAAAACTCGACCACCTAGGCCAACCACCTCAAGAGCATCGAGGATAGCCTCGTGAGATACGTTATCGTATGCCCCTTGACATCCAAGAACAAAGCTGCAGATAATCTTTTGCACGACCTTTGATGCTAGACATACGTAGCGAGATCAACAACACTGTCTGCTGATGAGCGATCTCGACGAAATCCAGCCTTGCAATTATGAATATGCGAGGATTCAGTTCAGGCGATGGGCGCCATTGAAATGGTAAGAAGGTTTTCCGCTCCTCTGAAAAAACGCGAGACCCGCTCAACGAGCTCGCTGCGAGCGATAAGTATGTACGCGGGCATGTCTGTTTTCAAGTTAACGAAGTTCTCGATGTTTAACAACATATATCTCGAGTCCCATCGAGTTCTGTAAATAGAGGTTTAACTGTTGTCAAAACATTTGGCCGACAGAGAAAGCGCACGCGAATTTGGAGAAACGATTAGGAGCTTTCTGGCCACCGAACGCGGCAGCCGCACCCATGCATAACTTAGTTGTTATTCTCCCAAAGCACACCCCACCTGCCCAGGTGTACAATTTTAGGAGGCATTCTTTCGAAAGGTCACCGCAGGGCAAAATTGAAACGCGAATTATGACATTCTTTCTTTGCGAATTAACGTCTCCTGTGCGCCTTGAGATAACTATGTCGTTGTTAGGAGTATGTTCTCTAACGTTTCCTTCTCCTTCTATTTACCTTCCTGCTCCCAAGTAGTGTACACTGAGTGGATAGCTGCAAAAAAGATATTATCCAACCAGATAATCGATATCACTGCACAGCAATAGGCCATTAGCGTCACGAAGTGCCCATTATGATGTTCTCGACAGGCCGTCCTTCGAGAAGCGCTTCGCATCGAACTGAGATGTTCCGCACGCTAAACAGCTAATGGCGAGGCAATAACGTCACCGATCGGTTTACTGGTTGCGTTTCCCGCCCATAGTCGATACTTGTGCGCCCTACCAGAAAACGACCCTATATTCAGCCGTAGTTGGCCGTAAACAAATCGATAAACACAAAATGTCCTCGTGCTTCACGAATGTCACGCCCTTTCGAAAAGACCACAAAGCGCTCGCCGCCAGTAAACTTGCTATCTCGCATTGTGCGTGTTAGAACAGCATTGGAAAACAGTTGTCCTCCACAAGTTCAAGAAGAAGATCCCCCCCCAACCCATCTACGTACTTGCCCCGTACTCGTACAAGGAATCTTTCTTTAGCTCTTTCGCCCGTTTGGATGGTCGGAGCTAGGTTGGACTATCGCTGCAGATACTCAGGTGCCGACGTAAAGTGCGTGTGCGCCCGTGCAACCGAGTTGAAGAGCACGATCGCTGCCGAGCGCCAACTATTCGAGCTCCGACACGTGCGTGCTGTCCACCTACACTATCGCTACAGACGTGCTGGTTACCAGCTCTGTTCTCTACGGAACTATACGTAATGAAGGAACAAACGCTACCTAATATATTCTCACCGCAACAAAGATATAGGCCATCGAGAGTGTCATTTCTTTTAAAACGCGAATAAACTATTTTTAAGCGTTCGGCTGTTTACTTATTTTGACAATGATCACCGATGTTTTAATGCGTGAGCGTTCTTTGGCGAGTACGCCGGAGAAACCCTGTATGTCCCAGGACGCCTTGTAACTCGGAAATAAGAGCATAAATGGTCAAGTTAAGACATCTAATCGTTATAATAGTTTAACTATATCTGATTGGTGGCGCTAGAATCGATCAAAAAAGATAGAAAAGAAATTAATGTATAAATAAAAATAAATTCGAACGGAAACACGTTGGCGAGCTTCGAACGTATACGATCCTGCGCTCAGAAGCCGAGTGTCCTAGCCACTGGGCTAATCACGCATTTTTTTTTCTTTACTACATGGGAACAGAATCTTCAGCCAAATAAGAAAAAGCGCTGCAGGAATTTAAGTTGACTGAAGGCACATTCAAAAGTCAGGCAAGCAAGCGCAAGCGTCCAATAAAGGCATCCAGTCCGGCGCTCTTCTTTGTGCAGCGTACACACTACGAACGTAGGAAAAAGATTTCTGAAGAAACGACCGAGTGCTTCGCGGTGGTTCAGCCTGCCTGTCGCACATTCTACTGCGCGAAAGGCTATGTAGGCCAAGTACCATGAATATGTCATAGGGTGGGTCACAGGTATCATTAAAAGGTAGGAAACACATTAAGTATGGTGGGACATCTAAATCCTTTTTTAAGTGTTCTTTGGAGAATGTTCCAGAAGAACATGGCATCCCTACAATCAATAAAACAGGCACCAATAGTTTCAGCATGTGGACAACAGAAGCGGCAGTTTGCCAACCACTGTATGAAACAGCCCCCCTTTTCTAACCAGGTTTTGACAGGAAGGGTTGCCGAATGTAAATTAAAAAAAGAGGTTTTGATCCCTGGAGGAATGATCATTCGACGGACACGCTTTAGTACATTCAGGTAACGACATTCCAAATAAGGCACACGATAATGGTGAAAAGCAAACACTGTGACTCTGAGTGCAGCAGAAATTTCTTTGCGCGAGGCAGGGACCCAGCGAGCCGGCAACGGCGAGCGGAGACCCGCGCCGAGTAACAGCGACTTCGAGGATGACGTAGGCCCTCGTCGGGGCGCGCGCGCGCCCAACTGCAGGCATAAATAAAGTTGTCTCCAATCCAATCCAATCGCGCGAGGTCGTGAAAATATAATTCATACTAAAGCGAGCCTTAAGAACAGTCGATTTCTAAGAGAGATCTTACAACTTCGATTAATCAAGTACCTTCCAAAAATAGTTGTGTCGTCATCTGTCAAAGATGCACCACAGGCTCCTTCGGGTTTCTTGAAGGAGGTTGTCGAAGGCTTTCACTTCCTCTGGGCTAAACACGCACGCTTGTATAAGGTGAATATATCTGAACCATATGAATGCGTGGTACCGGTGGTACAAAATAAACGTCAAAGGAGAACGGTTTCTATGAAGGCTGTGTTGAAAGATTTGGTGATGGTGCAATGAAAGCGATCTCTAGGACTGCATGTAGAGCCGTCTTGGAGCATTGTACACATCAGAAGAAAAAATCAGCTTTTGCGAAAATTTAATGCCAGACACCCCACAACTTCGATGCATTTCGGTGGTAGCGGGATGCGCGTTCGCTGGGGCGTTCCTTTACGAACCGAAATACCACATAACTTTGAGGGCTCCTGCACGTAACGGCGAGCCACAAAGACATATAAGAAGTCAATGAGTGGATAAGGAGTTATGAGGGATTATGTGGGTCTCATCACTGTTGATAATGGCTCGACGCGGATGGATAAGGTTAAGAGCGATAAGGGCTTATAATGATCGGAGCAATTGTGACAAGTCTAATAAGTACCTGTAAAGGTTGATAAGGCTCAGACCAAGCTTGATAAGGTTGATAAGAACCGAATAGAGTTGATAAGAGTCGGATCATGTCCGTTGAGGTTGATAATGACAAATAAGGGATGATAATGTTTAGATTGAGTCCGATGAGGTTGATAACGACCTATAAGGGTTGATGAGGGTTTATACTGGATCAAGTTTCATAACACTGATAATGATACCGGGCTGCATGGAGATGTGAAATTGGCACAATGCTTACGCATGCTTAGACAACTGCCAGAGGAGTTTCTGCGTGAATTTACAGCAATTTTTTTATTGGTTCTCTTACTTGTAAATTCAAACAATCAATGTGAGGTTCCAAGACGTGCAGAACTGACATCTTAATTCAACTTCCAGAAAGCTCTCTGTGATTCTGGTAATCACATCCTTAAATATTAAAGCCAGTTCCACGCAGTGATAGCTGACAAAATAGCGAAGCTGGTTGTCATTTTCTCATGTTTGAACTTGTGTTTAGCGCGATTTTCATGAAAGTATTTTGTCCCGTTGTCGTCGTTTTGCTAGATTGGAGCTTCGGTTCCGGATAGCACACACTCTTCATTTGCGTGAGGTTGTGGTCAAATCACCGTCTATCAGACGCCTTGCAGCTGGGGCCGCACTCACGGTCGAGGAATTGTCTCTTGAACCATCCATCGGCACCCTCCGCGGGAGGAATCTCTCTGCGTAGACGTCTCTGCTCGGTCTCCTGCTCTCGAAGTTGGGGATTAGCTTCCCTCTACTGGCTCTTGGCTTGGGCTGCCTTCTTTTGAAAGTGGGGGTTGCCTTGCCTCCACCGGCACTTAGCTTGCGCTTTCCGTTCTCGATCCTCGGCCGTAGTGGCTTCCCTCCGCTGGCGCTTTGCTTGTGCTTCTTGCTTTCGAAGCTCGGGATCTGAGCGACGTCGGCGCTGCCACTCTCGAGCGAGCTCCCGGTGCCGCTCGCGCTGAGCGGAATCCATGGGGCGAAAGGGCGCGCGCCGGCGAAACACCCGCTCCTATACCCCTCTACACCGACACGCGTTCTGATTGGTCCGCTCTCCCTTCCGGCGCGCCCTCTGGCGGTGAGCTCCGGAACCTGCCCCTCTCCTGCGTGACATCGTACGTCGGACGGCGAAGGCTCGACTTAGAACAGCTCCGCTGTTAAAAGCTCTGTATGCTATTAAGCTCTATCCAGAGGCATGGTATGTAACCTGCAGGGTTGCCGGTTCTTACTGCGCCAATAAAGGTTTCTCGATGCACAGATTAGCAATACAGCTGGTGGAAAGTGAAGTAGTTATGAATATAGTTGAAGTCATTCGGTTGGGTGAATGGATCTTCGCAGATCAACAAACTGATAAATTGTGCCGTAAGATCACCGCATTTCTGTTATGTTGCGACGAAATCGCCGCTTTGGAGTCCATCTGTAACATATGGCATGATAATGTATGTTACGTGTATGAACGGGGCAACTGTTTATGATGCAGACGGTGAAACGAATGAACCACTTAAACAAGCACAGCTACGTGCGCCACTTTGTGACCAGATTTTTCCCGTGGAATCACTCCGTTCAAATAGGCTGTTCTCATTGTAAACAAAACTGCGCTTCAAAAGAAGCTAATGGAGGAGGAGGAGGAGGAAACAAAGGGGGAAGGCAGGGTTTTTAACCAGAAATGCGTCTGGTTGGCTACCCTACAGTGGACGACGGGGAAGGGGGAATGACTGCTAAACAAGTTATGGTACGGCAAATGATAGGCCTAATGGTAAATGACAGTTTTGCAGCAGTATGGTTCATATAGCAATTGGTGGTGGGTTATGTTTTATTGGCATTAAAATGAAACAGTACAGTTAGGCACGTTATGTAATGGGTAGAGCAGACAATGGAATGTCTGTCGAAATAAAAAAAAACGGCGCTTAAGGAAGGCAACTGCAGTCTAGGGCTGCAAAGGATTAAGTGGTACGATGAGATTTGGAAATTTGCAGGCACCAGATGTAATCAGTTGACTCTACACAAGGATAGGCGGAGGTCGCTGGAAGAGGCCTACTCTCTGCAATTAAACATAAATAAGCTGTTGATGCATTGTAAAAAAAGAAATGAGTCAGAGAGAAAGATCGAAAGAGAAGATGAAATGCACGAAAAGGTAAGAGGGTTTATATTCTGGCTTATTTTACTTCTTTTTCTTCATGGAAGCCTAGCTCTCGGAATTGTGTCAATATTCCAGGTGTCGCCAAAAGAAAAAGATGCTGAGATTGTCGGTTCGGCTGACACCGGTGACAAGTTATCTCTGAGTCCTTTTTCGTTTCCCCTTTATTCATTATTTTCTACATTCCGATTTCAACCGCAATTAATTTCCCCGATGCTTTCCTCGGTTTAGTTGTCTGTTGGCTCTATGTGATCATGATTAATAAAATCGAGCCGCTCGGTTCCCCTTTTTCTCTCGTTTCTTTCTTTTTCTATACCATAGCGACGTCAGAAACAGATTTTAATTGGTACTAGTACAGTTGTTAAGGGCCTCGGTGCTCGTACTATTACCGGAGACGTCGCGTCCCAGCGTGTATAATTAAAGGATACGTACTCTGTCCCGTGACCGTAGCCCCTTTCCGGTTTTAGGGGGGCTTTGCCGCGTAATATTGCAGCACTGCGGCGAAGCACATATCAACGCATGTCTCAATCTGAAGCAAACTGTGTTAGGTCTACACCGCCCGCACAAGAATAGCTTGGATATAAATTGGACTTCAGTTAGATACCTAGAGCATAACGGTGATTACGATGCGGCTGTGCGGCGTTTTTCTCTTTATTTTTTTGCGCTGTGGGGTTGGGCCAGTAGTAGTTCGGCACATTTATGGCCGTACCAGTACAATCGGGAGGATTGGTTTGAATTAGGGAGCCTCCCGGAAAAATTAGCATAGTGCGCAGGTACGAATATGTTTCACGTCGGCCTGCGTCGAGCAGTGCTGTCTGGTGCATCACCATTACGCGGCCGCATACCATTTGGCGGGTTACTCCATCTCTGCGTGCTAACCTGCACATGCGATGAATAGAGCTGAGCGTGCGGTAATGAGATCGTTGTCGGTGCGCACTCTCCCCCCAAAAGTAGTTTCCAAGCGCCTGCTACCACATAGGACAACGTGAGGAGAGCCCCGCGTGCTCATGCTCCTGCAGGAGAGCACGCAGGGCCACCTCCCAGCGCGCTTTGGCCAAGACCCTGTATGGCCTGATAGCCGTAATCTCCGTCATGATTTTCAGCCCACGTCGTTGTCGGGGGTAGAAGCCAGGATCGAGGACTCGCACGAGAATAGATTCCTCCCACGCTATCGCATGAGCTCATGCGTTACCGTGGATGTATTAGTTGCCTGATATCCAAGGAAGATGTGAATTTTCCTTCGCCCGTTTAGGGTAGCAAACCGGACGCTTGTCTGGTTGACCTCGCTGCTTTTATTCTCTTTGCTTAGTCTCTCTCTCTCTCTCTCTCACCTGATCATCGAATCCACCAAGCACATTCACGTCTACTCGAACTATCAAAACACTCTGTGTTTCCATGGCTACAAGCCTGTTTTTCCAACATTGGCCGATCTCTCCGAGTGCAAATCTTCAACGTTGTGCTGAAATAATAGTGTGTTTTGATCTTCCTTTTAAGTTTCAAGCTTGTTTAAGCAAAGATGTACACACACACACACACACACACACACACATCTCTCTCTCTCTCTCTCTATATATATATATATATATATATATATATATATATATATATATATATATATATATATATATATATATATATATAACATAATCATTTGGGCCACTACGTAACGATCCGTCATAAATATAAGTAAATAAAGGAACAGCAAGACAGGCTAGGTCGAAGGGCTTGGACCCCAACGAGAGCTGACGGCAGGCTTGGGAAACGCAGGCCGGGAACGGAAGGCGCGTGTTTATCTTACAGCACAGAAAGCGTGCGTGCTTAAGCCGGCAACGCGTATACCCGGCAGCCATCGTTCACTGACGCACGAAATTTGTTCCGCCTCGGATACACGCAGACATAGACGCACGCGCGGACGAGCGAATGAAGCTGGCATTCTCTCTCTTCTCTCTCTCTCCATCGGTGCAGAAGCGTTTGTTTCGAAGCTGTGGCATCCAGCGCGGCCCGCCGTCGCTTCCAGGCCATTTCGCGATTGCTGGAAAGCAGCGCGTCGCTTCGTGGCAGAGAACCGCTTCATCGGAGTCGTTCCTCGAGAAACGATGGAGGTGAGTGTTTCGCCGAGGCCGGAAGAAGAAAGCGTAAACGTGGAGCGCGCGCGTGCCAAAAGCAGAGCGACATTGAGACGGGTCCGCGTCGCGTCGTTGTTCCTCGACTCGTACGGGAAAGGGTGTGCCGCGTTTTAAGCGCCCGCGATGGCGTAAAGTGTGTCGTCCTCCTCCCTCGTTTTGTTTTCTTTTGCTTTCTTTACTTGTTGGAAGAAATGTCGGCGCTTTCTTGGGACAAATGTTCGTTTCCCATCATCAGAAAAACCGAGCGACGCTCTTCTTTCTATTTCTTTTGTTTTCCAGCGTTGTGAATTTACCGTGAGTGCGAATCCATTTTTTTTTCTTGGCCCGAGTCAACGTCTCTCCGGAATCGGTAATGTCTCCAGAAGTAAGAAATGAAGGTGACGTGTGTGCGCAAACAAAAGAATGGGAGAAGAAAGAGAAAGAAGGCGCCACTATGCCATCATGGCGGTGAGGGGCGCTGGTTGACACTCCCATGTCTAAGTGTAGTCAAGGCCGCTGAATATTTTTTCTTTCTTTCTTTCTTTTTAATCCAGCGCCCGTGGTGTAGTACACTAATACACACAATACCTAATAACGTAGACGTGAAAGGGAGTGGATTCGGACCCGCTGTTGGCATGGAAACTTGTCTTCTTTTTCACTTTTATATTTCCCTAATTGCTTCGCCACTTCAATTATATACACAGTATACGCCGTATAAGCCACTTACGCCCGACTGCTAACTGGAACGCGCAAAAGTCGCAGAAAAAGTTTTTGTTGACGCTTTAGGTGCCAACTGTCTCTTCATTATCAGGGTTCATCAAACTCCCTTAAGCACATATCAGTCTGCTATCTAAAGTAAAAAAAAATGAACCTGTGTTTGTTTATCTTGCCGGCTTCCGAAACACTCACAAACGTACTGATTGTGCAGGAAAAGCAATATACACAGAAGAACGTGCACGCTTCCCATTGGAAGCCATTTACGAGTGAAGGAAGCAAACTAAAGTGAGAACTGCCCGTCTCCATTCTCAGTATTGTGAAGATGCGGAACAAAGCGCAGACGGCGAGGTATCCAAACAAAGGCGATATACGGATGGTAATGCGACGGAACATTAGTCGCAACGAGGAGTGGTTGCACCACAACGACGCCCACGAAACAAACAGCGCATCTGTATATCCGGGGCTTTCCTTCGATGCGAATGAACTTCTTTCAACGCAGCGAAGACAGAAAGGTTGCGGATGGAAGGTGGGAAGGTCACACCGTAATTATATTTCGGAGAGCCGCTCAAATCCACCCAGGACTAGCCCCGTTCACTGGGGAAACGCCGCGGGAAACAAGGCAGCCTCCCTATACCATCTCACACACAGAGATCCCCAAAGGGTCGGAAAAGGAATAATAAGGGAACACGCAGTGGATAACGCCCTTCTTCGCCTTCCTCGCGCGCTATCCAAACTCGTGGCCTAGCCAGGCACGGTAATGACATCTCCGGATTGAATCGGTCTCTTGCAAGAGGTGAGGGAAGGGAACGGGGGGAACAAGGGAAAGGGTCGTCCCCAACCTTTTGTATAGCAGACGGTGCCGTCATCTCTCCCGGAAGCTAACGGCGCCACGGCGAGAACCCAGAAGGAACACTCAGGCGTTGTTGGGCGTGCTCTTTCTCAAGGAAGAAGAGTGCGAGCTCGGTTATTTACGAAACCACGGTTCACGCTCACACAACCTTGTGCGGTTCGACTTTCATCTCTCGTGGCCCGTTCCCATTTGCTTGTTTCTGTTGTTCTTGTTCTTTTTTTTCTTTGTCTGGGTGTTTCTGCGCCGGTAGGCTCGATTCGCCAATTTCCAAGGCCGTCACGGTGACGTGTGGTCCGGCCATTAAAAGAAGGGCGGCGACGGCCTGATTACTCCCTCCCAAGACGAACGCGCCATTTCGAATGTCGGAGAGTCGGAAATGCTATGCCCAATTCCGTGGTGGACGCCTTCTTGGACTCGGGGGCGCATGATAAAAAGCGGGGTACCTCGCACGCCGCGTAAGTGGGCTGTTTTCGGACAGCGCCCTAAACTGGCATGGCGTGCTAAGGAGTTCATGACTGATCAACCAGCGCAGCGCACGCGAACGGCGTGCGCTGCACTGAGTGCGTTGTTTATAACTTCGATGAAACACCTGCTCGACGATTGTCCCAGCAGTGTGGAAGCACTCGTAAATGTGAGTGGAAAACATAGGGATTATAGTTTGACAGAGTGGCGGGCTCGAGACGATATGCGGCCTGCTTTGTCAGAAAGGTGCCCATGTGCGTTCACTATCGGGCTGCTGCTTTCGTTATGTTGTGGACTTAGCTTGACTGCTAATGAAGCATTTATCGATAGAGATCGACGAAATCAATCGTGCAGAGAGAGATGCTGAACTTTATTGAGTCGGTATGGCTTCCTGGGATAAACTGAACGATTAACGATTCAGTGTGAGCGTGGGCGTGCGTGCGTGCGCTCGCGTGTGTGTGTGTAAGGTGTAAACTCCTTCTGATCCTCCTTCTTCTCATCGTTTAGTCACCTTTCCTCTTTCCTCAGTGCACGGTAGCCAACGGGTTCAGCCTGACTAATCTCCCTGGCTTCTCTCTCTCTTTCTCTTTCTGTCTCTAGATATGGCCGCCTGTCTTGGAACTGCAGGTGCTCGAAGAGAGAGATAGAGAGAGAGAAAGAAACGAAGGCAAGGCAGGGAGTTTAAACAAAAAAAGTCTGGTCGGATACCCTGCTAGGATAGAAAGGGAGAGTGTATTTAAGGAGAGAAAAGTCACAGTTTCGCGGAAAATTAGCGGGCAGCTATACGAAGTAAGGATAGTAGTTTATCAGCCATACAAACTTGAAAACATAAGTATACTAACTAAATTAACAAGCATGGTGTCACGTGTGCACAAGCAAACTTGAACACATCTCACTCGATGACCGCGGAAACTCGCTGTCAAAACAGTGGAGTGAGGAAGCGCGGCAGCAGCAGCGAGCGAAGTGACTTTCGTGCCGTTTTCGCATCAATGCGAACTAATGCGATAAAAGCGCTGCAGACTTCGTCCCCGGCGCAGGTGGCTTCAAGCTACAATGGCCCGGGCGGGCGCACATGGCCGCCCGCAGTAGAACGCGGGCGGCCTACCCTCCCTGCGCGCTATGTTCCCGCTTTTCTCCCTTACATGCACTAGATTGAGCTGCGATCGCCGGCTCACACTTGCATTCGCACATACAGCATACGGAGCGTGGCGTCGATTTTATCACCCTTAGATTTTGTACGGAACCTCACGGCGGCAACAACGGTTGCAATGCGCCTGAAGTGTCCAAATAATTGATATCGCAATAAAAAAGTATAAAATGGGAACCGGTACACAAAACTGAGGCAGCACACACGGCTATGACAGTCTACCTGAGAGGCACGTAGACCGCAGGAAGTGAACTAGCGCTTAGGCTGCATTTAGTGCACACATTCGTTGTGACCAACGCCCAATTATTTTTTGCTCCTACAGTGGCCGGTTGTCCAGTGTCTCTGACGTGGTGCTGGGTGATAATTATGGTATACACAGTGATTACGCAAATACCAGGACAGCACATGAACTCAAACGCGCAGACAAAGGCACACTCGCCTTTCTTATCGAACATTTCTAACGCGCGTGATAATGCAAGTACAATGACACTCGCTAACCACTAATTATGCAGTGTAGTATACGATTAATAATGATGCCAGAAATACTATCAAGCACGAATTACTACCATTTCTTGCGCCTTAGTTTCGTGCCCTTCAGTGCGTGACGAATAAAGTAAACCAATTACATAAAGACGTTAGTTATAGTTCAGAAATCTGCAGTGAGGGAAATGAAACGAAAGCTTTCGCTAACTTGCGAGTAGTACCGCGCATGAACCAACAGCAAAAGAAAAAGATGAAACTACACAGCCTTAGAAAACGTGTTAGCGATTCTATCCACATCGGCGAAACACACGTGCGCCAAACTTCACAAAACTGCTCCAAAGAAACTGCGACGCTATATTATTTATCCCTTGAAGAAGCGCACTTCTTCGTTATTTTTATGTGTCTAGTGCTGATTCTCGAATTGCCTCTCAACAAATTCTTTATCGAATAAAAGTAAATGCTCGAAACAGAACCGGAGCTCACAGGAAGACGGCGCTGGAACCAATCAGATACGTGAATTGAATCCGACACATTGGTTGCCTTTCCGCTATCTATATAGCACCCACGTTTTCTAGCATGCGTTCGAGCACAGGGTACCGAGCTTGCGTTGACAGCTGGCGCTGACGCACTCGCGCTGTTGAGGAAAAGAAAGAAACACAAAAACGGAGGCGTTGCGGGCGTACTGCTTCGGTAAAAACGGGCTGGCATTTCGCGGTCATCTTTCAGTCAACCCAATTGTGCAGAGCCGCAAGGTAAACAGACACGTGTTTGACAAAGCCCAAATACAAATGGCAGGAACTCGACGCGGTCTCATCAGCGCGGAGTGGGTGAAGCGCGGCACACGAGAAGTCGTCGCAGGGCCGGCCGGACCGCTGTCCTATAACCTCGCCTCGGCAACTACGTGCAGTACAGCCAAAGCTTTGCGTCACTTCGCACCGAATGACGAACGAGAACTAGAGGAAGGAGGACTCCGCCGTTGTCCGCCGATAACCCTTCCGGGCGGCGACACCGGATCACCGGGAAGAAGCCGGGAAGATCACCGATGAATTAGCGGTGTACATTTGGTGATCCCTTAATTCTTAGATCCGTAACCTGCTTTTTTTTTCGGGAAACTGCTTTCATTAATTAGCAAATGCGCTTCTCTACACTGCACCTTGCCCAAGTAATGTCGACACCGGTCATGGTTTAAACGAGGAAGAACGCTAACTGCTGCGCACTCTGGGGATTGTCTCTTGCGCATGCTTTCATCACGAGAGCTGCGTCCATATTTTCTGTGTTATCACAAGAAACCTCCACTCATACCCGCTCATTGCAAACTTGAACTGCGCCGCCATTATAGATCGACAAGGTGCCTCGCAGGAAAGCTTCCCTTACAATAATCGAAAATGTTTATTGGATGACGGGAACAGCACAGCCTTCGTTCCACTGCACGGGAGTCGGTGGGATGGAGTGCCGCTGTCCATGTTGTTGGTCAGTCCACGGCCATATATAGGGGCGACGCCATCGCTGTGTGAGCGAAAAAGAAAAGAAAGACAGACAGGCTGCTTCGGAATTCCGCGAATTGATTGGCCGTCATTGATCCGGACAGAGCGTCACATCGCGGTCGATGTGCGTGGCGCCGAAACCGCGCGCGCGCACACACACATAGGACGGCGATCCTATCTGGTTTTGTCGAGCTAGAAGAGGACGAGGAGTCGTTGTCGTCGTGGCCTCCAAAGAAAGAAAGAAAAGAGAATGAATGTAACCGGAAGGATGCGAGGGCGTGCCTGGAATGCGATCCCCGATGACCGCGCAGAGTGCACTGGCTCTGCGAGGGGGTGCAACGCGGTGCAGCCTGCAGGTTGCGGCTCTGGCGATGTGAGGCCTTCTTTGTTCGCCCGAGGAGACGAATTAAGGAGCTCGAACAGAACTAAGGTTGGTGAGGAAGGTGAGGTAGAGGAAAACGAAGCTGTGCGTATAGTTTGCCGTCCACTTTGTTGCCAAGCAGCTGGCGTTCACTGCGCTCTTGTCGAATCGAAAAGTATCCGTTACAGAACGAATCACGCTGTCGGAGAAAGAGGAAACAGTCGGTTGGCAGAAAATTTACTTCCGATACGTTGAGTGCAAAGGTAGATGCTCTTTTTTGTACATTTATGTAGCAACATTTCACGTTTTTCTTTTCCCTAACCATATATTCATCAATAAGATTCGTCAACGCAAATATGAATATCCCCTCGTCTAACAGGCGGCAATCGGATTCACTGCACGGGGGCCATGGAAGAGGTTTTTGTTCTACCGATGCTTTTCTGTTTCAATTGGCGAGTTCTTCAAGCGGCCATCTGACATGTGTCACTTTTATTAGTATGCACTCTAAACAGAAGGCAGTATTAACTCAGCGGCCTTCGTGTATGTGCCATCGTATATGTGGTGATGTGCAGAAAGTGGAAATGTCAGATATATTGAGAACGGAAAGACAGGAGCCCGTATTCACAAGAAACTCTGACCCTAGAATTCTTTTTTATTTATATGGTGTTCAGGAAATGCCGGCCCCTTTAATTGGCGCCGTCTACTTCTTTTCAGACAGAGATGAGCAAACATTGAAGTCCACAGATACCAAAAATAAATAAATTAAATGCACTAAAGCTTTACTGAAACGTCAACTCCGAACCACAGCAACACAATGTCCCTTCACATGAGTACACTAAATTGAACTCAAAGT
Source organism: Dermacentor andersoni (assembly GCF_023375885.2). NCBI lineage: Eukaryota > Metazoa > Arthropoda > Arachnida > Ixodida > Ixodidae > Dermacentor > Dermacentor andersoni. The sequence goes on from NC_092817.1 coordinate 35,509,332, forward strand.
GCGGTCACAAAACTACACTAGACTTGTTCGTAAAAGAAAATTTCAGCCAATGTTGATGCTGGACATATAATTAGAGAAGGGGACAGGGCCAATAGCAATGAGCATATACGAACGAAAAGCTTTATGAATTCGGCCAAACATTTATTGTACAGAATGATGGCTATATTTTATTCCCATTTTGCTGCATGAAAGAGGAGCTACGTCACCGTGGCTCCTCTTCATGCATTAGGCGGCGTCAGCATTAGCATCAGCATTATCAGCACTAAGCGTCGTCAAATTCTGTGTTTTTAATCTTCAACATTTTCATGGAAGGTGGACCAGTCATTGAAAAACGCTAGAATTCAGTGACTCTGATTTTCTTAACTCAATCACCACGAAAAGCAATTACGAGCTTCCGGCTTCTCGGTACGCGCAGATAATCCTACGTTATCTTGAAATTAACCACCGGCACTTTTTGAAGAGACTGAGATACTTAGCGTGGAAGCTTGGGCGTGTTAGAGATTCATGGGAAAAAAGACACAGCGCAAGACAGGCAGGGACACGAGAGAGTGACACGCATGCAGCAGCGCTGTGTGCGTGTCGCTATCTCGTGTCCCTGCCTTTCTTGCGCTGTGTCCTTTTTCCAATACTGAGATAACTTAAATGCAACAACAAAAACTAATGCAAAGCTCTGAACAAAGCTAGAACTAGAAGATTGCGTGCAGCAATTCACACGTGCGGCCCTCAGCGCCACCCATTTGCAAGAGGGACCTGCGGGACACGCCCCCGTCGGGGAGGACGGCGAGAAATGGCCTTCACTTAATGGCAACGAATTCTAACACAATGCGCCGTTGTAGGCACGAGCAAGTCCTAGGTGGAGATCAAATGAAGTGTCTCAGTCAACACACAGCGCCTGGATGCGCAAGGCCGGGAGCTGTGGTGCGGTGCACAAGGTGAGCCCGACTGAAAACCGGTGTGGTGCTTAAAGGGACACTAAAGTGAAAAATGATTTCTTCTGCATCAGTAAATTACCTTTCTACAACACCAAAAACACCACTCTCACAACGATAAGGCGTTTGGTAAGCCAGAAAAAGCGCAAGAACGAAATACGGGTGGCGACGCCCACTTAAGTTCCCGCACCTGGGGGCTGTGACGTCATGGATTTTGATGGCATCTTCTAGGGCCTACTAATCATATATAGCGGTACAGATTGACTACATTGTGTTCTAAAGGAACCAAATGTTAAACATGGCCAGTTTCGGGAACCTTTACTCAGCCAACGCAGCCCAAATGCCAAAACATACTTTGGAATCCCTGACGTCACGCTGACCTAGCAGCGCTGGGGTTTCGGCGCGAAATTCGAATACTGATACTTGGACCTTCATTTTCTCATCTAATAATCAAACTATTTTTTTCGAATGACTGCCTGCAGGGTTCTGAAACAACGCTTCATTAGTCTAAACTGATTTATTGTTTCGCTTTAGTGTCCCTTTAATGTAAATGTTCTAGAGCTCTAGCATGGATTTGGCTTGACCCCAAACTTGTTACCTCTTAAAGATTACCGGCTTACCAGAACCGAGGATTGCTGTAGGAAGCAAAGCTGGTAGCGACATGCTGTGACGCTTTCTCTAACTGCAATGCGCTCGAAAAATGTTTGTGTTGCGTGAGTGTTATCATCGAAGGAAAACCATGAAAAGACTGCTGGTTGACGATTAAGCCGTTATAAAGCTTTACACCAGCAGTTAAGTAGAAGTTGACTTATTTGCATTTGTTTTTATCTTGCATTGTATATTATTTTCACTATTTCAAAATACCCCGTGATGTAAAGTCTTTCAAATTGTTTTGGGACTATATCACTTTGCCTGCTGTCTGTATGGTCCCCAGGTTCCTTCAAGTTGTCTATGACAACTTTTTTTGCCTGGAGGATCCCTAACATTGCGTTGTAAATAAACTGAACTGAACTGAACTGAGCTTATTAGGTACTGCAGTATTAGCTTTTTGAGGTTTCCAGTTAAGCTCTGCGTCGCAAGATGTCCCTAACAGCGTTTTTGCTATTGCACGACTCTCCGTTAACTCGGGATTCCGCAAATACTAATACGTTTACGGAACAGCTAAACGTCGCTATTATATACTCGCTCACCGAAAGCCGTATTGGCGCAGTGAATAGAATTCTCGACGAAAGGTTAGCAAGGTGGTTGGTTTCGGTGCCAGGTTGGATATCTCTCCTTGCGTTACATGGTTCCGAGCCTGAACTAGTTACGAAAGCACGGAAGAACTAACCAAGGGCTCATGGAACACAGTCAAAGCTGCGAGTCACCTCATTTAAGCACGTGCCTATGATTAACCGAAGCCTGGGAAAGATAGATGAAAGTTTTTTTTTTCCTTAAAGGCAAGTTCTGACAGTCTATCGTGGGCGTTCCATCCTATACGAATACACCGCCATGTCTCTGTGCACCATATCACGAAGACGACGATGAGGCGGTGCTGAGGAAAACAAGAAAATGGAACGTCGTGCGCCCTCGCTTGATAAGGTGCTTTTATTGCTAGCGCACGCAGCATTCAAGCTGCCTCTTCTGTTACGTCGTTACAAAGTTGCTTTTCAGGAGTCATTTGAGCTGACGGTCGTAGACGACATTGCGGTGTACAGGAAGTTCCTCCTAACCACATTGAATTGTTCCACATAGCAGCGACCAAACTGAGCAGCTCACCGAGCCAAATTTGTCGCGTTGTGGTTAGTACAGGATTTATCCATGACCTGAAGCTAACGGTGACTCGTTCTAATGGCTCCCGCGTGCAATAGGAATAGCGTCAGTGACTCGTCTGTGTGTAGTGCTCTGAAGGGCTGGCGTGACCACTAAGCCAATGCGAAAAGAGTGGAGTTATGTATACAGTCTGCAATCACCAATAGTAAAGTGGATAGCTTGGCTGTTTTATTTACCTTGCGCATGGGCAAACAGTTCCAAACTACAAACGCCTGCAGAATACGTGAGAACTGCGAAATGTGATCACTGAGGCCGCTGCAGACTCTCGAACCTTACTACCATAGAAAGCGAGCGCTCACGATTGCAATGTACTTGCGCGAAGCGGAGATTCGCGCAGTAACTCGAAGCATGAACGGGTGCGATAAATGATCGTCACCGCGACGCAAGAAATAAACGCTCCGCATTTCGAGCGTTAACCGTGTTGACGTGAATGCGCTAGTAGAAAGGTACTTTTCTACTTTTTTTTTTTTTTTTTACGGCGTTATCCTAACGCGACGCGCCAGAGTTTATCTCTGCCTATTAGGTTACACACGACAGCCATACGGCGACATGTGTTGCGTGTCTAAGCTTGAACTAGACTCGCCTGTTTACAGGGGTGCCCCCTGCCCCCTCATGGGCGAGAAGCGGGGGGGGGGGGGGAGGGGAGGAGGGGCACCTGCAAACAACATCTCTCTACTATGCATACTAGATATCAGCCCATATGCACAAGGCACTTCGTGCGCTAGCTGTTCTTCGTATTACAGGCGCTGGCGAACCACGGTAGCAAGGATATTATCAGAGAATTTAACCCGTTGATGAAGATAGTTCTGACGAACTAAGAGCTTTTCAAAGTAAATCAGTGGTTGGCGAACCATTTGGAGAAATTCGTTAAAATCAATTTCTCCTTCCAACGTTTACTGAAACGGTTCACTTCCGGTTTCCAGTTCAACTGCTGTTCGTATTGACACCCCTGTTATGAGTGGGTATTTAACACGTAACCGGGCGTTAAAATACGTTCCTATAAGCAGCTTACTTCCCTATAATAGCGTGTTTGAAGCTTAAGCGCTGCAAAATATGCAAGAGCCCTTACGTGAGCTCTTTTAAACATCTAAAGGTGGCCTGCTTATTACTTATTTTTTCATACTTGAAGCTCCTGCAAATTCATATTGCACGAGTGGGCTTTAGCAGAAAAATAAAAACGCAATCAACGAAAGAAATACAGGGTGTTTCAGCGGACACTTTCAAAAATTTTTGAAGGTTGCCTGTGGAAGATAGCACAATTCTAATTCATGAGCTGGTCTACTCGAAGAGGTGCACATTATTTTCGAAAAAATAATTGCGATGCTCTATCATGAACCACTTAATACTGTTATTCCATTACCTTATGAATCTGCTAAAATGTACGTGATGCTGCTGCTGCAAAAATATTCTCGAAGTGTAAAATCAGGTGCATCACTTGCTGCATGCCTCATACGCTTAAAACTCACGATCAGCTCACTTGTGAATTGTGGAAGTTGTCCGCCACTTGAGAGAAAAAGGCCATAATGTCTTATTTCAATGGATACCAGGTAATTGCCGTATCATTGGAAATGATGACGCGGATAAGGCAGCTCGGACGTCAAACAGAGAAGACTGCTGCGTCCCCATTCCTCTCTCAAGGACCGACGCTGCGAGACGTCTTCGCATTCTAGCAAGAATTTTTAGTGAGAATTTTCCGCTCTGGCAAGTGTACAATCACCACGCTTTGCACCAGATGACTTCTGGTTGGCGGCGCTGGTACCTTTCTACACGCTGGCGCATTGCACTGACATAGCTTCAGCGTGTACATGCAGCTGCAGCACCAACAGAGTGAGAGCCGCACATTAACAGTGGGGAGCACTGTACGCTTCGCGCAATGGACGATGAAGTTTAGCTTAACTACAGAACGCTAGGTAAATGACAGGACATAAGATGTAGTTGGAAGAAATCCACGGTACATTGATTCCTCGTCGCATGGATTCCCCACTTTGATAAAAATATCAATGCGAATGACAAACCATAATTTTAGAAGAAATTTGCACGCGTTTATGATGGTTGGAGCTCTAATGAACCGCTTTCCGTTGCGTGTTTTTAGGCACGTTGATACCGCTACTGATGAGTAGGAACCTGTTTACATTCGCATATTCCAGAAATAACCTGCAATGTTTGACTTGTCCTTAAGCTTTGTTGTAAGGTATATAGTGGCGTTGCACCGGCTTAAAGAAAGAAAGAGACTTGTTCATCACCTGCGAAATTAGGCTTCGTAGTACGCCTGTGTAGCTAGCACTGCACGCTAGTTAAAAATTAAGCCGGAAACATCTGGTGCAGCAGTTTTTTTGTCAGAGTGTTGTAAGGCATGCGTTGAAGAAACTGAATCTCTCGCGCGCTCACTCATTCAGCTAACGAATGAATGAATGAATGAATGAATGAATGAATGAATGAATGAATGGACGAATGAATGAATGAATGAATGAATGAATGAATGAATGGATGGATGAATGAATGAACACTGCAAAATCAATATTTGTGTAACACGGAAACCACAAAAACGCACTGACAGATTGGCATCCCAAAGCTCCACCTGGCCAATTAAGAGACGCCATAGTGAAGTGATCCGGATTAGTTTAGGCAGGTATCCGTTCCTTAAAAGTGACGCTAAGTTTAGGCTAGTATACAATTAGTTTTGACTGATAAGTTATCATTTTCGTTCATTACTTTAAACAAGGCTGATTATTACTGGAAAAAGACAGAGAACCCTTCATTTTCCAGAATTTCGCGTGAAACCTGAGCCCGGTGCGTCAGAGTGACGTTACGGACTTCAAGATTATATGGCCCATTTTGGCACAAGAAAAGTGCTTGAAGCTACCTAGGTTTAGTTCGTGGTTCTATAAGAATGATACATCAAGGATATTTCTTACCGATCAACAATTATGTAGTCTCCGGTAGACATTGCCCGAATCCATGACGTCACGCCCTGGTACCGAAACCTAAGGACAGCGTCTCCACCAACCTTTCAGTTCTTGGTCTTTTATGGTTCAGGCATGCTCTCACAGTGAGAATGCCCGTTATGCACTTGCAATACCATCAGTTACTCATACAACCTAACTTAATATTCTTAATCAGTGTTTATTTCAAGTGCTCCTTTTTCTGAAAGTGTTTCTTTCAATCGCGTATGTTTGTTCTTGCATCCAACCTTCATCGGAAAACGGTTATAGCGACTTGCAATGGTATTCATGACCTCATGTGCAGCAAAAGAGAAAAAGATTTGGAGGACGCTTAAGCTCCGCCTTTAAGAGTGAAACGCGATAGCATTCAAACATTCCTGACTCCTTGTCACGCTTCCCGGCCACCGCAGCCTTCTTTCGGATGCGCGGAGGCGAGCACCACCTGGATGGTGTTGTCGGAATGAGCTGAGCGGGCCAGGCCACTCTATGAATCGTAGAAACGCTGGAAAAGGGGTTTGTGTTGGAGTTTCCGCGTAACAGAATTATGCTTTCTTGTATATTCAAATTACAATCTGACGCTATCATGTCTGCAGGTTATGTATAGGTCGTACTTAAGCTCGGCGTTCATTTCATTAAATCAACATTTGCGAGTAGAGCTTCGCGTTGTCCTTTTGTTTCGTCCCACGTGTTCTTTGCAGTAACTTCACAAATCGCACTTTCAGATTTTTCTGACTTATCGTACTTTAAGCATTTAATTTGTTCGGTAACGCCTTTGCACCCCGCGAAGTACCTGCGTGGTTGTGGTTCGGAATGATTTTCGCGAAACAATGTCCGACGCCGACACCGCATTTTTTTTTTTGCGGCACGTGGCCCTTAACTTTATCGCGTTAAAGTGCCGTACCCACTGACCCCTTAATTGCGGGTCAAAACGCAGTTAAGAGCTGGGGGAAATTTTCCCCGTTCACTCGAGCGAACTCCGGTTTTCGCAGAACTACGAGCGCGTCCTGGTGCGGCGCTCGTTTCTGCAGTGGCCGCCCGGCAGCGAAACGGAAGCCACGCCTCTTCCGCCGCGCTGTCGTCATGACGAATTCTCACGAGCCTCTCGGGCTGCCGCGTCTTCGCACCGGAACGCGCGTGTGCATACGTACCTGCTGTTCTGAGTGGAGTCGGCTTTTCCGGTTGACGAATACTAGGGGGAGTTTCACACGGTTGCTCCTACTGTCTTCGCGTGCTTCAGGAGAGATTATTAAGGCGGAAAGCCTTAAATGCCTCATCAGACGGTGGCGTCGAAAACGCGGCGTGTGGCGCAGAAAGTCGTGTGAAGAACGCCTATCGCTCGTGCCACTGGTCGCGCGTTCGTCGTCGTCTTCTTCTACAGCTGGCTCCAACTTCGCTCATCATGCAAAAATAATTAAACAAATAAATAAATATATAAAAGAGAGAGAAAAGGCAATGTTAATTAAGATGAAGTTACTTGAGGCACTCGAACCAACGACCTTTGGTGAGAGTCAGACCCACGACCTTTAGTGTTAAGGCGAAGTTAACTAAGGTCCAATTAGGTAATATAGAGTAAATTAAGGCACTCGAACCCACGACCTTCGGTGGGAGTTGATCCCACGATCTTTAGGGTTAGTTAGGGCAAATTTAATTAAGCCACAGTTAGTTGACGTAGCGTCAATTACGCCACTCGAACCCACGACCTTTGGTGGTAGAAAACAAGTAAAAAGAAGTAACAACACATTCGAATGAGAACGTCGAGTAATTGAATGAATCTCTTTTGAGCGCGCAGGCTTTCGCCTTCACCCTCTTTGGCGTATGCATGGTAAAGTGGCTGTCAAATATAACGGTGTATGAAGTGGTGTCTTTCATGTTCTTCCCTGTTAAATGATCTCCTACTCAAATGTGTGCTTGGACCTTTCATCCATGTTAGTACAAGGATAATTCATTCAACAAAGTTTATTTATTATCACTAAACGTGTAAACATATGTACAGACATCACAAAGAGAACGAACAGAGGGCTAGCAATTGTTTCCTAAAATGGGCACCACCCTTACGAGCTTGCAGAGGACAGAGAAAAAGAAAGAAGGAAAGAAAGAAAGAAAGAAAGAAAGGAAGAAAGAAAGAAAGCGATAAAGGAAGAAAAGAAAAAGAAATAGGGGAATAAAGAACACATCACACAGCCACAAGCAGATTACCAGCGTTGCAGGCGGTACTCTAATCCCGTGGTTGGCAAAAAGTTGCGGTACAGCTTTGTGCGCCTTATATCGAGTTGACGCACCACCCTTCGGAAACAATACATGATTAAGCGCAGTTGGTGCAAAGTTAATTTGTTGAAATTTGCCCAGCAACACACAGCGACAACTGCGGAACGTTGGACAATCTAAGAAATAGCGCTCAAGCCTTTCGCTGGAGTCTCCACAAGCCAGGCACGAAGGACTCGGCGCACGTCCTTGTCGGTTAAAGCGGTGCGAAACATTTACACACCCAATTCCTGAGCTACAGAGACCTACACTGGGGCGAGTCAGAGCACGACCGCTAATTGGCGCAGGGTACGATACCACGGCTACAGTTTCATCAGACTGTAAGCGTTGCATGTGGTGTCGTTATAAGCAGCCTAGTGTCGTCGAATTTGCGTAACTTATCATCTGTGAAATCAGCGTTGTGTGCTGACACTTACAAAGCATAAGTGGAATCTTTTCCTTAAACACTAATTTGTGATTGTATCCGCTGAAACATCACTTTTCTTCCCTCGCATAAACAAAGGTTAAAGAATCCGACATCTTTACTGCGGCGTAGGCATCAATTAGACGTTGGCTGAACTGTGTGTCGTGGTAGCCTTATCTTTATAAAAATTGGATCCCCCTCCCCCTTTTTTTTTGTAGAGCAGGGTGAGATAGATTAGTAGAAATAGCTTGTGCCTTAGCATCTCCCCACCAACGCAACACAACGAAACGTTCTTTTCTTTTCTGTCGTGGTTTGCCAAACGGCATATAATTGTTAAGTAAATGTCTACAGTTCTCCGCGAGGAAGCTGCATAAGTGGTTTGTGGAACATATCGTCCGTAAGTAACTATCTGTAGGCTGTCTTGTTTATATCCCAGTACCTCTATGCACTCTTGTAGCGAAGCTGTTTATGCGACTAGAAGCGGACAAAAACGTTACGTGGCTGTTTTCACGGTTTTCTAGAAAGAAAGAAAGAAAGAAAGAAAGAAAGAACGGATGAAAGAAAGAAAGAAAGAAAGAAAGAAAGAAGGAAGGAAGGAAGGAAAGAAAGAAAGAAAGAAAGAAAGAGATAAAGAAAGAAAGAAAGAAAGAAAGAAAGAAAGAAAGAAAGAAAGAAAAAGAAGGATCTAGTTAACTCGCGAAGTTTATATATTGAGTAAACATGGGAGTTAAAGGGCGACTTAAAGGCATATTTTGAAGTGTCTGTGTTGATTAGCGGTTAAATTCAGACTGCTAAACGCTTAATTTTAGCCCGTTCAGAGGCGTTATATGAAACGCCTTACAAAGTTCATCAAACGTTACAAGTTCATTGATATGTCGATCCCCTATGATTATACGATGTTTCTTTTTTTCTTTTTCAAAAACCACACTGACCTCAATCACGTGTGTTTCGTCTCGCAGTGTGAACAGCCGAGCAATACAGCGAAAACGATGACAGCAAGGACTTGGATAGCTCTCAGCGGCGTCGTTTATTGCTGATCCAGCGACGATGTGTTCACTTTTTATTTACTGTGACTTTCAGAAGAGCGTAAGTGTTTCTTAATTTTTTTAGCCGAATGCTGGGCACACTTCTTCCGGCCCCGATAATTTCTTTAATGTTTCAGATTGAGCCTACGGTTACAGCTCAGTACGTCTGAAAAAAAAAAATCATTTTTAGCAACAAAGTGTACCCGTTCAGAAGACTACGAGGAGGTTCCTCTCCATTCCTAAGCTCCTCCGCGAGCAACGGTCGGCGAACACTGAAGCAACGGGCCCAATCAAGCTTGACTTTAAAGGGGAGAGTCTGCCATCGTTCTCAGCCTCAAAAAAAGAAAGAAAGAAACTGAACAAAATGAAATGAGAGGAAATTGGACCAAACGCGCGGTTGTTTAGCTCGTCAAATCCACATTTCCTCCAAAGTTTTGAAGCGCTCGGAGAAGCAGAAAACTGCTGCGGCCATCCAGGGTCGCGCCGACATGACACGGAAGAACGGCAACGTCTCCGCCGAGGAAAAAGCAAAAAAATGAAAGTGAGAAAAGAAGGACGGAAGAAACTATACAGACAAGCTGATAGGAAGTCATCCTGCAGGCGGCTATAAGGCTCACTCCGTCACACGTCACATTGGTCTTGTGTGCCCGATCGAAGCAGCCCTGCTCCCGCGAGTTGTCCTTCGGCTAAAAAGCTTTCTCAAGTTCCAGCGGCTCCCTTTGACTCTTTTCGAGAGCGGGAGATCAGGGGAGGCCCTCGCTCGGCTGGAGAACGGCAGTATTGGAAGAATACGGAAGCGATTCGGAGACGACTGCCTAAAAGCTTCTTTCCGCGTCCCCATCGATGGCGACTGCTGAGACGAAGGTTAGGGCAAGGGAGAGAGAGAGAGAGAGTACTTGAGGATGCATTATAGAACAGGTCACAGTAAGGAACGGCACAGAGGTGAGGGAGGTTACGATTGCCAAGACGACGCGATAACGTGCAGAGAAACAGTTGTAACCAGAAACTCCGCAAGACAAAGACACACGAACCGCTACACACGGAAAGGAGCTGAGAAAGCATTTTCCAATCAAAGGTACTCTTAAAGATACTCGAAAAGGTCTTTCTTTTCAGGCTGCATGAAGAGAAAAGAATAGGTCTCTGTTCCCTTTCATTACCTTTTTTGTGTTATTAGCTCTCTGTCTAGGTCCTCAAAGAGAGTGTCGCTTGGGCCTTTGAGGCGGCATTAAGAGGAATTGAAAACAGGGCTGGGGCAGAAATGCTAAAAACAACCGCGTCGAAAACTGCTGCCGTTAAAAGCTGGACAACGGTAAGATGTTTACGTTGGTCAGTAAAGATGAGCGCGAAAATGGCCGTGACGCAAACTTACGAAGTCACTCGTATGTGTAAGAAAGTTAATAAAGATGGCTGTCAGCCGATGGCGACAGCGACGACACCAGAGTCTTACAACGTGTTCAAGAGATACGAAAATTTTCTAAGATGTGCTCGTAATTGTTTCTTCATGTTCTCATGGTATAGCCTTGCCTGCATTGTCAACGTTATTTCATTTCATTTCCTTTCCTTTATTTACCTTCAGGACCAAGATCCTGGGCTTGATATAGGACCGGGGAGGGGTAAGCGCAAGATATTTGTTTAAAGCAACTTGTAAGACAGAAAAAAAATACTACTGCTAATACCAATAAAATTAAGTATGACGTCTAGTAGTGTAAAGCTGGGTCCCTCTACCAGTAGTTGCCTCTAAGCACAGGTCGCACTGGGAGGCTAAGCTCAACGACTCAGGGACATGACAAAATCGTACCGCTCTTATTTATCTTAATTACAGCGAACGAGAAACCGAGTCTCTCCTACTTAAGAAACAGTAACAAACATCTCGAGTCATAACGAAGGATTCTGTTGATTGCCTCCTCTGAAAAAGCTTTAGTAAGAATGTTTAATGCGACAGAGGCGCTCAGCTCGTTGCGAACCACTGGTTAGTGTGTCCACACATGACGCCAGAATGACCACGCTAATAATGACGCGGTCCCAATTAATTGCCTTATCCGGCGTTACCACCGGCTCGCTTATATAGTGCCGTGTAGTTTCCAGCAGTATCGTCTAAATTCATCAACGTGTTTTGATCTTCGTTCTGTCATTGGGTGAGTCAATAGAAATGCGTTCGCCTAAACTCAGCTTCACAGAAAACCTCCGCGGGAGACCATTTGGCCGCCCCGAACGCTCTCGCGTTCCAATAAAAACAAAAAGAAAGAAAGAAAGAAAGCACTGTGGGCGATGTGGAAAGCTCATTGACGACATACTTCCCAGAAAGGGCGCCGAAATTTTACGCAACCGGTTTCCCTATGAGACAAATTATTCTTAGCTTCGGCTGAATTAATAACACTAGGAGTCAGCTGTCGCGCCACGGAGGGGGCAAAGCGATGGGCGAGGAAGCAACGTCGTCACCGGCTGCAGCCTTGCTCAACGTCACCGTGATATAGTGCAGCTCCGGCGATGTGACACCCGCGAATCCATCGAGGTCATCGCCGTCGGAACGCGGAGGGTCCGAGCCTTGGAAGGAAGCCAAGTGCGCCTCTGCAGGATGCGGCATATTGTTGCAGCGACTGATTACTGCGCGACGGCTCCCCGTCGTTAAAGCTATGGAGATGGTTACTTGGCTCGTCGTATTTCTTGCATTATTCATTATTTTCTGTCATGACCGCCTTTGTACGGTGTAGAGAAGCTGCACGGCGGAATTGGTAAAGCTTGCTTTTTTTCGTTTTAGTAAAAAGAGTGATAGAGTCATAAGGGCACTTTTTGGTTACAAGAAAGAAAAATAAATAAATAAATCAACGGAATAAATCAAGTACATTGGCATGTCCCGTAGAAGTACAACAGGCGCAATTCAGTAATAAATAAATAAATAAATAAATAAATAAATAAATAAATAAATAAATAAATAAATAAATAAATAAAATGAGCTGCCAATAATACATGTTGTAGGAGAAAGGGGATAAAAGGGCAAATGGGAGGAGAGTAAGGAGAAGTGGAAGAGCAGCAGATGCCGTACATGCTGTTGTCATTTTCTTGTATATTCTTTGTCTATTAAAGAGAGAGATAGGTGATTTGAGGCAATAAGAATGGAAGAAAAAAGGAGACCAAATCAATCAAAATGCCTGGTATGCACCATAGGAGTGCAATATTCGTGATTAAGCTAAAACAAAAGAAATCTAGTTGACTGCAATTAGTGTCAATGGTTATATAAATACTGCGGAGGAGAAGATGGAAGTATGAACAAATACAAAAGCTGTAACCTGAGCTCTGCTGCATTTCGATGGTTGTACTTAGAACAAAAAAAAAAAAAAAAATCTCACTCTCGTAAATCAGTTGCTGCGTTGACCCTATTCCGATGAGAGGAGATTGCAAAAACACTCGTGCATTGAAATTTAAGCTCATCTTCATGAAGTATAAATTGTGAGAATTAATCGGTAGACTACAGACCTTTCACTCTGAAAAAGTAAATATTTGGAGCATGGCCAACAACATAGCTAAAGAAAAAAAAGCATACCTGACTTTTTTAAACTTATTGGAAAAAAAAAAACTAATGCATTGGGTTATTAATAGAAGTATAGTGGACGACCCCACTATTAGATTTTCTTAGAATTAGCAGATGTTGTATAGTTTGTTATATGTGTGTTGTTCCCGTCTGGCGTTGTTGTTTTATGTGTCCTGCTATGTAAATGTGAACTGATTTTATGTGCGTGTTTTCAGTCTTTTGTGCATTTTCATTCGTTTACGAAACTCTGTGCGCCTTTAATATCCTTTTTTACTTGCTTCCATGGGTAAACCATTTCAAGTGTTAGTATTATTTCACGGTCACCAGGGCTTATCACCTTTCCGTGCTTTTGTTTTGCTTGCCCTGCGAAATAGAGTAGCCGGCGCCAATAATGGTGCCAACATCTCCTTCCAGTACATATTGATAAAGAAAAAGAACCAAGATATCGCCAGAGGGTGTCGGTACCAGCCAGCTTGTGAATTCTGGGTGTGAAGCGTTAGAGTTTAATTTTGATCTGCCCCTTCAACTGCTGCTCTCGGTTGGCTGATCCACCTCGATCCCTTTTTCGGTGGCAGGCAGCAACTCGTCTTCCCGATCACGCTGCTCGTCGTCATAGCAAAATTTTCCACGCATTCTTCGAGCACTGTAAAAATGCGTCATCCAAGAAACGAACGCCAGTGTCATTAAGCATTGCGTCAATGCATGCTCAATTCATTTCTCTAATGGTGATTTCTGAACGTATTGAACATGCCACGTGTTCCGAACGTCAGGTACGATAATAACTTCAGTCCAGTTCTTTCTTATTACGGAGAGAGAGAGAGAGAGAGAGTAATATAGGAAGGCAGGGAAGTTAACCAGTCAAGGGTCTGGTTGGCTACCCTACGCTGGGGGAAGGGAGAAGGGGGAAGAGAGAGAAGGGAGAGAGAAGGTGTAGATACGTGTACGGACAGTACTTGAGTTAAAACCGCTCTCGCAAACCAGACGTTCTGAGAAAGCACAAAAGTGCCTTCACTGCCTTCTGAGCCGATGATCGGTGGGGACGGTGCTCTAGTAATGTCTGTTCACTCAGAGGACGATCATCGGATATCCTGAATGCGTTGGACAAAGATTGTCTTTGTGCTTGAAACTGATGACAATACAGACATTGTCAATATTCCTTTCATGCAATTGCATTTTCCTTCTCCAAGAACCCATGTATGTTGTCTTTTTGAAGGGAATGAGCCAGGTGCGAATCGACGCTATCCTCGTCATTTTTGTACGAGCCCTGTTTTCGCTCTGGTATTTGTAATCGTTCCTTTATCCGGGCCACTTGAGAGATGAAGAAGCTTTCGGCTTCGCTTGTTTCCTTCTCTCCCAGTCTCTCCGCCTCACCTCTTCTTTTTCCCTTTCCTTTCTTCCTCTTGAGCGGTCTGGTTCGAACTGAACGAGTGAACTCGAAGAAAGATGTCCCGGATGGCCGCGCGGCGAGCACTCGAAAAACGGTGTTGGTGGCCACCGACCCACCATTTTTCACACTCGGCGGTGCTATCTGAACGGTCTCCGTACGCGCGTTGCATGTGGCGAGTGGGGGGATCATCGACAGCAACCCCCTCACCCCCCCTCCCCCTCCTCAGCCCCGCTTCCGTTTTTGCACCGCTTTCTCGGCCAGCTGATCTTTGGTGCTTGGACCGGGGAAGCGTCGCCTCGGCTCGAATACCCACCACAGCTAGCGTCTCTCCCCTTTCACTTCCTCACTTTTCTTCACCGGCCTTTTCTGCATCTCCGCTTCCTTCCTATTCCACGGTGTCACACGTTGCCATTTCCAGTTTCGACTGATCTTGTGGCCGCGAATGCCGGGTCGCCTGCCTTTCTCTCTTTTTACCGTTTGTCATTGCGTTGCGCTATAGCGCTCCCGGGGCCTGTCTTAGCGCTTTTTCGTTGTTCTCGGGAGTATAGCTACAATTTTGAAAAGCGACGGTGACAGAGGAGAAGAAATTCGCAAGCACTTGCCCCTTTTTAAGTCACATTTAGGTGCGAAAGTTTGTACGCCACTTTGCCAACAGGCCCCAAGGCACGATGTGTGAAATTCAGCCATTTCGAGGTGTAATCGCATTAGTGTGCGACTGACATGTTTTATAAAATAGAGGGATATAGATATATAGTACATAGTGGGCCTGCTGAACATGGCGGTCTGATGCCAAAAATGGACAGTTTGGCTCGAAAGAAATCGGCACTCCGCATCAAAGAATGGAAGGTCGAGCGCTATGAGGAAAGAATGTATGTAGATGATAGAAAACGAGGTAAAGTGCGATGAAATAAATTTATGCTGCGTTATAATGGGCAAATTATGTCGACAAGCTTCGCCATGCTGCTTAGTAGGCATTGGTTTGAGCTATAGGAGGGTTACCAGTTGTATTTCCACAGCACTCACTATACAAACTGTTCTTTACCTGTATGCACTGCATTGTTTGAGACCATGCAATGCGTTATTTTTCACGTTAATACGGTATGTACTATTTGCTGCAAGGTGTTAGGCATTTTGTTGAAGCTCGCCTTAATCTGACATGTGAGCTGATGTGGTGTTCTCACTATTCCGACCGAGGTTCCAAGGTTCCCTGGCCGTCCGAACACATTTCCGGGTCCATACTGAGCTTTATTGACCTACGCAATCTCAAGAGAAGATGGTTTTGAGTCTTCTATGGTATGAGAGCCGATGGTCGGCATTCGCGCATAAACAACGTCCAAATCTTCCGAAGGAATCCGAAAATATTGTTTTCTTTGCATGAACGCTAACCCCCCCTCCCTGCTTTATACTCACTGAAGGTGACGCGGCGCTAATCCGCCAGGCAGAAACCTCACCTTACGTACGACGCCACACACCGCCACATTCAGAACACCGGGTCCGCCGACGTATCGGGAATGACGGCCAGTGTCGAACACGCTGCGAATTTACCGCATGTGCGCTGTTATGCTCGGCCTGAAATTCAGCGTGGAAAGCCCGGGCAACGCTTCATCTCGCTCTCATTTGTCGAACTAAGCACCCTACTTGAGTGAACGTCATTCTGCGCCCCCAGACCCACTATGTTGAGGATGGACAAGCTTCCAGCCTGTCTGGCCCAGGTCATATTTCGCCCCCACGGCCACACCCTGAGATGTACAGCGACAGACCACAAAAAGTAAACCTCCCGTATAAATTATCCGCCACTTGTCTGAAGATGTTATTTAATACCGTCCAGGCCCCACTGTTAACAGAACCTCTCGACAGTCTGATCGAGTCACTACCTTGCACAAATGATGTGTAT
Organism: Dermacentor andersoni; assembly: GCF_023375885.2. NCBI lineage: Eukaryota > Metazoa > Arthropoda > Arachnida > Ixodida > Ixodidae > Dermacentor > Dermacentor andersoni. The sequence continues at coordinate 35,525,515 of NC_092817.1, forward strand.
GCATATATTATCGTTTTCATCACCATAGTACCCATCTACGTCGTCGTCTCCCGACTTCTGCGGGGAAGACCCATTATACACGGTCTTGAACGTATCAGCCCTCCTACGCTCCCTTTCTCAGAGGCTCCAACATATCTGTCTCCTAGCTTTTCGCCGGGGAGGACTGGACTATCGCCATACATTCTGGCCATTGGACATGAGAAGGGAGGAAGAAATAAAGAGAGAAAGCAGGGATGTTAACCAGAAATGCGTCTGGTTGGCTACCTTACTCTTGGGGACGGTAAAGAGGGAATAGGAAGATAACGCAGTGAGATGAAGAGGAACCAGTGGACCTAAGTTATATAAAACTCACTACGGTCATGGTGTTGGTGATAAACTTTATTGAGAGGGGGAGGGGGAACGGGGGAGGTGGGTGAGGGATCGGGCTCAATCCAGACAACTAGACGCAGTACTACAGCAAGGAACACACTCAGACTTATTAAAATAAAGTGTTTCTACCTCTTTTTTCTAATGTATTTCACCTATTCACGGGGAGTCGTAAAAGCTTGAGGTAAAAGTTTCCAAATTCAAGGCACGTCATTCTTTCAATGATGAGACGAACGTCTCTTCGGTGGCACACTGGAGTTACTGCGTGTACTTTTGCACAACGCTCCCTTTTCAGTTTGAAAAGCAACGTGGCGCGAATTGCAATGAAAATTTCCTTTTTATTGCATATTTATTAATTTATCATTCTTTGGAGATAGGAGCATCAACCTCAAGTATTTCGCGCGCCGTATCGTGGCCTGCGCCAGGAGGCACGTGCTTATTGAGGTCTGCTGTTACCGAGGCACATCGACTCTCGACAAGTTTTACCTGCGAATCAGCATCTGTGTGCAGAGTACACCTTGTAGAAGTTTAGAATGCACTGCCAGGATGTTTTGAGGAACAAGGGAAAACTCAAACAAGATTTATAACGATTTCATAACAATGAAATCTACACGTCTAACTTCTTCCTCCCTCTTTATTTCTTCTTTCAGTATTGGGCAAAATTCTTCCTCCTTCTCCGTCATTTTTCTCTTGTCATGTCCTGACGGGACCAACGCGTACACATCCAATGAAACATGAAATTGGCGTCAGTAAATTGTCAAGAGCTAGCGGCAGCGATTAGCTCCATCCGCATGTCTCCCCGCTCCTAGAATGCGAAAAACACAGGAGAAAAATCAGTTTGTTGGCATAAAAAAATAAATAACTTGGCAACAACAACAACCAAAATCCAGTCTCTGACGACTGACGCCTTTGGAGGATCCACTTCCTGCTCCACAAGAAAGGACGACGGTGCGCATGCCTAACAAACAACGCTTCTGCGGTGCACACACGCTATTTGAACGAGCACAAACGCACCCGACGCGTGTATCGCCTGTGCTACCAGGAAGTATCGGTGGTGTGAAACATTGCTAGAAGAAATGCACTACAGAGCTAGAAACACATGATATTAACGTCGACATCCCTCTCCCCCCTCCCCCAGCCTACTTCAGTAAAGCATTGTTCAGACAAGACCCAATGGACCTTTTCACAAATTCCGCCGCGCCCCCAAGCGGCCGCGCAAAGCACTCTGGGAAAACGGAGCGCCGCCGCGCCGCGCTCGCGTCTTTCCGTCCGCCTCTCCGACTGCGCCCGGCCACCGGAAAGGCTTTCTGATTAATTCAGACAAACTATGGTTTCTTTAACACGCGCTCATATCGCACAGCAGACTTTTTAACACATGGAAGTCACACTGCTTCCCTAATGCATGTGCACAATGACTGTTTGCTATGGCGGTGAGCAGTTTTTGTTAAAAGGCCTCTAGATCTCAATGCTTCTGATTAAACCATGTAAACAGCCAAGAGGCAGTATTTTTGCAGTTGGAATAAGACAAACAAGAGTTGTGTGTGCATTTTGTTTTTAATTTTTCCACAGAGGTAATACAGTAGTGTTTACACTTCTGAACGTATCATTCATTTGCAGTCTGCTTTTGGCAATTTTTTCATTGCATTGTTCTCCACTTGTGCCATATTGTTTTTATTGTATGTTTTTTTCAGTGCAGTACAGAAATGCGTTGTGTAACAATGTACAAAACTAAGTGACGGACAAAAACTTCAATTTCTTTTTGCTAATCATTACAGAACTGTGATAAGCTTACAACTTTCATCAAATTGCGTGCTCAATGTAGTTATGTTCAGTGCTCAGATTCCTTATTTATTTGCAATACATAGTGTAAACAATTATTTCATTGCAATGTTCTTCCCTTCTACCCACATATGCTCCATTTTAAATATTTTGTGCATGTTGTTTCATTACAGCACAAAAGCACTTCCACAATAAAAGTGGGCAGATTGAGATGGTTGTGGGGCAGTTTGGTTGTTTAGTCATTTTAGAGCTGTAAAAGGAGTGAAACTTTACAAAACATCAGCAGTATTCATGCAATGCGTCAGGCATACTAAGTGTTCACATTCCTTACTCTTTTCAATGTTGTGTTGAGAAGTAAAGCTTGTTTTTGACGAATACTGCACTGCAGTACCTGTTCATTTCCCATGTAGTAGAACATGCAAACTGACACACATTTTCTGTAACATATCATGCCTTTATTTGAATACTTTTGATTTTTAAAAATGTAGTATTGAAGTATAATAAGCTGATATGGACAGCTTTGGGATCACAGGCCTTTCAGAGCCTATTTTTTTATTTGCTGCTTGCTAGCATCCTCTTCTGGTACACACTCTTGGTACGATTCTCAACAATCAGCTGGTTTATGTGCTCATGAAAACCAAGTGATGGTCAAACTTATTAAGTGACTATGCCCGTGAGCTTTCTTGAAACAGCATCACCAGTTAGCCTTTGCTGCTTTGATGACCATTCTGTCAACATACAAGTTGGCCATCTTCAGGCCTTGAAATAGATGACATTCATACTGATGTGATACTGTTCTGTCAAGTTTCACTGACTGAAGCAACAAACAGATAAGGAAAAAAAGGGGTGTCTTTGTTTGGCTATGCTTCTGTGCAGTGCAAACAAAAGTAAGATACAAATTAATATGAAGAGGCTAAGAAGTGACGAAAAAAATGTGGCGGAAGGAAGTATTGTGGGGATGGACAGCCTTAAACAGATTTCATTCTGAAAATGCGCATATTGCTTGCGAACAGCGTATGATTTGTACATTGTAGTGAGCAATCACTATTTTCAACATACTTTATAAACTCAACTTTGGTCCTGTCAATGATATTATGAAGACCCCCTTAAGTTAAACTCCACATATGAAATTTGGTCTATGTCAATGCAAATTATCGGTTGTCGACTGTGGTTTTCATCAAATGCACTACAAGCACTGGACATATACTGAAAACTGCGATTGTTAAATACTGCAGAGGAAAACTTGCATTATTTTCTTAGGTAGCTGCAGTACTCTATTCTCTATTAAGTAAGGGCTCATTGGTAAAATTGTTTAGATAACAGCAAATCTTCCACAATTTGTTCAGTTTATGAGCCATAACATTGGGGAAAATGCTCTTCAGTATGCGAAACTTCTTCACTTCTCTGATGATGCGTTCAACGTGTACTCTCAGATTGGCAATCTCCCTTGTTTTGGTCTCTTCAGCGACTGAAAACTGCTGCTTTCCATTCAGCATGGGTGGCACATTTAGGCTAACACCAATTTCATTTAGATCATCACTGATTGCCGATTTATCCTGCGCACCCATTCTTGCTTCAGCTTGTTGTCCTTGGGGAATCCGTGGAATGATATGTTTTTGTCCTTTCTTGTGTTGTTGCTACAGCCGGGCACGCAACATGTTTGACCGCCACCGCGATTCTCCTTTGCGGACATGTCGAACGTCTAAAAAGCACCACAAAACTGCAGAAAGATTAACAGCTAACCACCACGACAGTCCACTGCTAGATATTACTAAGAAACACCAACAACACGCACGAGAAGACGCACAAGGCCAGAAAACTGCGGCAGAACAACGCAACACCTGACAGCAGCCGGCAGGCGAGCATAGAAAAAGGGGGAGAAGATCGCTCCGTTCTCCCATCATGCTTTGCGCGGATCCGCTAGGGGATGGCGCGGCGCTGCAATTTGTGGAAAGGTCTATTGCATTGTGAGCAAAAAAGAGAGGGAAAGCAAACAAACAAACAAACAAACAAACAAACAAACAAACAAACAAACAAGCAAGCCGTTATACTGATGCAAAAGCAAAAACTTGCAGTGCATAAAAATGTCCGGACAATTCCAGACACTGCGTAGGTGGAACGTCATTCAAGACGGCAAGAAGCGCACAGTGAACAAAACTGTCCGCGCGTGCGTAGCCGCCGCACCTCTTCAAGCAGAATTTATGAGAGTCTCGCCTACACAAACACGTTCCTTCCAGAGAACGCGTGCCTATGTCGTGCGGAAGTCTCCCCTTGCCCTCCAACCCCCTGCCCTCCGAGCCCCTCCCCCCCCCCCCCCCCCCCTTTATTTTCTTTTCTTTTTCGGGGCTCCTGTATACGCCCTCTCCGTAGTCGTTCGCTTCTTCTTTTCTCTGTTGCTGGCTTTGTTTACATATTACATTTTCCTTTTTTTGTTTTGGAACGCGTATCCTTGAAGAAGCTTGTGCATGTGTGCTCGTGCAAAGAACGTGCCTTTTAATGCTGATACTCTGGAGTTTTCCAAGTCTTTTTTTAGTTGTTTGTTTGTCACCATGCACTCAAAGTTTCAAAAGAGCATCGTGCAGACCACTCGAGCATGAGTTCAAACCGATCTGGAGCGTGAGAGAACGTAAAAGCTGCGGTCGCGAAAGAGCAGCAACAGAAACGCAGAATAAGGAAACAACTTACACTCCGAACACTGCTGCACTTACTCGCCTGCGCATATGCAGGGAAAGTTAGATCGTACTGACTGCGCTTTAGGACTCTGGGATTGATATGCGGGCAATCTCTATGCATATGCGGTGTGTCATTTTGTCTAGATTGCGCTTTTTTCCTTGCTCAGTTGGCTTCACCACTGGCTTTGCTCGTGCCTCCAGAGAGTCCAGGACGCCGGAGATAAACCAAAATACCCCAACTCAACGGCGCGACAAGGCTGGAACGACGACGATCACGCTCTGCATGACAATGAAGAGGATAGTCTTCTAACATCCTCAACTGCGAGCGCTGTTATACGCGTTTGTCTAGTGCATGCGTGTCTGTAAGGTGTTCTGTTTAACTTGTTTTTCGTTCAGCCTTATACAGCCAGATACTATAGTGCAGTTCTTGGAACGGGGTATGAGCTCCGAGGATGGATGCATGTGCGGCTCTGTGCGTCTAGCCGGACCCCATTTTACTTCGCACGGTTGGACAGGAGAAATGCAATCTCCGCGGTAAGCGGTTAAGGCTCGCCAAGCCCAAAGTCGTTTACGAGAGCTACGAGCCGGGCCCGTGGAAGTGGGCTCTGCTGGGCATCGCGCTCTTCTACGTGTAGTTATTTGCTATAGATTCGCTGTTTCGTTTCTGCTCGGTCATGGTTCCCTGCCTTCACATTTTTTCTGGGTTTTGTTCGTGCTGTCGCGGTTACTATTCAGGACATTTGTACTTTGTATATACAATATTCTAAACACGTGACTCCTCCCTTGTGATTGTAATTACATAAATAGCTGAAAGTCACGTGCTTGCAAAGAGAGAGAGAGAGAGAGAGAGAGAGTTCATCAGCATCCGTGACGAACGCCAAAGGCTTCAGTGGCATTGTTCGATAGTGCAGTGTAACACTGGAACGCTTAGACTGAAAAAAAAAAAAATCAGCAACGTAGTACGCCAAAATTTGCACTTATCAGTTTCATGACTTGAACCCCGCGCAGTTGACGTCTACATGACGAAAACGAATTTTATGTTGCGTTCGTGCATTTGCGTTTTTTTTTCTTTCATTGCAAGGCAAGAAGTTAAGAAAGTATGCCAGATTTAGCTTCTGTTAATTTATTGGAGAAGTGCAGTTCTTCTTTTTTAAAGCTTTCTAGATTCGGAAAATCGCGAACTGCGTTTTGCTTTTATACGCTGCCTGCTGCCACATCGAGTATTCGACTTCCGCAAGATGAACCCGTTTGGGTATTCTAGAAGCACACTCTAATAATCGGACGTAACTGGATGATTCCTTCAATGTGCATTCATTAGCACCTAAGCTTTCCAAACAACATATAGATCTACTGACTGTTGAGTGCGTTGGTAACCCATACTCAAGGAAGAACGGGACAAACGAACCGAGACGAGGTAGAAAGCGCGGACTGAGCTCGTCCGTGTTGTCTATCTCGTCCCGGTTCGTCTGCGCCATTCTTCCTTGAGTGCGTAGATTTAGGTGCACGTTAAAGAACCACAGGTGGTCCAAATTATTCCGGAGTCTCTCACTACGGCGTGCCTCATAATCAAATGGTTGCTTCGGCACGTAAAAACTCCATAATTAAAAAAAAAGCATGGTCGTTCTATGCGTATATTGTTACGTCCGATGGACTTTTTCTTAGTGGTTCCAAGCGGACACAGTATGAAAACTTTGGTACTAAAGAGCTCTATATTACAAAATTTCAACTAAGGACAACAACAACAACAACAACAACAACAACAAAAGAGCACTAAACAAAAGAGCACTAAACAAGAGAATGGTATAAATAAAACTATAAATAATGAAGTGCTTTGACAATTGAATAGTAGAAGGAGCACTATATCGTAAGAGCTTGACATAACGTTAAAAAAAAATACGTATCATGCGTAATGCATCACAAGAGCAGCGGCAGGCACGAGTAACCTCTACTCGCTGCAGAAAAGACGGGGAATGCGGGAGATGGAGATTCAAGACGATGAGCAAAACGTGAACAAGGTGAATGCAGGAGCCAACGTTTCGACAAGTGGACTTGTCTTCAAGGCTTGCCTTGAAGAAGACAAGTCCACTTGTCGAAACGTTGGCTCCTGCATTCACCTTGTTCACGTTTTGCTCATCTACTCGCAGGCAGTACAAGCTCAAGCACTCAGAGTCTGCCTTGGTTTGCCCAGATGCACGTCAACAGAGGCAACTCTTGCGATTGCTCGGGACCATCCAATGCGAACTCACATTACGGTGGAAGCCCTGAGAACGCACATCAGACATTTTGCACGTGCCCCCTATCACCACCTTGCAGCACTACCTTCAGACAGGCACCGATCATAATTCTCTAAAACTATCATCAAGTACAACGACAAACTTCCCTCTGGCTTCACCGCTGCATCTAAACCATCGATACCCCCTTGGTGTCTTATCAGCCCCACAGTACATCTCAGTGTACCAGGAATCGGGAAAAAGTCTGAACTGTCGTCACCTGTGCTGAAACAACTGTCACTGCTTCTTCTGCACGAGAGGTACGCGGACAGTGAACACATATATACTGATGGTTCCACAAACATCCAGTGTTCGTCCGGTGCTGTGGTTGTCCCAGCAAAAGCTATTACCATCAGCTTTAGGACTGACCACCCGACAACATCGACATCTGCGGAACTAGCTGCTCTTCGCGCTGCACTCCGTTTCGTCAGTCGCGAGCCACCTCGACAATGGTCCATCTTCAGCGACTCAAAGGCAGCCCTACAATCTGTACTATCAGCTCTGCGTCGTGGGCCATTCGAACAGCTCGTATTCGATATTAGATGCCTACTCCTTACATCACAGGAGAAAGGACACCACGTGACGTTTCAGTGGCTGCCAAGTCACTGCGGCGTCACTGGAAACGAAGACGTCGATAATGCCGCTCGGGCAGCTCTTGAAGACGCACAAGAAGAGGCCATACCGCTTTCACGATCCGACGCAGCTAGCAGACTTCGAGTGCTTGCACAGGAGATCACGCTCTCTTTATGGTGCACACCAAACAGCCAGACCAACCAGAGTAACCGTCAATACCACCTGCCCTCTTTGATGCATCTCTATATGCCAACTGGACTCCGCCGAAGAGAGGCGACTCTGCTTTATCGCTTATGGCTAGGGGTGGCTTTCACGAAATCTTACTCATTCCGCATTGGAATGGCCGACAACGCTCTCTGCAATGCCTGTCTTTGCGAGGAGACGCTGGAACACGTTCTGTGTGACTGTCCTGAATATAATGTTCAGCGACAGTCCCTGGCATCCGTTCTCGCGCACCTTGACACTAGACCATTGTCCATCGGCACGATTTTCACATGCCGCCGACAGAAGACTTCGCAGGTGAAGGCGACGAAGGGACTACTTCGGTTTTTGAAAGAGACGGGACTGGACAAGCGGCTGTGACAGTGATATCACGTACCATGCCAGATTGATGGACTCTAACGGACGATGTGTGTGTGCTGTGCTATGTGCTCTCTCTCTCTCTCTCTCTCCCCCTTCCCCATCTTTCATCGCCCCCATCCCTCTCCCATGTGTAGGGTAGCAAACCGGTTACGCTAAACTGGTTAACCTCCCTGCCTTTCCTTCTCCACTTTTTCCTTCCTTCCTTCCTTCCTACTCGCTGGAATAGTTCAATTCCAGCACAGTGCATAAACGGTCACCAACGTGTGCACGTAATCATCACATTAAATTGAGACGAAAAAAAAGATGACATCGCACCAAAGCACACAAAATGTCCCTGACGGGGAAAAGTCACCATGAAGCTACAGTGTGATAAAAATCAAAATAAAATTTTGGGATTTAATGTTTCGAATCTGCACAGTGGATTACGAGGGACGCTGCAGAGGAGGACTCCGGATTAATGTTTGCCACATGGGGTGCTTTACTGCGTACTTAAGCCAAGATCCTTGGGCCATAACCGCGCGTCTCACTGGCGCACAAAGCGACAAGAGCGTTTCTAAGTACTTGAAGTATACAGGTCTCTCCCACCACTTATAGACTTGGTCTGCGCCTTCAAATTTAGACACACCTAGCTCTCTCTCTCTCTCTTTTCACCCCTTTATGCCCTTCCCCCCGTGCAGGGTAGCAATTGACCACAAAGCCGCACATGCAGCTGGTTAACTTCCCTGCCTTTCCTTGCTTCTTCCCTCTCTCTTCAAGGCTTGGTACACGAGTGCTTTTTGTATACTGCTGCCATCGAAATACGGCCGCCACAGCTGGGATTGAACGCGCGGCCTCGTGCTCCTCAGCGCAGCGCCATAGCAACTGAGCTACCGCGGTGATAAACATTAGCTTACGCAAATTACATAGAACTATTCAGGAAACTGATCAGGTCACTGTCTACAAGAAAATCGCCCAAGGCCTTTATAGCTTCATTTTGTTTATATACACTAGACCACGGTCCGTGCAATTTTTGTTTTTACCTATATAAATTGTTAAGACACGTCTCACCATGTTTTGCGGTAACGATGTAATAAGGCAACCGGAATCGACGACAAGCTTAAAGTGAAGGCTTGATGAAAGGTTGGAATATAAAGTGAAATAGGAGAAACATTTAACAAGGAGTGTTCCCGCACATAAATACACGATAAATGATACACAGAGAGAGGAGCATTAGGAGGGGTATGAGGAGGAGGACGGGGAGGGAGAGAGGGAAGGAGGGAAGCAAATATATAAAGAAAAGGTGAGAACAATGAGCAAGGCTCTCCGATCGCCAATTCTTCCATTGCAAAAGGAACAGACAAAGATATGTCAAATACAAATGCGCTCAGCAAGAAATGCGTTACAATCTAAAAAACCTGATCACAATGAAAATTGTAGTGGTTGTCTGAAATTGTTCTCTAGGAAGGTGTCGGCGACCTTTTCTTGGCCACACACAAGTTAATAGCGACGATGGGGAAAACAAAAAAGCAAGGACCCAAGAACTACGGAGATAGCTATTGAACTAGGATAGCTATTGTTAGCCGGGAATCATGCACTGTAGTTTTGAAGCAATGGTAAACTCATATAATGGCAAAAAAATTAATGTCATGACTCACTAGATCAAAGGCTACTGCCACAACGATAATTTAATTGATGTGATTAGCCATTCAGTGGTGTTCTATGACTGTCTCACACTCGCAGCGACCGCAATACATTGCCAACAATATGACAGATACAAAATTCTGTACATATTTTATAAACAGGGTAATATATAATTTGCGCGTGTAATACATATAAGATACATTACGTATGTAATGGTGTGCATAATGCATTTGTTTGAATTTACAATGTGGTATAATGTACGCACCTATATAATTCTACTTTTGCGTCTCTTTCATGTATCAGTACACGGCGTGTGAATGCATACTTAATGCGTAAGATGTTTCACCATGTGTCGTATGTGCTTGCGATTTGTCCTGCTAAGGAAATCCAGACACTTCTCAAGTGAAGTCGTCTTCACTTTCTGTCCGGGCATGCTCCCTTGTCGCATGGAAACAGAAGAAAAAAGTACGTCAGATGAAACATAAATCTCATCAACACGGCCCCACACCGAACACATTAACCACCGCTTTCTTGTATTCCGCCAGGGAAACCTATTGATGCCGTTGTCCGAGTGGAAGCGTTCAAGTAAGAGCCTAGAGGTTTCGCAACACGCTCATTATTCCCGGCACGGTATTATTCCCACGGAGAGGACGCGTCTAAGCATCTCTCGCACAGTTGCGAAAGCGGAATCCGCTGCCTGTATATCGGCTCGCTGTATCGCGAACAACTTGGTTGGAGAGTAAGCGCTTGCCTGCACCGGGCGCATTCTTACGCAGATCTCTTATAAGGACGGAAGAAGAGCGATCAACCACAAGACTGGGAAGAGAGCGCCGAGCGAGACATTGGCCGTGCTTTCTCAAGCTAAAAACGTGCAGCCTTACAGAGGCTACAATTGACCGCCATGTAATCAAGGGCCGAATTCGAGAAGCAATTCAGAAGTGAGAGAAGTCTAGTATTGACCGTAAGTCGTTGTCCATTACCGCTATAGCGAATACACCGTCGCCCGAATTTCAAAGCGCTCGCGCGCGAGCGTCCACCTTCGTGAATTCAGCCTTTATTCAACTGGAATTAGATTAAGCTGGGACGGTGCTGAATGGTTTTAGTTAAACGCAGTACCACTAGCGAAATGAAGGTGTACGATCTGAGGAGGACATTTGTGGACAGCTTGCTCGGTTCTTTGTTTGTAGTTTCGTGCAGTACATGTCAGAGCTAAAGGACGGGAACGAACGCTGTCATTGTGGTGAAAGTAAACTTTTGCATGTCGCATAATCGTAAAAAGAGAGAATATTATTTTTTTTTCCTTTCCACATTATGGGCATAGAGCCAGGTTTAAGGACAAAACATCACCATCAACGCGAATATGCACTTGTGCGTGTTTAGTAGATTATCTTTATTTTGAAAGGTATTCGGCTAAGCAAAAAGGGTGCCACCTTACACCTACCATATGCTCATGTAAAGGAAAACGATCAATATCAAGACTGTCTATCAAAACAAGCACACTGTCACCTGCTCCATCAATATAAAGCCTTTCCGCCATAGAAAAATTGCGCTACGTTTCAGTTACAATTTTCACAGAGGGCACAAGTATACACCGAACGCGTGAAACCCGTGAATAAAACCAACCGAAGCACTGTCCCACCAAACGCGCTGCGGTGAGCCCGACTCGCTTACACGAAGAGAGAGGCTCTCTGGCCGCAGCGAAATTTGTCGTGCGCGTCACCCACCATTGAGGCATCGCAGGGCGACGGAGGAAGCCGGTTGTTTCATATTGGGCCAGTGGCAACTGTTGTGTCGCCACTACTGACAGACAGAGAAAAAAAAAACACAGGCCATGTACGTTGGAACAGGCGCAGCGCTTGTTTCGTCCTTCGACTTCGATATTGCTTAGCTTCCACACTTGGGACTCCGGCTTCGGACCGCGTCAGCGAGACGCAATTGCTGATGTCCTGCTCCGCTCTACATCTCTCGACACCGGCTTCCCTTTGTTGTCTTCAGACTTGTGCCTTGCACTTGAGTGAAACAGGAATCCTGCCCACGTTGTCAGTTCAGGACTGGGATACGGTGGCGATCCCTTTCGCTCGATTCTATTCCTTCCTTGTCACTCACCACCCACGACCGGCCGTTGTTTGATGGATGATAACGTTGGCAGGGCACCACTCGGTCGACATACGAAGAGCGTTGAAGAAAAAGTGGATCAAAATATAATTGTTACTTTATCCCGGCTAGATGCCTAGCTTCAGGGTCTGTCTTTTCCCCAAAAAAACTTATGCCCAGGAATTTTGGACGTTGCCCCTTCGGCAGCCTGGGGAACTGCACCGCAGTATGCCAACGGAACTCAATGGGCAGCATTAAAATAAGTGTAGTTCAGGACATGAACCGAGTTTCAGATAGCAGCGTCGAGAGAGTACTTCCTTTCAATTGCATACGCATTTACCGCAGTTAGTGCTGCGGTATAAGAGGGCTTTTGGTCAGGAACAAAACAGCGTTGTAACGCAGCACTAAGTGCCGAATAAGTGCCGTAAAGGCAAATGTTATTAGAAGGAAATATCCTCTCGACGTTGTTTTTGAAACGTTGTTGAAACTCGATCGATGTTTCGAAATATAGTTTTTGAAATTGTGGCCATTCAGTTGTGGTGTAGTGCGGTGAAGTTCAACAGATTACCAGATGGGCAATTTTCAAAATTACTGAGCATCCTTACGCTAGAACTGATCGTAATAGCAGTCGGCTGTGAATCATCATGTTGGACGTATTACGCACTATCTAAAGCGGCCGCACAATGACAAACAACACGTTAAAATAAAAGCTTTGTGAATTGGGCCCCAGAATTTCCTTCCTTTCCCAAGGTTTGTAATTATATGCCAATCAAGATGCCATGTTGAGTGACTAACCAATTCTGAGCTGAAAAACTAAATAATGTGCGAACTACTGCGTTCTTTTTCTTTTACTCTTCTCTGGTTTTCTTATCTTTTCTGCCTCTTAACCCATACCCCTGTGCCGAATAGCCAACCGGACAGTTAACCTGGTTAACCTCTCTGCCTTTCACCTCTTGTTTTCCTTCCTGAGCTGTTTCCGAACCGACACGAGGACTACCATTACAATTCAGCTCAACTCATGTGTATGTAATGCAATGTCTTGAGGAATTCTTATACAAGCGACTCGACACCTCACTTCGCATTTCATAGCTCTGTAGATGTTGTGGAGCATTCGAAGTAAGCGTTGTTGAGAAAATATATGAATATGTCAGATGGATGGATGGATGCAAAACTTTAATGAAGGTCCTTAGGTACGCGACTTAGCGCGCTGCGGGCCGCTCCCACGTTGGGACAGTCAGGCCATGCCCGACCACCGCATCGTGGGCCCTCTGGACAGCCCATAGTTGCGCCCCGGCATCGGGGCTCTTGATAGCGGAGAGCCACTTGTCCTCATTGATTTGGTCAGTGCCTCGTAACGAGGGGCAACGCCAGAGACAAATTTTTTTTTTACTCCTTTGATAAACATGGTTTACTCTAGCCTTAAAAGGGGGCGAAAGCAGCAAATGTTGGCATTGTCCAACACAAGACACAGTTTTGAACTCTCTACCAACGCCTGCAATGTAAGAAAAGACAACTCTTGCACCTAGATTAGGATGACACTACATGAAAAATTAAATGACACATCATCGTCATCATCACCACCGTCGTCGTCGTCGTCGCCGTCGTCACCGCCATCGGCACCACTATACTGTTTTTGTTTGCTGCATGACAAAGGCCTCATTCTAGTGATCTCTAAGCACTCTGTGTTGCACTAGCATAGCCCATTTTATGCCTACAAATTTCCTACCCTACTGCACCACCTAGTTCCATCACACCCCATTCCGCCAAGAGACCACTGCTTACCCCGTCGTCTCATAATCACCCTGCATTCTTTCTTCTTTCTCCATGCTGCCGCCCAAAGAACACTGCTTCACCCGGTGAACAGCAGTCGTTTAGATAGCGAAGATTAACAAGACTCCGAGTGAGCAGCAAGCTAAACTAGAACGAGTCAGAGTGAAGAGTGCAGTGTGGCAAGGCGCTAAAAAGAAAGTGCAAGCAGCATTACGTGCCACTGAGATTTAAGCTGAGAGCTCATAGAATGTGCTGATAATGTCGCCTTCAGAAGCGTAAAGAGCGCTCAGCGACTTTCGCTACAAATTAGAGCGAAATCCAGCATACCTGTTAGCGTGGCTGTCAGCTACCAACTCTCGGTGTTTTGACTCCACCGTTCAACTTCTGTGAGAAACACGTTTTCAGTTACTGCGGCGCTCCACACAGCCCTTCCCCTGAGACGCGTCGCGCGCGGGCGATTTGTGTCGTTGAGACGTACCGATTGAAGTTAGCTGCAAAGGAACAAGAGACGGTAGAAAGAAACAAACTAATGAGAGGCGAGCGAAACGACTCGAATGCACACTACGTGCAAAGCTCTTCCGCCTAATTAACGAGACGCATCCGTAAGAGGACGCGACAGCTCTTGCTCGAGGCTCTGACGCCGCCACAGTGGGGCGCGAAAGAGTCCTCGCTCGCGGAAAGAGCTATCAAGAGAGAGAGAGAGAGCGGTATACGGCGTAGGATCTCGTCACGGGCTGGGCCCCGGAGCACAGAAGAGGCTCGGCGTGACGCACTAAGCAGTAAGCACACCGGTAGAGCAGCGACAGCAGCGAGCAGTTCGGGCGCGCAACGAAGCGATGTCTCTTTCTTGCTCATTCGAAAGAGCGGTGGAGCACGAACTTGGGCGTTTGTACCGTGAGTGTGGCGAGGCGCGCGCGTAGCGAGCGAAGAGCAAACGAGGGGACATCGTCACCGTGCTGTGGTTCCCCCCTTCCCACCCCCCCTCATGCGTCTCCCCGCTCCTCCATCGGGGACATATCCTACCCGGCCGCGCGAAAGCGTGAAATTGCGCTAAAAGTTGGGAGCGCAACACAACAACCACGACCGAACCGGCACCGTCCTTCTCCCGGAGGCGACGCGGTGCTCCGAATTAATCACGTCCGGGCATTCGGAACACGAGGCTCGGAGCTTCATCTCTCTCCCTCTCCCCCCCCTCTCTCTATCCCCCTATTTCCAACCTTTATTTTATCACTCTCGCTTTCATTTTTTAGAGCGCTTGCTGCTGTTTCCGTATTTTACGTTTCGCTTTACGCTTACTCCTCGTCTTCGCCCGACACCCTCTCTGTCTCAAAGTCCTCTCTTTAATTCATTCCCGGCGCTTCTCTCTTTCATTTCACCCTCCGTGCTCGCTTGTCACGCTTTCGATTCCTTTGCCGCTCTGTTGCGGCGCAGCGCAATTTTTAACGATCTCCGCGCAGCGAGAGGAACAGACCACCGAACAGGCCGCGCGAGCTCGGTGACGGCGATTTTTGCTTTGGTGAAGTTGCCGAGCGAACAAGTTAGCGGCTTCTCGAATCGCTGCAGTGAAAAGAAGATCATCGTCCCTGATTTGCTTCTCCCTCTACCCTTCTTTTTTTCTTTCTTTCGTGTGTTCCTTTTTTACTTATTCCTGGTAGCTAAGGTATCCGTCGCCACTGGTGTCACACGTGTTATGCCGGTACGTGGAACGTGAGCATCCCGTTGTGCTTTCTTTTTGGTTCCCGCAAGAGCAGAGGTAACTCTCCCTTCCATCTTTCCCTATTTTCACTTCTGACACGCTGCGTGAATTGTAGGCAGGGTGCAGGCGACAATCATTTATTCTCGTAGAGAGCGTTTTGGAAAAGCGACAGCGTCGCTCACAGGTCGTCAGTGAGTAAAATTATATAAAAAAAAGGGAAAATGAAGAAACGGTGCATCGCACTTTGCTGCTTTTCTTGCGTTTAGAATTCTATCACATGATTCAATCCTAAACCACATTGCTTCATGCAGTCTACAGGCACTCTAACCACCTCAGCTTTAACCGATCTCCAATTGCAATATGCACGAGCCCCGAAGTCTTCGGTGTAGCGTCGGGTGCGTACGTGTATTTCAGTCTTTTATGCGAGCGTCCCACCACTTCAGGTGACGAAAGTAGACCACCTGAAAAGTATAACGAACCGAATTAAGAATAATGCTGAAAGGTTGCCTTATGTAACAGACGTTTTAAAATTTGTCCTAACATAGGCTCGTTTTTATGGCCCTAGTAATTAAGTTTCTTTTCACATAAAATTAAGCGCAAGCCACAGTGACGCTTAGTCAAAATTGATGTCGGTAAACCTCAAAAGTAAGTAAATAAGTTGCGTGCGAACTCACAACGCGACGGCAGTTTCCGTTTCTTGAACCTTCTTCCATATCGAGAGTTTCGGCAGAACTTCATGCATATAAACGGTGCCCCCGCTTTGAGCAGTCAAATAATTCGCCCTTGCTTTTAGTTAGCTTGTTTCAATCAATCAATCAATCAATCAATCAATCAATCAATCAATCAATCAATCAATCAATCAATCAATCAATCAATCAATCAATCAATCAATCAATCAATCAATCAATCAATCAATCAATCAATCTCTATTGCGAATACAATACTACTTATAATATCAGTAGTTATATGAAGATATTCAGAGGGAGATCTGAAGATTACCGGCCGCAGGGCGGGACCTGCTACATTACTATAGTAAAAATGTTGTATCTCACAAACAATAAAGATTAAAATCTAGATGTAAACGCTTACAAGAACAGCATGAGAAATGTTAGTGGTTATCACAAAAATCATGATGAATCCCACTCAGCTAACAAATTAATGGAATGCAGTAGCTAATTGCTGAATTACAAAATGTTTTCGCCTCAATACCTCAATAAGCAGTATTTACTTCAAGTTCTGGTAAAAGTGTATTCCATATTGAAAGTGAAGAAAATGAAATGCCAATTTTCTCCTAATCGCCGTGTAACTTTATATGTATTTAGTAGAGCGACGACCCCGTAAAGGTGGTGACGTCCGATTTAATGCCCGGACCACCAGGATGACTCTTTCTTCAATTGCGAAGCTTTCTTTTGGGGAACTCGTGTGGGCTGAGCTTGTGGCTTTCGGGTGGATTAACATTTTCCCTTTCGCGAGATGAAAAGGCTAAGTAGTCTGCGTAAGGTCACCTGTGTATTCAAGTCAAATATCTTCAATTAACCAGCACATGTGTCATACGTACAACAAAGTTAAAAACTTCCGCCTCCAGTCGTGCACGAACAAGTCTTGCACGGCGATCGCAGGGGAACGTAAGGCGTTTTTATTTCCTTCATGTGCTTCTACCTCGTATTCGTATCCTTGCGATTCGTTAGAGTTTTATATTATTTAGTTTCCTAGCTTGGAAACTATTTTCTGGCTCAAATCACCACGCGTGTCGCCTACGTACACGGGGCTCCTTCTTCGAGCTGCAACAGCGATCGCGAGTTTCCTTCTTAGAAGCTACACGTTTCTGCGGCGCTCCTACTTTGATCGGCTTTCTACTTTGATCGATTTCACATATATACGGATGGCTCTTCCACTCAGACCAGCTCCACCAGCGCAGTGGTTTTACCATCACGATCACTAAGCATCCAATACAAGATCTCTCTTGACAACATCAACTGGTTCGGAGCTTGTTGCCCTCCGAGGTGCCGTTGATTATATTAATAAGCAACCGGCTAATCGGTGGGAAATATTCTGACAATGTCTTCTGCCATCTTTCCGTCGCGGGCCATGTGAACAACTCGTGTCAGAGATACGAGAAATGCACCATCACATGATCGCGAAAGGACAGACGTCGTGTTTCAGTGGCTGCCTGGTCATTGCGGTATCTCCGGCAACGACCTCGCTGACGAAGCTGCTAAGAAAGCACACGAAGGAGCAACCCTTGTTTCTATACCTGTATCGCGGACCGACGCAGCCCAACACTTAGGCAAGCTAGCGCACTCTTTGACATTGGAGAAGTGGCACACACCTGAATTCACTCAACATCGATTGCATTCCCTCGATCCCTCTATGCAACTGCGGCTGTTACCAGGTCTTCCGCGAAATGAGGAAACAGTGCTGTGCCGCTTACGTTTGGGCGTCGCATTCACCAATGCTTATGCATTTCTGATTGGAATGGCTGATAGCGCCGAGTGTAATGCCGGCGGGGTCGAGGAAACCATAGAACACCTACTGTGCTACTGCCCATCTTTTGAAAATGAAAGGCAGGACCTCTGCACACAGCTCTCAATCAACTAGATGGAAGGCCGTTCACCTTGAACAAGATTTTGGGACCATGGCCTCGCATATCGCAGCTACAAAAGGCCACAAAAGCGCTGCTGCGATATTTGAAAGCTACCGAATTGAGTCAGCGTCTGTGATCCGGACTGAGTGGCCGACTGATATCCCCAGTGGACTTTCTCTTCTTTTAATCTTTCCGTCCCCCTTTCCCTTTCCCCAGTGTAGAGTAGCCAACCGGGCTCAGTCCTGCAGTGGTTAACCTCCCTACCTTTCATTAATCATTTTCTCTCTGCGGCGCTTCGGGCTCGGTGTGGTTTACAACTTCTTACTCGTTCTTCTATGTTAGGCACGGGTGACACGGCTATTTGCGGCATTTGTCGCTTCGTAGAGATCAGTGGACACCTCCTGCCATCTGTAAGGTTGGCAGGTCTCATAATGCTGTTGCCTTTTCCCCATTGCCAGTGTAGGGTAGCAAACCTAAAGCCCCTTAAACTTCGTAAAGTAGCTAAACTCTCCTCCTCCGCCTTCACTCCTCCTCGTTTCTCCTCTCTTTCACGCTCTCTCCTCGACCGTGGCGCCGCCTACACTGCTCGAGCGTAGCAACGACGCCAACATGCGCTTCTCGCCACTACGTAGACGCTTCTCGAGCAAAAGTGGCGCTGATGCACGGCGCGAGGGCCCACGTGATGCTATTAGGCCAATAGCGACGCGGCGTCGGCCTCGGCCAGAGCGCGCGAGGAGGAGGCGGCATTCTTCAAAGCGTGGCACTACTTGACGAAGTTTAAGGGGCTTTAAGCAAACCGGGTGCTCTTCTGGTTGACCTCCTTGCCTTTCCTGTCCTTGCTTTCTCTCTCTCTCGCTCCCTTGTTTCTTCATTTCGCACCCTTTATTTCCTTCATCCAGTGTAGGGTAGCAATCCGGACGTGCATCTCGTTAACGTGCCACACATCGTGTTGACATAATGGCTATTACGTTCTGCAGCTGAAAACTAGCTAGCGGATCAATGATTCTCGGTTCGCGGATTCTGACAGTGGCGGAATGAAAAAAAGAAGTGCGAGAGTGGCTCGCTTGGTTGCACGCTAAAGAAGATGTCAAGTATACTCGAAATAAATTCCGGGCTTCGCACTATACAGCGGCTCTCTCAAACCCATGCACTGCATAAGGGCGTTGAACTCCCTAATGTAACGTCTAATTTCGTTAACCTGCCTGCCTTTTCTTTCTTCTCCCGGTCTTAGAATTTAGCCTGCTGTATACGCAGTTGGAAAAAAACCAACTACGAGTATTGCGCCTTGTTTGATAATGAACGCTTGCTGGATATGAGGACGAATAGTGTCATCTTGAATCGAGAGTAGGCGTTCTCCGGTTAATGAGCTGTAAGGCGCGATCTGAACTACGGGGTCATTGGCTTGTGACCTCTTGCTATGGAAATATGACCTCACCTTCCTTATCGAGTATAAAAGAACGAGGATATCCCTTGTTCTTTTATACTTGAGTGCTTGCAACAATAGCTTAGATAAGAGAAAGGGGCAGTTGCTTGAATCCTTGCAAGAAGAGCCAGGGAAGCGCGTTTCAGTAAGCAAAACTTTAACACAAATTTGCCAAGTGTGAACGAACGCGAAAGAAACCAAGGTATACTACAGGAGAGAAACAAGGGCGTAATTACGCACCTTTTGTTTCCCAATTCTTACAGTTCTGCAAATGCATTCACTGAATAATGCATCAGGATCTAAATGAAATGCTTTCTCATTATATGAGGACGCACGTTGTAACGGGGAGCAAACTCGATGTTGCTTATTGCTAATTCCCGTGGCTAGAACAAGGTGCAAGATATCATGCTAGTACTTTTAACACCGCAGTTTTGAATATCACTAGGGGTAACACGATGTACGTAAAGGCAGCACATAGATATTCCATTTCTTTTTACTGGCTAACCTCCTTGTCTGCCACTCTATTTTTTTTCTCTTATCCTCTCCTTCTTTTGGCTGCGCAAAATATTTAAAGCGACCTTTGCGGTTGAACTTAAGGCCAGACCTTTCAGCCCAGGCGTCCTTTCAAGTTCTGTAAGAATACAACCAGAAAGTTACACTATCTTCTCGAGTAGTTCATAGCGATGCCACGTTCACCACAAAACAGCAAGTATTCGTGAAAAAAAAAAAAAAAAACGAAAAAGAACAAAAAAAATATCTCACAATGGAAGCATGCAACGGCCGGACGGCACGGAGTCCGCGCAGGAACGGCAATTCATTTTCCGCAGATATCATCAGCGAAAACAGGGGTCGGTGGCGTAACACAAGCAATGCGATTCTTCCCCAGGCGCCAATTAAAGCGAAATTGTCGGGTCAACCACGACCCGTTGCATGACCCGATTATGCAGAGGAAGCAGAAAAGCAAAAGAGAGCCGAGAGAAAAAAAGCAAGTGCATCGTTCAAGATTCGCAATTAGGCGAACGTGGCTCGCTACAGCTTTCAGTTTTATCCGCAATCAGAGATGTAACTGCTCCCGGCGGTTTCTGTGTCTGCGTAATGTCTCAGTGGTTTGTCATTAGCTTGGGATTCTGCGTAACTACTTCAAGACCAATGGAAGGGATTGTTTGATTACTTGGTCGTGAAGCCGATGTAACAACATATGAAATTTTTTATTCGCGTGTTGTCGTTTTCTGTATCTCTATTTGTTGGATGTCTTTAGAGTTGGCGAATAATCAATATCAGAATGAGCTTACTATGATATGGCATTGAGTGGTTATAACAATGTAATGAAGAAAGGAAGGAATTATTTTTTTTAACGCTGACTGGTATGACTGCCGAAAGTTCTTTTTGCGGATCGACGCAATGTTAATTTTCAATCGAAGCTCAAAGAAGGCATTTTGATGCAATCTTTTCAGGCAAAGGTATATTCCATGAATAAAGAAAGTTCATATTGTTGCGCATTGTTGCTTGTTATTCTTGTGCTACTCTGCGAAAAAAAAAATATGATGTGCTGACTACTCTTGGAAAGAGTAACTCCTTGCACGGTGTTTAACTGTTTTCGAAGGTCCTCATATCACGATGGAGAACGTTTACTTTTATTGGGCAAAAGTAAAGTAAACGTGCCTTGTACGGGTTTTACGCTCCTAAGCAAAATTACACCCTTTTGCCACACAACGATAATCGTCATCTGTCATGTCCGCATTTCTTTTTTATAACGCGGCGAGCCGGTACTTTCCAGTAACGAACGGCATGCGCGTTATCAGCATGACACAGAGAGAGAGAGAGAAAACAAGGGTAGGAAAGGCAGGGAGGTCAACCAGAACAGCATCCGGTTTGCTACCCTACACTGGGGGTGGGGGAAAGGGGAATAGAAAGAGGAAGAAAGGGAGAGAGGAAGCACTGAGTACGTGTGGGAGCGACACCATACACAAGGACACTATAAACGGTCTGTTAAGCCCGTGCACTTCAAGTACCGCACTAGTGCACGAATCGCTTTTCGAGCCAGTGACGGGTGTGGCCACGGTCCGAGTATCTTTGACTCGGTGAGCGGAGACCCGCGCCGAGTAACGGCAACTTCGAGGATGACGTAGGCCCTCGTCGGGGCGCGCGAGCGCCCAACTGCAGGCATAAACAAAGTTTCTCCAATCCAATCCAATTGACTCGGTGAAAGATCTCGAGTCCAGTCTGCGTAAAGTTGCCCGCAGAGAGAGGCGTTGGACATCGTAGCGAGGGCAGGTACACAATAGGTGCTCGATGGTCTCCTCGCACCCACAGGAGTCGCACATCGGGCTCTCGGCCATTCCCATACGGTAGGAGTATGCGTTCGTGAACGCCACTCCCAGCCACAAGCGACACAACAAGGTTGCTTCGCCGCGGCGAAGGCTAGATGGCAGTTGTAGCCGTAGCGTGGGGTCCAGTTTACGTAATCTGCAATTGAAGCCACTTGAAATCCAGAGATCTTGGGACTTCTTACGCGCAAGTTGGCGAAGTTCTCTGACAGCGTCCGACCTCGCCAAAGGTGTTGGACGCGTCTTGGTATCTTCGTGGGCACACCGGGCAGCCTTGTCAGCTAGGTCGTTGCCGACGATGCCACAGTGAGCAGGAATCCACTGAAATATAATGTGGTGTCCACTTTCCAGAGCATGGTGGTGCAGTTCCCTGATTTCAGATGTCATTTGCTCGTAAGTTCTGTGACGTAATGCGGACTTGATGCTGTGAAGGGCTGCCTTAGAGTCACAAAATACGACCCATTTCTCTGTAGGCTCTTCGGTGATGTACATCATAGCGACATGGAGAGCTGCAAGTTCTGCCGATGTAGATGTAGTCGTGTGCGACAACTTGAATTTAACTGTAACGTTCTTGGCTGGAACGACGAATGCGGCAGTTGAGCTGGTAGGTGAGGTGGAACCATCGGTATATATATGTATGCGGTCATGATACGTCTGGTGCAGTAATATGAGCGTAAGTTGCTTCAGAGCCGGCGATGGATGATTGGACTTTTTTGTAATTCCAGGAATAGCAAAATTCACTTGAGGCTGTCGCAGGCACCACAGGGGAGAGGAAGGCTTCGCCGCCGGTGTAAATGATGCCGGTATGTACTCATGATGAGCGCTAATAACCCGTGAAAAGATCGCTTGAGGTCTCTCGGCTGGTAGGGAGGCCAAATGATGGTCGGGGATCCTTGACAGATGGCGAATGTGCGCTCTGAGAGAGTCGACAGCTACATGTGTCTGGATTGTATGGTCTCCTGCGATGGCGATTGTCGCTGCTGTTGAGGTGCACCTAGGCAGCCCTAAACACGTGCGTAGGGCTTGACCTTGTATGCTCTCCAAGGCGCGAAAGTTCGTCTTGCATGCATTTGACAATACTGGTAGGCTGTAACGAAGGAGTCCGAGAAACAAAGCCCTGTACAGCTGCAACATAGAATAAACTGGTGTACCCCAGTTTTTCCCGCATAGAAATTGGAAGACCTGAGCAATGGCGACTAGCTTCTTCTTCAGATAGACGCAGTGAGGGCTCCACGAGAGGTTGCGGTCAATGATGACGCCCAGAAAGCGATGCGTCTTAACATAGAGTACAGCTTGACCATTGATGGTAACAGGATACGATGACATTTGTTTCCGCGTAAAACCAAGTAATGCGCACTTTTCAGTAGACACACTGAGGCCTTGCTCTCGGAGATAAGAAGCCGTCATGGTTGCCGCCCGCTGAAGCCTGGCTCTTAGCTGAGGGCGAGTCACCGCAGAGGCCCAGATGCAAATGTCGGCGGCGTATATTGAGACATGTACTGTCTGCGGTAGGTAATCCGCTAGTCCTACCAAGACGAGGTTGAACAAAATAGGGCTCAACACTCCACCCTGCGGCACACCACGGCAGATGAAATGGTCTGAAGTTGGGCCATCTTCGGTCTGTAAGAAAAAGCGCCTCTCAGTCAAATAGTCCCGAATCCATTGATACATCCGGCCACCAACTCCAACAGCCTCAAGTGAGTTTAGTATGGCCTCATGGGCGACGTTGTCGTATGCTCCTTTTATATCCAGAAAAAGTGCCGCAGATAGGCGCTTGAGGCTTTTTTGATTTTGGACCCATGTTACGATGTCAATGACGTTGTCGATGGACGTGCGACCTCGACGAAAACCTGTCATGGCGTCCGGATAGATGTTGAATCGTCCTAGGTACCATTCCAATCGAGCAAGAATCATTCTTTCCATCACTTTGCCGACGCAGCTCGAAAGCGCAATCGGACGATATGATGAGATCTCAAGCGGAGACTTTCCAGGTTTCAGAATGGGGATCAAGCGGCTCGATTTCCATTGTTTAGGAACGGCGCCGTTCTGCCAAGACTCATTGTAGTAGTTGAGCAGCTAATCACGTGCGTCATGTCCAAGGTGGCATAGGGCAGCATACGTGATGCCATCGGGTCCTGGTGACGAAGAACGCCGGCAGGTCGCCAACGCAGCATCGAGCTCTTCGAGTGAAAATAGCACGTTCATTTCTGGTACACGTGCCTCAGGGATGTCATTCAATGCTGCGTCAGTAATGATGGCCACGGACCCAGCAACCCGTGCACAGAACTCTTCAGCCACAGAATTCCAGGCACAGACACAGAATTCCCTACAGGAAAGTAGCGGGTGCGGCGTTTTCAAGAAAGGAAACGCAAGCAAGGCAGATGACGATTATTGTTGTGTGGCAGAGATACACTCCAAAGGGTGTACCTTTGTGTAAGAGTGTACCAAAGCTGTCGAAAATTCAGCGTGAGACAAGCAGTTAATACCGCATTCAGGAGTGTAAATAACTCCGTTGTTTATAGAGCCCACGGATGTGCACATGAGGTTAAGTAAAGCAAGCATGAAGTGTTTCAGTTTGTGGACCAGACGAACTGTCGCCGACATCTTCACTCTTAGACAAATGTGCACTCTTTCGGGTGTCTCTTTGCCACACAACGATAATCATCATCCGCCTTGCTTGCGTTTCCTTTCTTGAAAACGCTGCGCTCGCTACTTTGCTGTGGAGACTGCTCTGTTACGCTGATAACGCGCATGCCGTTCATGACTTGGGCGTACCGGGCTCGCAGCATTAAAGAAAGGAAAGGCGGAGAAAATAGATGAAGATTATTGTGGTGTTGCAAGATGCGACGCGAAGAGTGCAATTTTGTTTAAGAATGTTCGAAGTTGCCACCCTGAACTTGTTTCTTAAAATAATAAATCGCTGCACTTACTGCACTTAACGGTTTATCATATAAGCATTCATGCTTTCTTTTTCAAGAATACGATGTCGATTACGGGCTCTCTGTCTACCTTAAAGCAGGAACTCCTTTGTGAATAGGGATCCTGAGCGAAACTTCATAGACAAGAGAGGTCCCACGCCCTTCTCATGATACGTCATTCAGGCACACCGGCCGTTCGAAGACGTTATCACCATACTCCTACTTTATGTCCCCTGCAAGACAGCGATCTCCAATTCGCATCCCTGCATCCCGGCGATCGCATCCCTGCGATCTCCAATTACCCCTGTCATGCGCCAACCGATTCCAGCTAGCGTGTTCGAATTTCTTAATTTCATCACTCCACCTAGTCTTCTGCCGTCCTCGACTGCGCTTCCATTCTCATGGCACCATTCTGTAACCCTAACGGTCCACCGGTTACCTAACCTACGCTTACACAACAATAACTAGAATGACTGAAAGTACTGCGTGCAATATCTGCGGTTGCCAAGAGAACCTCGACCAGTTATGGTGCCACTGTCCGATATTTGATTTACGAAGAAAATCGCTCTTCGATACATTGCGACAACTGGACAAACGGCCGTGGTCCGGGCAGACCTTATACTGGAATACAGCGCCCATCTCTCCTCTGTCCGCCAGGCAGCCAAGGCACATCGTTACTTCTTGAGGGCGACTGGCAAAGGCGAAAGTCTTTGACTGTGTGACACTGTCCGCGCACAGATATTCAACGCACCTTTCCTCTCTCCCTCTTTTCTATTCTCCTATCCCTTCCCTCAGCGTAGGGTAGGCAGTCGGATGATTTTCTGTTGAGCATTCGTACATGTACTTTTTATATTCTCAGTCTCATTTATTATTTATTCATTTTAGTTATCTATAAGTACTGCAACCCTGAGTTGGGGTTTTAGCAGAGTGGAGTCAAATTTGTTAGGACCATTCTCAGTCTCATTAAAAAAAACCTATTGCAACATATGAGAATATTGTCCGAGAGGGAGTTTCATCGGGATATTGTGCGAGGGAAGAAGGAACCGCTCACTAATGCTAACAGAAAGCTTTTGCTTTTAAGGTCCGTGCTCCTGAAAATGTTTTCATTAAAGCTTTTTCCAGCTATTAAAATACCGCCGGGAAGATTCTCAAATGGCTTGCGGGAAAGCCCAGAAGCAATAACACATCGCGGGCAACGGAGTAATTAAATGTCTGTAAGGCTTCTGAAGAGAGAAAGAGAGACACCATTGAAATTATAATTGGATGATGTTTCTTCGGTAAGAAAAAAAAGCATACTTGGAAAAAAGAAGGATAATAACCCTTTTTGCCCGTTTCCATCCACGAAAATATTTTGCTGAGGGTAACGAAGAACCGCGCGCAGAAACTCGCCCGTAAGCACTCCGAAGAAAAATGATCCATACGAGCAGGAGCTCGGGCGCAGCGTATGAGGTGTTAGGTTTCGTACCCTTAATTCCCACTGCGTGCTTCTTCTTTCTATTGTTCTACACTATACGAAAGTTATCCCTAAGAAAACTTGAGCGAAAAAAGCAAGTTGAACGCCGGAAAACAGAGCAAGATAAATATGCTGTCCTAGATCACGACTTGCTATCATAACTTGCGTAAAGACAGACCGCCACTTTTTGAAGAAAGATAAACACGGCAAGAAAAAAAAAAGAAAAGCAAATGTTAAGGTCGCGGAAGGGGATTGCGACGAGCAGCTCCTCCCTGTCCAAGAAACGTGCGTGAAAAAAAAAAGGGGTCTGTAAGAATATCACTAAATAAAAAGCGAGGAAGTTGCGAAGGAGCATGTGCCGAGATTTTTAATTAAAATCCTGCTTTCGGCGAAACCGCTGGTTCGTTTTCAGAATATCCTAGCAAGTGTTTTGCTTTCTTAAACATTCTGTCTCCCCTCCCTCCCTCCCTCACCCCCCCCCCCCCCCCAAAAAAAATAAAGAAGAAACAAGGTTGGAATAACAAGGACAACATATTAAGACAGTGTTCAACAAGAAAAAAATGTAAAGACACCGGGGCGAAACGCGAAAACATATAGAGCTATACTGCGGTGGCGAAAGACGAACGAAGTGATGAAGCTCGGTTCGACCTGCGCAAGCTCTTTGGCTAAGCCGCAGAAAATGATCGAGGCAGCCGGAGAGGAATGAGCGCGAGAGACCAACCTGTTGGGATGTCCGGGAAGAAGTCATTTGCACCGTGTTCCCCGCCATTAGCGGATAGATGTGCATATACGTTTGGCGCGCAGACGTCTGTTGCGAATAGGCGGTTTTCCTTTCGCTCTGGCTTCCAGTCGCTTCTGCTTAGTTTCGTATATTCTTTTTTTTTTTTTGCTAGATATCCGCTTCGTCTTAGGACGTTGGAGAAAAGACCTTTCAGAAAAATTGATATGGAACCCCAGATAACTCTGCCTGGGGTAATTGTCCTTTAGCCTGCAACTCTGCCAGAATGGAAGGGGAAGAGGACAAAAAAAGAGGGGTGTTATGAATGTTGATGAAGGAGATAGTAGGATGCGAATAATATGCATGTTCGTGTCCGAAGGACCCGTTCACAGCCTTGAAGCTAAGCCAGTGCTAAGCAAAAATTCTGAGGAACCTGATGGCTCGTTTTGGTGATATGACGTTCCCGGTCAAGGGATCAGTAAATTGACGTCGACGAGGAGGCCAATGCCTAACATTCAGAGACATATTGAAGATAAGCAACAAGTATGGGCTCCACTGTGTTAGGTACGTTGCACGCATCAGACTGACGAGTTCGCGCGTCGAATGCGAAGCAACGATTACAGCATAAAGGCAACGCCTAGCCTAAGCCTAGATACATACACTCAGGAGGCAGAAGAATAATTAAAGGAAAAATTCAAATCCGAACGGAAAATGAAAAAGCTTACAATTGCAGCGTTTTGTGCGCACCTTTAACTAATAACAGGAGTAGCGCGACATTGCCTACACACACATTCAATTTCTTAAACACAGCTAACAATAACAAAAAATAGAAAGAAACGAAAACGACCGTGAAACGCTGTTTGCTATGCATCAATGGACTTGATGAATAACAATTCTTTGTCATGACGTACACCGATCTTTGTTGCAGAAAACGAAAAACACTGCCATTTTACATCAAACAGCGTAACCCTCCCTACATTCTTGTATGTCTTTGGATTGCTACGCTCGCATGTCACCTGCGGTTGACCGCATGTGCCTTACCCCCAACTGTCGAACTTCGCACGAAAAGACGACGTAAGCTACGTATTAGTGCAAAATACCATGTGTGACCAAAGCTTCACGTAGTACATCCCACGTATTTTTTTTTCTTTCTTTCTTTCAGAATGTAAGTCAAAAAGACGGCTATCTTGATGCCTTTGGCTGAACCGTCTGTTCATATTCGAGCCTGTAAGCAAGGATTCTGCGGCCACAGACATTCATTCTTCCGTAAACTCTACTAAACAAAGTTCTTCAAAAGTTCGTAATAAGCATCTGCCATTGGTGTGTTTTAGGCTGTGCAAACATTCTTTCAGGTGACGAATTCCATAACAAACTTTCGAATAACGAATCGAATATTATCCCATTTGATTCAGTCTTCGAATCAGCGGGTGACTATATTTATTACGAATATTTGTTCCAAAACTTTTCTAATATTTCAAATCAGCCAAGTGTGTGTGGTCAAACATAAGGTTAGAGTACATGTGCCAGAAAGTCAATCTCCACAGCCATAGTAGACGTAGTGGAGTTAATTAGTCGTACAGTAAGTTACATAGTTACATAGCAGCTTTCAGTTAAATGGTAAAACACTAGAAGGGATATACATCGTCAGTTTTTCGTATAAGGCAGTTTTCCGGATAAACCACCATCATGCGCCGTCACTAATATAATTCCCAGTAATGCAAATAAACTGCTTATTTGCTCCTAATTTTCCATTTGTTTTTATAATAAACAACGCTTGATAACGTGCCACTTAATGACCGAAACTTGACAAATTTGGTATATACTAGGATGTGAAGATCGTTTTATATAATGGTAAAAACAGCTTCTTACTATTCTAAATCTATTCCAAAACTATACGATAGTCGATTCGCTTCTGGCATTCTGGCATTATTTCATTCTTATTATATTCAGTCTCGATAATTGTTATTTGCAAATCCCTAGTGTATTCGCTATAACCACCATCTGGTTGCTGTATATAATTAGATATTCATGCCAGATCATGGATGAAAATCACGTAACTACGACATTATGGCGAAAATGACGGTTGTCACCACCCCGATACAAATGGGCAATATTCATATCTATCTATCTATCTATCTATCTATCTATCTATCTATCTATCTATCTATCTATCTATCTATCTATCTATCTATCTATCTATCTATCTATCTATCTATCTATCTATCTATCTATCTATCTGTCTGTCTGTCTGTCTGTCTGTCTGTCTGTCTGTCTGTCTGTCTGTCTGTCTGTCTGTCTGTCTGTCTGTCTGTCTGTCTGTCTGTCTGTCTGTCTGTCTGTCTGTCTGTCTGTCTGTCTGTCTGTCTGTCTGTCTGTCTGTCTGTCTGTCTGTCTGTCTGTCTGTCTGTCTGTCTGTCTGTCTGTCTGTCTGTCTGTCTGTCTGTCTGTCTGTCTGTCTGTCTGTCTGTCTGTCTGTCTGTCTGTCTGTCTGTCTGTCTGTCTGTCTGTCTGTCTGTCTGTCTGTCTGTCTGTCTGTCTGTCTGTCTGTCTGTCTGTCTGTCTGTCTGTCTGTCTGTCTGTCTGTCTGTCTGTCTGTCTGTCTGTCTGTCTGTCTGTCTGTCTGTCTGTCTGTCTGTCTGTCTGTCTGTCTGTCTGTCTGTCTGTCTGTCTGTCTGTCTGTCTGTCTGTCTGTCTGTCTGTCTGTCTGTCTGTCTGTCTGTCTGTCTGTCTGTCTGTCTGTCTGTCTGTCTGTCTGTCTGTCTGTCTGTCTGTCTGTCTGTCTGTCTGTCTGTCTGTCTGTCTGTCTGTCTGTCTGTCTGTCTGTCTGTCTGTCTGTCTGTCTGTCTGTCTGTCTGTCTGTCTGTCTGTCTGTCTGTCTGTCTGTCTGTCTGTCTGTCTGTCTGTCTGTCTGTCTGTCTGTCTGTCTGTCTGTCTGTCTGTCTGTCTGTCTGTCTGTCTGTCTGTCTGTCTGTCTGTCTGTCTGTCTGTCTGTCTGTCTGTCTGTCTGTCTGTCTGTCTGTCTGTCTGTCTGTCTGTCTGTCTGTCTGTCTGTCTGTCTGTCTGTCTGTCTGTCTGTCTGTCTGTCTGTCTGTCTGTCTGTCTGTCTGTCTGTCTGTCTGTCTGTCTGTCTGTCTGTCTGTCTGTCTGTCTGTCTGTCTGTCTGTCTGTCTGTCTGTCTGTCTGTCTGTCTGTCTGTCTGTCTGTCTGTCTGTCTGTCTGTCTGTCTGTCTGTCTGTCTGTCTGTTCATTGTTGCTTCCAGTAATTAAATTCTTTCAATAAATCAGTCAATTAATTAATTAAGACACCAACAAAATGTGCTCGTGTACTAAGTGAATGCTGGCCCTGGTTACATAAGTTTACACGACACAGTTTTAGCGCCCATCCGCAGAATGTTTGGCCCACGCATGCTGGAGACTTGCGCAACCTTGTTTGGGTAAGCACACTTACTGCGCACGCTTACCAAAACCGCGTAACGACCGGGAAGGCACTCAGCGATTGAAACAGGAAGCTGACAGCTGTCAGCAGACTCGGATGCGGACGTAAGCGGTACAAGATTAGCTTGTCGTCTCTCAGTGACGTAGCTGGCAGACTATATCGCATCTCCAATATGTTTCGCGAGCGATCATCCTTTAATCCTGATTCATTTCTGAGCCCCGCTGAGCTCTCGGAGAGCAAACGCACTATGATGGGCGTTTGACGTCTCCAGCGAGTATATGAAAGCCGACAGATAAAACAGCATCGTCTTGTGGCCCGGCGGCTGTACGGTAGTACTGGTTTATTTTCTGACAATTTCTCCTTTTACACAATAGAAGTAGATGAACTCGGAATGCAGGCGCCAAGATAGGTAGCACTCAGAAGGCGGCAGTTGAATCATTCATCTCAAGCAAAAAAGAGGGATGATTTGACTAGGATTACGTGGTGAGCAAATAGGGTCACTGAAAATGATAACTGACGTTCGTAAGGTAAAAGATACTGGGTAACCATCGTTAACAGATGTGGCAATCTATGTCGCTCGATAACTACGTGCTATTGCATGCGGTCGTTACCGGTGGAATGTGCAGAGACAAGGTAGACAGCCTGGTCCAGCTCACCTTTACTGACTTATCAGCATCATCAGCAACCCTCTTAGAGTCGAGCACTGTCCAACCAACCGCTGCTTTCCTGTCTGAATCGCGCGCCGCGGCGATAACTTGTGGAGCCTGCGTTAGCTTCTACAGTGAAGACGTCCGTTTCGAAGAACCACCCTCCATTATTTCTACTCTTGCGCTTCAAAGAACAGGAACTGCGCTCTCGCAGCACAAAGACTGCGACAACCAATCAGCAAAGCAAATTACGCAGAAACACGCTAAAGACTTAGCAGCGAGCTTTGTGCTCGTGCACCCTGTAGACGTCATCTACACCGATACGCCTGGTCGGAGGCGGTGTCGCACCGGAGCAACAATAACTGTTTCGATGCATGGTTTAGTCCCGTTAGGTAGTAACTGTTACTTCTGGGTAAACACGTTCTCAGGTGAAAATGTTTGCTGGTTTGTTCCTGAAACTTCCACACTAACCTTCATGTTGCTCAGCATCCTGAAGACACGAAAAAGCAAACCCTTCCCCCTTTCGCTTCGTTAAGCCTCTCTCTCTCGCTCAACAAAGAACAAGTACAACGTACTTTGCAGCTAGCAAGCCCTTGCAGCTAGCACGCGCACCGACGGTACACATTAGCTGCTTTCATCGAGTGACTTGATTACGAGCCCCTGATTGAGGATGTTTCTACGAACCTTTGACCGGGGCACTGCACCGGCTTGCTGAGTCATCCATGCTTTACTTGAGCTGCTATATTCTGAACTGCTATTCATGAACTGCTATTCTTGACCCTTTGAACTTCGCGCTTCGCTCTTTTCTCCTCAGTGCCACCTTCGTGGCTCCTTCCATTCTCCCCGAAAGATGTTTGCCATGCGACAGTCCCCTCTGCCTTGTTAATAATATATATAATCTCTCTTCTAGCTCTCAGCCACATACGATAAGCACGACATTAGGAGAAAACAGCAATTGCGCCAACATGCCAGGAACTTACTTTTGTAAGATAACTTTCGCGAGTGTCGTCTAAAGGAACGCTAAATAGTAATATTAAGCTAGGCTGTAACAGTAAATTACACTTTTGCTAGAGTGACAGAGCCCGCTGTTACGATGAGAGCATGGTTGGCAGGTCATTACAGGTCCACATCCAAAGTATTAGGGAGGACGCCGCACGGAATTTCACGCACAAGGTCGCCGTGGTGGCGGTTCCTCTCCGCTAAAGATCAACGACAAATAGTTATACTACATTCTAAAAGAACCAAAATCTGAAACAATCAACTTTTGAGCACAAATCTTCCTCAAAAATGAATAATACGAAGCAAAAGATCTTTGAAATTTATTACGTACTTGATCTGATTTTGTTCCTCCAGAAAATTCAAGACTTGATCTCCTTTTCAGCAGCAATGGTCAATGTTTTCCCGCTATAAATAAATAAAAAAAGAATATGAAAGAGCATTATACTAGTCTGAACTAATTTAATGTTGCTTTTTGCTGTTTCTTTAGGGGTTCATAGCTCATAGCCACTGGTGTCATAACGTCAGTCTTTGGTGTGTTTCTGTTACCAGAGCTATATATTATTCACATAATTATTTTACTGTATATAATTATTTCGATATTTGTATGTGATTCTATATGGATGTATTCACGTTATTTATTATAGAAAAGCTTTGGCTTATTTTAGAAAGGTATCACGGCTAGTATGACGTATTCCCATCTGCCGAAATCACAGAATATTACTGTGCCTACACAGCACCACTGCTTCTCCATTTTGCTTTCTATCTTTTTTTTTTTTACTGAGTCGTAGCTACAAAGTCAGTTCCAAGTTAGAGGACACCACCAAGAAGCCACACACACAATCTCTCCAATCCACGCTGTGGAGGTGGTTGGACAGCGAAGCTACGAACGACATGCATATATCAACTACACCGATTAATCATTCCGACGTAACTTGAAATTATTGACACAGCGACATTCAGATGTACTTTACCTAATTATTAGCCTAAGATGTTTCAATGGCCTGCGACCTGGCTTGCACCGCTACTTCGTGCACCTAGAAAGAGTGGACCAGAGAGAAGAGAAATGCACTTAAGCACACTTTCGCCGCGCCTCGTATATGCACGCTGCTTTTCAGGAGTCCTCGCTATACGTGGCCTTCCCATGTCACAACACAAATAAGTTGCTAGGTGGGTTCTTCTTTTATATACGAAAATGTAGTTATGTCACTGCCTGCTTCGTATGCTACAGTTGCCGCTGTCCGGCAACTGCAGCTTACGCAACCGTAATCTTTACAGGGAAACACTTGCTGCGAACGCTATGCGAGCTTGCTGTTTCTCTATTTTTTTTATTTTTTGCTTTCTACGCGTGGCCGCCGCCACCGCCGCCACTGCGTATGATTGGATGGAGGGATGGATGGATGGATGGATGGATGGATGGATGGATGGATGGATGGATGGATGGATGGATGGATGGATGGACGGACGGACGGACGGACGGACGGACGGACGGACGGACGGACGGACGGACGGACGGACGGACGGACGGACGGACGGACGGACGTTATGAGCGTCGCCTTTAGAACGGGGCGGTGGGTTGCGCAACAAACTCTTGCTATTATACTGTCTAATGTCCTACCTAGGTTAAACAATAAAAAACAAAACAAAAAACACTGATTATGATCGCAGGCGAGCGCCATCTGCCGGGATTCGATAGGCCATATAGGCCAGGGTTCGATAGGCCGGGGTTCGATAGGCCGCTCGATAGGCCATTTGATGCTTTGGCATCAGTAAGCGAAGGTTCGTCTTCACGTCTAGCGTTCTGAGTTCACCAAATATACAGCCTTTCATTTCCTCAGCTCTCCGGAAGCCTTCTCGGCGCTCTAAGTAAAAGAATGGGGTCATTCGAGCTTGCGGAAAATAAGGCCAGATTAACATTGCACGGCACTTCATCTTTATTCATTCGTTCCGGCCGTTGAATATTCAACATTTGTCGTCATTTTAATTAAACGTCGAATAATAAGCAGGTCTTCAAGAAACCCTCCCACATCAGCGGCTTCGAGCGCGGCAAAACGTCGCCACCAGATGCGCCATTCAAGGGCCTCTATCGGCGTGATTGCACCCATGCGAATTCTTGTCTTTATTCTTTTTTGCCAAGGCAGCATTCGAGCAAGGTTTATTTGAATACAATAAAGGAAGCCAGGCTTAGAACCACAACATAAAGAATCCACCCGGTCAGCGCATCGATAGAGGGCTTATTACGCATGCTTCGCTGCCGCCAGAGGCATGAATACCAGGCCGAACTTGAGGAAAATGCGGCGGCATGGGGTCTATGCCGTAGAAGTCAATTCCCGCCAACGTGTGTTTTTTATAGCGCTTTTCTTTTGTTTCTTCTTTTATCTCTTTCTCAGAAGAATGAAGCCGCGGGATTTTTAATATACTACACCCAGCATTTGTCGTTTCTCGATCTTGCGGGCCCCTTCGGGCGCGCATAATTTTTCACCGCATTCAGTCGGCGGGTCAGGCCACTCTGCCCTGCATCGTTGACTCTGTTTCTGTTTATTGAAGAATGAAAGAACAGCTGCAAAGCGCTGCTAAAATAATTACTTTAGTTCTGCTGGCGATCACTGCAACGTCCTAGATTATAGCGGTAAATTCTGACTCCCATCACTCTCTCATAAGGAGAAGCTCTATAATGATAGCCAGAAATATTTTTGCCCGCCGATGACAGCTTTTGTACTGTTGTGGCTTAAGAAAAGTGAACAGAGAGACTCTCTAAAGAAGATCTTGAATATATAGAGAGCGTAAGAGTACATAGTGACACTGATGTTTACGTGTGGGAGTAAAGAAAATGATAACGTATCATTGATGAAGGTTAATTAATGTCTGAAAGCAACACTATAGCTATGGGACACGCCGTAGTGGCGGGCACCCAACTCATTTTGACCCCACGGGTCTTTCTAACCTGCACCTAAATCTAAGTACACGAGCGCACACCGAAATGTAGCCACCGTAATCGAACACGGAATCGCCGGAATCGAACCCGCGACCTCGTGCTGAGCAGCAGAACCCCATAGCCACTGAGCCATGGCGGCGGTGGCGTCAAAATCACCGCGGCTTACTCAGGAGCTTCCCTATTGCCCTCTATGGCAGCCGGGCAAGGTAGCATGATGCCACCGATTGAAGTGCACCGGCTTTGTGCTATCTAGGAGGCGCTGCCTCTATCGTTTCCTTTCCCTTCTTTTTTAAAAGGAAATCCGCACAGAACGCGCATTCACAACACTTCTCTTACGTAAAACAGTTTCGTCATCGACCAACGCTCGCGCGCCGACTTTGACGATAGCTATCTTTGTAATAACGAGATCAAAGCCCAGGTGATGTCATGTTGTGAAAGGCACTTAGGTTAATGGAAATTTTGTGAATGACACTATTTCTTCTTTCTTCTTATTAGCCGTAAAATTTGCGACGTTTTCTTTGGCCACAGAAAGTATCGGCTATGTCAAGAACAAGAAAAAAAGAGGCAGTGAAGTTATAAAATATTGTCCAAAGCCAGTGGTGTCACGGGGAGGCGTGTCGCAGAGAGTGAGGAGGTACACCGGGAAAAGGTGCCCCCGCTCACCTCCAATTTGTGTATGTGTGTATACTGCCCCTTCCCCCCCCCCCCCCCCTCAATCCTCGTCCCCTGTCCACTGCATGCTGTGCTCCACTAGAAAATATTTTGTTCTACACCACTGTTACAAGCATGTAACTCAATAACAAACACTAACAAAACATGTTGGCCCATCACGAAGGCAACAAAGATAAAGGAAAAAGACATATAAGGGTGCAGTAAAAACACATGCATGAACAGGTCATAAGAACGTAGACAACATTAAAAATGGCAATAAACAATTCTTCACAAAGAATTTATCGAGTCACTGATTGTCCAGCAACAGATCTTGTTGAGCCTCGAGAAATGATTTCTGTTCGGGCACGACCAGGTTTGAAGCACTTTTTTGCACAGGGAAAGTGTGCTGCCTATCTAAAGCGTTCAAACGACTGCGAACGATTTATCGCCGCTTTTCATGTTTCGGGCGCACTCAGCAAAACAGTGCTCGACAAGAGAGAGGGAGAGGGAGAGAGAGAGAAATGATAAATGAAATGCAGGGAGGTTAACCAGGGCTGAGCCCAGTTGGTCACCCTATACTGGGTGAAGGGAAAACGGGCGGAAAAGATTAAGTGCTCGACAAAAGTTTCCATTGTGCCGTAGTGCTGGCACTCGGATGATGTCCTTTCCTTTTACGCGATGCAAGTAGTTATGCGCGTTGGCTACCTAATATATTTCTCCGTTTATTCTCTTTACCCCTTTTTCCAGCACAGGGTAGACAGCCGGTATTTGCACTGGCTAACCTCCCTGTTTTTCCTTCCCTTTTGTCTCTCTCTAATATAGGAGTGCTGTTATGGTTGGCGTCTGGCACCACGTGCAGAAAGGGATTTCACCCGACTTTCTCTCACGATGCCTCGCCGAAATGAGGCATGACTGATCCTGCTACGGCTGGCGTCCCGCACCACGTGCAGAAAGGAATTTCTCTCACCCGACCTTCACACACCTTGCCTCGTCGAAATGAAGCCTGACTTCCTAATTCGCCATGACCATTTCGAGTGTCTGCCGGTCTGGCGGAAGCCCCGCAGTGTTTACAGGCCTCTTGTGTGTGTGTGTGTGTTTGTGTGCGTGCGTGTGTGTGTGTGTGTGTGTGTGTGTGTGTGTGCGTGTGTGTGTGTGTGTGTGTGTGTGTGTTTGGGTGTGCGCGGGTGTGTGTGTGCGCGACTTTAGAGGGACCCTTTCCTCGAACGGCCAAAGTCTACAGGAGAACTTCCACGAACCAGCAACGCGCAAAAGAGACGGACAAGCGTCTACAATTCCAGGAGGCGGGACGGCCTCCTCCTTGCGGCAGACTTTCTGTGCCAGTCACGTGACGTCGACGGAAGCAAGATCCCTCCCACGATTGTCCGAAATGTACTTTTGATCACTTCATTCACTTCTCTTCATTTTTCATGAGCCTTTGAATAAACCGTGCAAGTTTCGCACTAGAAATCGTCTCGCCCTTGATTGGTCACCATGGTCTACCGGATGCCTGAAGCCCGCCGACAACGCCACGCCACGCTACACAATCAGTAACGTCGGTCGAGCTTCGATAGGCAGGCGCCGCTACAACTCGGCAGCAGTACGATACGCTACCCTGGAGTACGCAACAGTGCGTCTAGGGTAAAGTAGAATTTGAGTTTTACAAAAAACCGATGCAGAGGGCCAATAATTTTCAATAAATACGGGCCCTGGTCATCAAGGAAAAAAATCCGACAGAACCCATCTCACGATGACTGTCAACGTTAATGCGATTAGCCTTTAAGACACGTAGTGACACTGCATTGCCACCGCTGAAACGCGTCATGTATGAGCCGTATACTGCAGCCGGGATCCTTTCTCACGCTTCCCTCTAGACACGCTGCGCCATCTAGCGCCGCACACGCAAAGTCCCCCCCCCCATTTTTTGTGTGGCCTCCAAGATTGCATCGGCGGTGCGTCGGCGCGTGCTACGCTCATAATTAATCCTTTGCTACGCGCGGGCATTAGTGACATAGCGCTAAAGCGTCGGGCTGTTATGCCTGAAGAACCCGTGTTACGCGGGTTCGATTCAGCCCAGCACCAAAGGAATTTTAAAGGACAGTTTTATATTTGAAGAGCTGTGTAACGAAGCTATATAAATAGATAGGCAAACAAATCGTAGCTGGCTGAAAATTCTAATCGCATCAATAGTCTGCGGCAGGCATAATCCAGCGCTTCCGCTTCTTCAAATGGATTATGCGAAGGTGGTGGTGAATATTTATATATTTTAATTACTACAGGGACGTTATAACTCAGAACTATTTCACTCCGACTGTACTCGATTCTCCTGACAAGAAATTGACTTAACCGCTGACGAAACCATCGGGAGGTGACCGGCAGCATTGTTTGAACAGCCCAATCAAGCGCTCTTGTCCTTTATAGGCGGCCGCTTTTGTTTCTTGCTGAAAGCAAATAGCGCTGCCACCTTAACAGGTTTTTCTCTTATATCTTATTGGCAGCAAGAGGCGAGGCGAGGAGGGCGCAGAAGGGGAGATGGTTTCGGTGTGACTGAGCTAAAGCAGTGAAATTAAATAAGCGGGTGAGGAGGGTGGTACTGGCGTCTGCGATTGGTCCGCTTCCCCTTGTTTGAATCGCGGTGGCTGGTCAAAAATTGCGGCGGTGGGCAAGGGATGCTCAAAAACGCCTCTAGAATGGATTCTTATCGTGAAAGAGTTGCCAGAGTTGTTCATTACACCTGGTGCAACGGCTCGACAACGTTATACTTTGACGCGAGAATTCTTAATACAGGCAGAGAAATCCGTTCTCCCCGGCAGATTCGAGCAGCCTGTACCAAAGCGATCAGCGGGAAGCCAGCTTTTATTCCTTCCTGAACGGCGCAGTCTCCGGCTATTCCGAAAACAATTTAGTTTTCTTCGGCATAATAACGGTAGGGGGGAGGGCGGTGGCATTTTACTATGTGCACAACACTTCGACGCGGTGAGTTATCATGGTTTTGTGACGTCATGTGAGAGACAGGCCAAGTGGGCACAACAAAAGAATTTTGACTAATAGAGGAGGGCTAATGGCCAAAAAGGGCTAAAATTCAAAAGAATCATTTTTCTTTTGCTCGGCTTAACCATGCACAATCCGTGTGTACACGTCATATCACATGCAGGAGTTTTCACAGATTTTGTGAGATCGCTTGAGAGGCAGGTGAAGTGGGGTTGACCCCAAAGAATTTTTACCGCTCGTGGGTGGCTAGAGTCATAAACTGCATTGAAAGAGATCAAAAAAGCTTAACGTCATAGCCGCCCCAGGATGCAACAATCTCTGGAAGAGGGGGTGTGAAATCCGATGCACCGAACTATCTAGTAAGTTGAGTGAAGAGTGTACATTATCATGCATTCGCACGTAAATAAAATTTTAAAAAAGGTACACAGAAAGGTCCCATTACAGGAAAAGCGCTCTCGCGTCATTGAAAAGCCAACAAGAGCGTGGGTTGCAACCATAGTAACCAATGTCAGCTTCACATTATCCAAGCCTTTTCCAATGATAACGCGATTTTGGAGAGGTGCTGATGCTTATACAGTTGATATGAAACACACCTTGTAAGATAAACGAAATGAGAGGAACACAAATCAGTAAAAGGTTGCTGTGGATAGACAAGATATCACGTGATGATGATAAAAACGTTTTGATTAATGGTTGGCTCAAAGGCCTATTATGTAGATCAGGAAGAATAGGGGCAGAGTCGTGTTCAGAGTTGCCCTATACATAGACGCACATTTCATAAGGCGCAACCAATCGAGTAACAGACACAATACATATGTGTGTGTCAATATAACTGCAAATGTTATACATAATGCGGTGTTGGTGCGCGTTATAGTGGTTGTTTAAAATGACAAATTTCAAGAGCACTTCTTTGTTATATCTTCTTGCTCGGCGTAAACAAGTGTTGTGTATCTGCTACAATTGCTTTGTATTACTATTCTGTTCCTCGGACATCTGTAACTTACCAAAATGATCATTATGTACGGAGAAGAAGCTCGTCAAGCTGGCCATACGGCAGCTTTTTTTTTCACGCCCTCATGTAGTTGGAACATGAAACAATGTGAATTGAATAGAATTAAAATGACTGCGAAAAAAGGGACAAAATATTGTGCAGAGAATTTATCAAATATATATTGCTATTGCGTCATCTGCCTTCAGAGTTTGTCGTCCTTATAACGGTAGCGCTTGTATACTATTACCTCTCGGGTCATTTGGCACCTGACTGGTTACCTTGCTTATAACCCTTTCCCCAGATTAACGTAGAAGTGATTACGTCAAATATTTACTCCCAATATAAAGTCTTATGCACGCATAACTGTATGAGAGAGGTTTAACCGTATTATTGCCATCAGCTTTTGAGAAAATTACCACAGTCTTGGCCTATCCCGTTCTGTTGTTACGGATGATGGAAAGCACCCGTGAAGTTGCTTTTGAATTCCGCGAGTTCAAATGAAAATCCAGCATACAGCATCAGCATGGCAACCCACCGCGCTATGTTACATTATCTCTGCAGCTTGACCAATAAAAACGGTTTTTACAACAAGAATAACGAGATACGGTTACCTTTTCCACTTACGCCTTCAGCATCGAACGATGGTATAAAAGAAGAAAAATAAAAAAGATTCTTTCGTTGTTAACATACCGATCGTTAATAAGAGCTGATTTGAACATCATTTATGTCCCTTAGCGGTCTTCTGATCTGATGAGGTTGAGTCAGAATAACGGAGCAGCAAATGAGACAAGAAACTTACGCCCTTTGTATTTCTAAAGGACTCCTTCGCATAAATATCCTGTGCCAGCCAACTGCTCGTCACGAATGGATTTTCCCGGTTCTTCAGTGTGTATTTTCTGGGCACCAGACAAGTGACACCCGCGCAGCGCCGTGATTACAATTTCAGGCTTCAACTCTTTTTCCTGTTGTTTTCTTTGGGGAGAGAATCAACAAAACGAACAAGTAGGCAGTCGATGCTTGGTGAAGAACGGCAGTCGCATTGCCCGATGGTGGTATAGGACGGATACTGAAATATCTTTCACGTCCGGAGCTGGCGTTTCTTGACGGTGAATCTAAAACACGCGGAAGCGCCCTTCAATGGGGGCAGACATCAAAAGGGCGGTGCACGCGTCTTCAGCATTTGCATCTCCGACGCAAATGCATCGACGTATATGCAAGCACAGGAGCCAGGAATTTCTTTGTTGTCGTGCAGAAACGCGCGGGCCTTGCATTTGCGTGGCATGGCAAGAAGGATGAATTGCCTTCCGTATGTGCGTCAGTTAAAATTGGAATATGCAAACTTCCTGGTCATTTTTTCCCGAGTTGTTCATGATATTTCGTCGACGAACATGCGCAACTACGCGCATAAGTGTGTCGTTGAGGATTCGAGCTAACGAATACAGGATTTACAAATGCATTGAGGCACCACAGCCGACCACGCTCAGAGCGGTGTAGCAGGAAGACAAAAATAAGCCACTTGATTTCGTATAATTGGCGCTATATTAACACCGTTGCCGAATTATGATGTGGGTAGAATGAAAAGTGAAAGAAAAGCCGTGATCATGTATTTAGACTTAGTTGCAAGTTCAGTTTATCAACACTGACCATGCGTGAGCCCTCTATAACCTTCACTGCGATAGTCGCGTCAGGTGCCAGTCACGGGCCGTTTTTACGTAAGCCTCCTTCGTAAATCAGGGATACCGTTTTCGAATCCGTGTCGTTTCCATCAAAGCTGTTCTAAGAAAGTAACGACAGCATTGAATGGGCTGCCGAAAGGAATACAACCTTTTTTAAGGCTCCACACTCTTTGAAATTATTGCTTTATGAAACATTAATACGCCCGAAATTAAAATACGCTACATCAGTCTGGGACTAACAACCTAAACTTAATTAGTGCATTAGAATTAGTTCAGAATAACGCTGCTCGTTTTATTCTTTAGTACTATAACAGGACTACCAGCGTAACAGCCATGAAAATTATCCTTTCTCTTCCATCTCTTGCAGCTCGACGCAAAGTTTACCGTTTATCGTTATTTCACAATATGTTTCACCATACAGCACTGCGTGGTGTATTCATTCATACTCCACACTATGTATCTCGTCGCATCGATCATTCTTACAAGGTTCACGTCCCTTTTTGCAGCATAAATACATTTTCCCAGTCAATCTATACCTCGGACGTCGCTAGAGTGGAACCACCTTCCCGCAAACATTGTATCCATCAGCGATAATTTCTTGTTTCGTGATGCCTTGACCAAAATTACTTGCTAGAATGTGGTTTCATATACTGCTACCTAGATGATGTTATTGTGTTCTCGCCAATGACGTTATTGTGTTCTCGCCCTCCCTATCCCTATACAGAGTAGCATGCCAGCGGTTATATACGCGCCAGCAAAATTCTCAGTTTTTCTAATAAAGAGCCCTCTCTCTCTCTCTCTCTCTCTCTCTCTGTTCTCGCCCTCATTCAGCACGTAAATTGAGCGCCTTTCAGCTGTACTTGCCGTTTTCTGAAAGGCCAATCTACAGCTCAACTCCAAGATCGATCGATCGATCGATCAATCAATCAATCAATCAATCAATCAATCAATCAATCAATCAATCAATCAATCAATCAATCAATCAATCAATCAATCAATCAATCAATCAATCAATCAATCAATCAATCAATCAATCAATCAATCAATCAATCAATCAATCAATTTTTATTGTTACATAAAAATAATATACAGATAGAGGTATACAGAAGGAGGTCCCATAGTTAAAACTGAATTGGGACCTCCTGTTCATGGTTAACATAAAAGTTCATTTGACAAGCAACAACAGCTCAATTGGTACAATTCCAATTCCAAGAAATGTAACTTCGGCCATCGTGACATTACTGTTCTTGGATACGTTGTCAATGCAACTGGCATCCGACCGCACCTAGAGAAAATTCGCGCCGTGATAGAGTTCCCTGTTCCACGGTCCGCAAAAGTTGTCCGAAGTTTCGTTGGCCTTTGCTCTTACTTCCGCTGTTTTGTTAAAAATTTTGCCACCATAGCACGCCCTCTCACAAATCTCCTGAAGAAAAGTGTGCCGTTTTCATGGGGATCCTGTCAGGCCACCGCATTTTCTCGCCTTACCACCATGCTCACCACCCCACCGATTCTAGGACACTTCGCTACATCAGCCCCTACAGAGGTGCGCACCGATGCCAGGGCCCACGGAATCGGTGCCGTCTTGGCACAAGTTCAACACGGCCATGAACGTGTCATCGCGTATGCTAGCCGTCTTTTGTCACCTGCGGCTCGAGTCCACATGCTCTCACAAACCATTCAATTCACTGGTTTCCCGCTCACGTAGGATCGGTCGAGGGTGCTCTCCCGAACCTCAATGAGTCTGCCCACGAGGCTGCGCGTGACCTCACCGACCGCGCTTCCTCTATAAGGAGCACTGACTCCCCTCCCCTCTACGCTCACAGGGACGCTCCCGCTAATCACAACGAGATTATTAAATATTTCTACATGTCCAGAAGGGCCTTTCCACCCCCTCACCCCAAGTTGAATAGGGCGCAAGCCGTTTCGCCTGGGCTTCTACAGGCCAGCACATATCCGTGTCTGTCCGCTCTCCACGAGGCTTACCCCGACGCGTATCGCGATGACACCTGCTCGTCCTGCGGCCAGACCTCCACTCTACCTCACATGCTCTGGGAGTGCGGGTCGACATACCCCAAGTTCATCAAGGAGGAGTGGGACTCGCTTCTGCGTAGCCCCGCTCTAGAAAAGCAAATCCTGTCCGTCCGGCGTGCCCGCGACCGGGCCGGTGGGCTAGACCTGCCGGTCCCGACGTGGGACTAGCTGGGTGCCCGACGAGTTCGCGTCCTCGCCGGGTCTGCAATAAAATTTATTCACTCACTCACTCACTCACCTGCGGAGCGGAACTACTCTATTACCAAGAGCGAATGTTTGGCCGTTTTGTGGGCAGTGGCGAAATTTTGCCGCTATTAATACGGCAGGCCCTTTTCTATTGTAACGGACCACCACGACCTCTCTTGGCTTTCGTTCTTAAAAAATCCCACAGGGAGGCTTGGACGATGGGCCTTGCGGTTACAAGAGTATTCCTATTCGGTGGTGTATAGGTCTTGTCGCCTACACAAGGACGCCGACTGTTTGTCCCGTTACCCTATACACACGCCCGCCAATGCCGACATGGACACTTCCGCAAGTGTTCTTTCCATTTCACAGCTTTTGGACATGGCCAACGAGCAACGCCATGACACT
The DNA here is from genome assembly GCF_023375885.2 of Dermacentor andersoni. Classification (NCBI taxonomy): domain Eukaryota; kingdom Metazoa; phylum Arthropoda; class Arachnida; order Ixodida; family Ixodidae; genus Dermacentor; species Dermacentor andersoni. The sequence goes on from NC_092817.1 coordinate 35,569,302, forward strand.
ACATTGAGGACCCTCTTTGACCGATTGGAATCTGCTCCTACTGATCCATCGTTACGGTGGTTCGCTCTCAACGACGGGATATTATACCGACGCAGTTTTCATCCTGACGGTCCTCCCCTTCTTCTTGTCGTTCCTCAACAGCTCCGCTCAACCGTGCTTCAGGAGCTTCATGACGCCCCAACTGCCGGGCACCTTGGCTTTGCTCGCACTTACGACCGCGTGCGCCGCCGCTTCTACTGGCCCGGCCTCGCACGCTGCGTACGGCGCTATGTAGCTGCTTGCAAGCCCTGTCAACATCGCAAAAAGCCAGCAACGCTTCCTGCCGGGTACTTACAGCCGATCGACATTCCACCTGAGCCGTTCTTTCGCGTGGGTCTGGATCTCCTTGGCCCTTTCACCGAGTCCAGCTCCGGCAGCAGGTGAATCGCTGTCACTACTGATTACGCGATGCGCTATGCCATCACTCGGGCACTTCCCACGAGCTGCGCAACCGACGCCACAGATTTCCTACTCCGCGATATCGTTTTATTACATGGCGCCCCGCGACAGCTCATTACTGACCGCGGCCGCACTTTCCTCTCCCAAGTGATCGCCGATATCCTATGTTAATGTTCTACCAAGCACAAACTGGCTATCTCCTATCATCCCCAGACCAACGGGCTTACTGGGTGACTTAGTCGGACTCTTAGTGACATGCTACCGAAATACGTTTCACCCGACTACAAGGACTGGGATGTGGCGCTGCCCTACGTCACGTTCCCCTATAATTGATCACGCCAGGATACTGCTGGGTATTACCCCTTTTACTTACTCTTCGGTCGTGACCCTGTATTACCCTTGGACACTTCACTCCCCTTGATACAGGATTAGAGGACCGCAGTATGCCCGCGACGACATCGCCCACGCTGACCATGCGCGCCAGCTTGCCCGTACTCGTCTGTTGGCATCGCAGGAATCTCAACAACACGCCTACAATCGCCGCTATCGTGACACATAATTTTCACCAGGCTCTCTCGCGCTGCTTTTCTCCTCTTTCCACCGAGTGGGGCTCTCCAATAAGCTCCTTCCCTGCTACAAAGCCCTTACCATGTTCTACGTCAAATGACCAATGTCACTTACGAGATAATTCCCCATACCTCCGTCATGCCACCCGGTTCCACATCACCTGAAGTCGAACACGTCTCTCACCTTAAGCCTTACTATGCCCTTACCGACGACCCCGTCTGAAGCACCGGGACGGTACTTTTTCTGCCGGGGGTCGTGTTACGGTGGGAAAAGTGGACAAGGTCGTCGATGCCGAAGACAACGAAGTGGCAACGGCCTCTCGGGATTCTCGGCTGCTGTTTATATATGCCTTGTAAATACATCTTGTAAACAGTTTTATACCCGTGACAATATCTTATCCTTTGTTGTAATAGCTTTTCTAAATGCTCATTGTATTCATACTAAATTATTTGTCAAACTGTATTTTTGTGTTGTATTTTTTTCTCTTGTAATACTTACTGTTTTGAATTCGCCTGCAACCCACTCCCCTCTGTAAAGCCTTCACAGGCATTGAGGGTATAATAAATGAAACGAAATGAAACCAGCACGAAATACGAATCATCCCTAGTCCATGTGATATCATTTGCCTTTTGGCTTTCACCTTGCGCGTCCTAGGTTCAGGAGGCAACGGCAGTCATTTCTGAGCTTTTTTACAACGATTGACTTCAGTGACTATGGCGCCGGAGCGTGAGTCCATTAGCAAGGATTCCAGCTGCATAGGCGCGCGCTCACACCACGTGCGCAACTAATCAGAGCCGTTTCGCTTCCGTCGGGGAGGGAAAGGGCAGAAAAGGGTTTCCCGCGCGCTGCGCCGGCTTCGTTTCCGTTCAGCTCAGTCTAGGAAAGGGGATGGGACGCCCAGGCGTCCTGCGTTCCCCCGAAGAACGGGCAGCGTTCAACGAGTGGCGGAGAGAACTCGCCGGTGAAAGGGGTCGCCATCGGCGCGCCGATCCAGCCGTTAGAGCCGCCCGAGCCCAGGCAGTCCGACATCAACGAGAAGGAGACCCCGAGCTGAGGGCGCGGGAGGCCGAATCAATCCGGCTCCGTCACCTGTGGATAACCTAACCGTGACGAAAGTCAGCTCCACGCAGGACAAGCTTCGCTTAGCCCCATTTCCTTGTAGAGAAAGGGTTGGCCATTTTTTCCTTTCGCTTGCTCACGCTCTCTTACCCACAGTTGTATGTGTCTCGGAGACCGTGCCTTCTTGTGTGACTGACTTCCATGGCATTCGATATTCTGACGTGTTCCATATTTCGGTTTCTGAATGGCGTGGGCAGGTAAAGGACCTACAGGAGTCCATTCTGGAGTATCAATAATCACATTCGGGAGGTATCTATGTCCGTTATTATTTGTTTGTCTGTTCGTATGTTTCTTTCTATGTTTCTTTACTTCTTTCTTTCTTTTCGTAAAGAAGAAGAACGGCACCAGACAGTTCCATCACCGTCGCGTGTCTCGGAGCCAGAAGATCGGCACTCTAGAAAGCGCCGTCGCAATCACGTGTCGTGCGGCCGATTCTTCCGTCCAGATGAACTATCGTTGCTACCGCTGTGTTTCTGGCTATCGCTCAACAACTTCAATAAACCTCGTCACACCTCCTTCTTTCTTTCTTTCTTTCTATCTTTCTTTCTTTCTTTCTTTCTTTCTTTCTTTCTTTCTTTCTTTCTTGCTCGCTTGCTTGCTTGCTTGCTTGGCATGCCACTTACTCCGAGCTTGCCAAATTTAGGCGTCAGCCCATTTTCTCTTTACCGAGAAGCAAAGGCGGCCTTTCTTTGGGAATGAGCAACAGCTAAAGCAGGCAGCCATAAAAGTGATGAAGGAGAAATAACGAAAAAAAAGGTGGGGGAAGGGCTGGCTCGCTAAAACAGTTTACGCATTCGAGTCCAGAAGCGAGTACGAAAGCGCCAACGCAAAATAACAATAAAATAAAGTTCACGTACTCCCCAACAGCTAACGGCGCCTGATGAGCCCCTTGCAAGGTCGTTTCCCATGGATATCACCGCCTCGTCGTCTATCTTTCTCGATAGCCCCTTCGCTGCCCTCTCCATCCTTCCAATATCCCCTCTGTTATAGGCAGGGAAGTCAAACTCTGAACGGTAAGTTTTAAGGGCACCCACTCCTTCTCACACTGATTTTATTTGCTACACAATATAAGGAGACGTTCTTACCGGAGCTTCCCTTCTCAGATCCATCTTCGACTACTGGAACTCAGGGAAAGAAAGAGAAGAGAGTGATAGAGATAGAGAGAGTAAAAAGGCTCTGAAGTGGCAGCATTGCCATCGTTTTTGATCGAAATGAACTTTGTCGACCGTGTTATTTTGGCCTCTGTAAATAATGAACACAACGAACGGAAAATGAAGGAGAAGGCAGTATAGGTTTTGGATACCACGAGCTATTACTCCCGGGGTTCTTACGACCGTCGAACGAATTTGAATAAGTCGCCCTTCTATAGCTCGAAAAGGTTTCTTCTACTCGACAGCAGTGGTCTTCTGCGTCAGGAGAGCTCGTAAGCAAACGATGACAGCGCTACTGCCGGTTTAGTTGTTTCAGGTTTCCGCGTGTGTTGATTACTTCCTAAAACGCAGTTTCTGAAATTGTGGCGCTAAGTGTGTGAGTCACGGCAGTGAGCGCAGTCATGGCATTTCGGCGTTTATCTCTTCATGACAATAAACCCAGACTGGTATCAAGTGACTGTCCTCAGGTTTTCTTTGCTTTTCTAACGTTCCCTTTCTTTGTTCTTTTTTGCTCTTAATGCCATTATGCTTCTAGTTTCATTGTTCTCTTTCTGCGGCATTTGGGATTGAAGAAATGCGGGATACCTTTACACGGTCGTCTCCATATTGTCACTTTCACCTTCGAAAGACTGCTCTTGACTGAAAATGTGCATGCAATGTGTATTTTCTGTGAAGACGTCGCTGAAAACTTCCTGACATTTATTGTTCCGCGAATTCTTTGTGAGATCTTGTGTAATTAGGTCAACGTAAATGTTTTGTTCGTAATTCTACTATAATGACAATCTTTATGGCTTTGTGGCCATAGCTCACAAGAATGTGCAGTGAAAAACTTCCTATATTTTTGTATCCGCTGAAGCAAAGCCAGAATCTTGCAGAATACTTAAGCTATTGTCCACGGTACGCTAAACGGGATTTGTATTTTATGCAAACGCACTTGAAAAGCGCGGTTCTAGGTGTTTACTTCAGTATGCGCAAGTTTGGCTATTCTTTTGGGATACCCTAGTTTTATACATATTTGCCATCATGTCGCGCACGTGTCATTATATTTCCTGATGCTGATGCACATACTTCACTGTGTCACGTAGAACATCTGTGCACAGGAGCGCTTAGGTTGCTGGGATAAACCAGATCAAGCACCGCTCCAGCTAAACAAGATCTCCTGGAGTGCCATGTTAATCCCGCTGGAGGAGAAAGCTTAACGTGCGCGTTTTACTAATATACGCTCATATTTCATGAAGTTCAAGACGCACTTAGATACTATTATATTTGCACAGCGTGCGCCGCCGAAACCAGTAAAGAAGAAATCCGAGCACAAGTATATTTTTCTCAGCCGCCTATTACGTGACTGCTCGACACATGACGTCGCGACTACTGCTACACCTTTTAAACCTTTGTAGAGAACTGACGCGACGCAGCATTTGAGCAAGCTGGCCCATGATAAGACATTGAGGAAGTGGCACTCACGTGATTTCATTTGCCATCGCTTGCATTCCTTGGTCTTTTATATGAAACTGCGCTTGTTAGCCAGATTCTCCTAATGTGAAGAAACGCTACTTTGTCGCATACGCATGAGAGTTGCATCCATCAACGCTTAATCATTCTTGGTAGGAATTACTGGTAAAGTCGACTGCAACGTCTGTGGTTGTGAAGAAACCGTAGAACACCATCTATATGATTGTGTTTTTTTAGAAGATAAAGGGCCTGTCGTACGCGCACTGCCCTAAACTAGCTAGACGGAAGCTCTTTCTCAGCGAACAAGATTTTGGGACCATGGTCTCACACATCATGGCTGCAGAAGGCCACAATTGCGCCGCTGCGATTTCTGAAGTCACCGGAGCAGAGTGACCATCTGCTCGCGACACAGCGCTGGGTATTCTAACGCGTCGACGACTCCAACGCAGATCGACTCTTTCTCTTCTCCTAATATGTCCCTGCCTATTTCCTCTTCCCCCAGAGCAGGGTAGCCAACTGGGCTCAGCCCTGGTTAACATATCCGTGTCTTTAATTTATTCTTTCAAGGCGACGCTTTCTTTGAGAACACTCCTGGCCTTTTGTTGACCATGTCTGCATGTTGTTTTGCCAAATAGCCACGAAGCGAGAACACGTGCGCGTGCGCCAGCTTCCATTGATTGACGGACGCAAGAAGAAAACGCGCGCGCAATAGTCAGTCTTCCGACACCTCTCTCGGCATGCACCTTTTCTCCACCATTACTCTCTCCACAAAGCATCCGGCATCCCCTATCGTGACCTCGTGACCTCTCTGCGTCGATGTCTCACGGTGTACACCCGTGAGCAAAAGTACACGGACCAGGGATTGCGCGATAAAACTCCTTTTCTCAACTGTCTGTGAATGCAACTTGAAATTAAAGACTGCAGGCCAAACTTGGCATTACGAATTTTCTAGTGCTCTCGTCAGTTTCCGTTTATGCGTGTTAATTACAAAGAAATTCTGTTTCCTCGGGTAACCTGTGGTCCGCATAATTTTGCTCACGGGTGTACGTTCGCATGAGCTTTCTTTGCATTTCGGCCTACAGCTTGTGAACGGTGACATGCACAAATATAAACCTTGCATGACACTGTGAAGTTGTGACCTGTGTGGTGCGTAAACGTAGAAAAACGTTGTACGAGAAAACAGGTTGCATAGGGTGAAAATAAATGTAAGTGCACGCATCGCACCTACTTTTATTGCTCTTAATTAACCGCTTCACGTAGATTCCAACGTGTGCGTTGGAACTGCAAAATTTTTCTTTTTTCTTTCTCTCTAGTGAAACGGTAGGTTAGTATTTATGCGATCCTATAGCCATGCGTGTAGTCGCTCGTGAAGTTGTTATTGCACCCACCGCTGGTTTATTTGGAATGATGACGCCATTTGGTATATAGCAAATGCAGGCCAGTCAATTCCATCACAGTATTGTCGACTGCGTTTCCTTGCTGCTTGTTTGCTTTTTGAAGCATAATTAAACTGAAATGTTCAGCATCCCCTCCAATAAGTTAACACATTTTCCACGCAAGTCATATGGAACCTATATGCAATGTGTAAGGAATTCATATAGATTTCTTTAGAATTTCACAGAAAACGTGTGGGGTTACTGAAGGGGATTACGAAAGGTATCAGTAAAGAAGTTCTCCCATTTATTACTACGCATTGTTATAGGTTTGTCATACATGACTGAATGCTCTCCTGTTCGCATTCCGTCACTATGACACTCGTATGCGAGCAACGCTTAGTGTTATACTGCTTATGCGCTGCGAAAAAAATGAAGTAGAAACACGTACTTCACCGAGAACTAGCTGGTTGTTCCTTTTTCTGGGTGGCAGCCAGTTATAACAATTACGGTTGGCTTCACGGAGCCAGCTGTTGTGGAATTCTTGACTCGGCCGCGAGAAAAGCAACAAACAGTTCACATAACTAAAGCAGATGCCAGCTTCCAACGCGTGTCTACTAGTGACCATAAGCATCATGGAATCGAGATATCCACCTACTTCTAGGCACATAGCTTGTACAAGTCAGCCTTCTCAAACTATAAAAAAAATAAAGATAAACGGTGATTTAGCTTCCCGCATTTGCGTTCCTAACAGATGTTCCAACGACCGCGAACGCTTTTAAATGCGCTCACCGGCAGAACAATTTTGTTATAGAAACACAGGAATAGCAAGTCGAGCTAGCATGCTCCAAACTTCCGTCTCGCTTTTAACGAGCACCAGATTTTCTTTTCTCCTTTATTTTGCTTTTTCACTGCCCATTTTCATACAGACTGCCAAATTTCTCCCTCTTGACACGCTGTTTCTGCACTCTTTTATTTTGTATGTGTGCAGCTATTTTGTGTTTTACAACCTCGCACCTTTACAACATTTCCCCCGCCCTCTACTTGCTCGTTTTCGAGACATCAGTGTCGAGCTTGAAATATTGAAAGGTGTGATGAGATACTTTTTAACTTCTGATCTTACTTCATTTTTGTACATGCGCGTGTTTGTTGGCGGCGGCGAATCAGCGGCACTGCTTCATTTTTTTTATACAGGCTCTGAGCCACCATGCGTGAACGGCAGGGTTTGCAGCTGCAAATTACAGCCGATGGCTTTTTGATGGAGCGCCCCGGACGCCTTCACCAGCACTCAGCGCGACACGCTCCCTTGTAGCGAGCAGGAGCCCGCGGTGGAACGTTAGAACCGTACAGTGGCCAGGAAACCAGAGCGAGGCTGTTGTTTTGCTGCACGGCAGTTCAAGGGTTGTCAGCGTATTCTCGTCTTGTCTAATGGGTTTGCCAAATGACCTACGTCTTTTGAATAGAGAAGCCAACATTAAGAGATGCTGGAGATAGATAGATAGATAGATAGATAGATAGATAGATAGATAGATAGATAGATAGATAGATAGATAGATAGATAGATAGATAGATAGATAGATAGATAGATAGATAGATAGATAGATAGATAGATAGATAGATAGATAGATAGATAGATAGATAGATAGATAGATAGATAGATAGATAGATAGATAGATAGATAGATAGATAGATAGAGGGGGGGAAGGACAGGTAGGTTAACCACTGATTATCTCCGGTTGGCTACCCTGTAACGGGGGAGGGGCAAAGGGTGGGTATAGGTGAGAGAGAGAAAAATAAAAAGAAGCACACACACACATACACACAAGATTCAGAACTGTTTCTGTGGGCACTGTCACGTAGTCTGCGAAGGCGTTCATAATGTTACACAGTGTCACTGTCCCATCCTACGTCACAGAGTGTACAAAGACATGTCCAGCAGGAGATGCTGGAGATGCAAATCTGGCTAATGGCCGGACAGGCTACTGCAGATGTTCGGTTATGCTATGCACAGTACGTCCATGCAAACACAAAAATCGGGCATACGCCCGCCGACGTGTACTTACGCCCTAAATCTGTTCACAGTGTCGTTAAAGGCTACACCTAAACAAAAAAAAAAAGAAGCACAGATCCAACGCACATGTTCGAACCTACGTGAAGCGAAGTTTTCTTGAAGCCGTTATTTAAATGCTATAAACCTAGATGCGATGCATGCAATTACCTTTATTGTCACCCTTATACAGCGTGTAAACCGGTACGATGTTTATATTTACGTACCGAATAGATCACAACTATAATGTCATGCAAACTTATATTTGTGTGTGTATACAGACCAGGGAGTGGTGTGGAGGTCACGTGGCTTAGAATGAAGCGTAGCGCAATGCGGTGACACGGATAGGAGAAGGGAAAACCCTTACAATGCTGTACTGCTCGATTCGTTCCTTCTTGCATTTGTGCGATCTTCATCAAGGTCACGTGACGCGCGTGGAAGTGCTTCAAGAGGAGGCGTGCGGCTGGTGAAAGTAGGATCATTTATTTATTCATATTATCCTGCAGTCCCCAAAGAAGCATTGAGTAAGGGGAATGGGGTTCCGAAAAAAAATAATAAGAGATAACGAATTTAGCATGAGGTCTACCTTGGCTATCTCCCGACCGTGGTGGCACGTGGTACTGTGTCGGGTATAAGCCGTATTATCTAATCGCTGTACTGGCTGTGATGATTAGGTGGATCCTCTTCGAGATGCAGTGAGGCATGGCAGACGAGGCCACTCGCCACGGATGGACTCAGCCATCCAGAGCTGTGGTCACAACTGAGGGTTGCGCAGTTTCGCTTCTCGACTCAGTGAGGCCTATTGTTAACTTTCGCATAAAATGTAAGTTTCATGGGCCACAGTAACGTATCGCTCATTGCATATTTGTCAAAGTTTAGAGAGTTAATGGGTTGTAAGTGTTACGAATAGCTGGGAAGCAATAATAACAGAAGGTTTCTAATTTAGCGCATTCAGCGATGTGGGACCCGTGTACCGTATGCTCAAAGCAGTCAAAAAAATATATTTGAAGAGAAGGCACTTGAAGGAAGCACCAGCTATTACTCTTCGCTGATATGCTGAATACGCATGAAAGCGCGACAAATCCCTTAAGAAAGAAAAATGAAAATGAAAATGCATTTTAGTGTTTTAGTGTTCTCTCTATGTATGTACATATAATACCGCCCCCTTCCACCCCACTACACACACCCGCGCTGCTGCTCCTCTTGTCCGCCGCTCCACAGCTGCAGCCCGTCGCGTCGGATTGGCTGGAACGCCCTCTGACGTCGTCAACAGATGACGTCAGTAGTCACCTATCAGCAACTCTACGAAACAGTTTCACCGGGAACAAACTGCTTAGGGACTCTCCAGTTGAACTCCAGTTAACCCTATTTTTCCTGCAGACAGGAGTCTCCACGAATACGTGCACTGAAGCCTCAGTTTAGCAGTAGAACACGTTGTGGGCCTAGTTGGTTCATAGCTTTCCAAAAGATGAAGCGTCAACACAGACAGCACACCGATGAAGAAACGACAACGACAGGACAAGGCGCTACTTGCAACCATTTATTGAGGTCAAAAGCGGCTGAATTTATAGCCATGAGGAGAAGGGGAAGAAAAAAACGGGGCACTGAACATGCGAATCCGCGCACGCGCGAGAACGCAGATGTATAGGAAGGGAATCAGCAGCCCGTCTCTGAACATTTACAGAAATGAAAGCACGTTCTTAGATAGGTTTTAGATATTGTTTATTCTTGTGATTTCCTGCCTATGTTCTCGCGCGTGCGCATTCACATGTTCAGAGCTCTCTCTTTTTCTTCTCCCTCTCCCCGTGGCTATATATTCAGTCGCTTTTGACCTCAATAAATAGTTGCAGGTAGTGCCTTGTCCTGTCATAGTGGTTCCTTCATTGGTGTGCTATCTGTGTTGGCGCTTTATCATTTAAAAACCTCACTTTAGACCATAAGAAACATAAGGTCAGTTAATGAAATCGACTGAGTGCACACGAAACATCCTATGCAAGCAAAAATAAATCAATAAATAAACACAAGCAAGGAAGAACCGTGACTTATATTGTAAAAACACGACGGTCTTGTTCAGATAAGTGCGGATTATCAAAACAGTATCGCTCTTATATTTAGGTGAAGGTTTGGGTATCACTGGTGGCTGAAATAAATGTGGAGCTCCCAACCGCGAAGTATCTTTAATAGAGTCTAGTGTAGCTTTAGGACAGATAATGTAATAAATAAATAAATAAATAAATAAATAAATAAATAATATTTACAGTGTATTGGACTTTTCTGACCGAACATCCTAGCCTTCTGCTTACGTCAGCGTTCAGTGCGAAATAATTTTAATATGGGCATACCGGTAAAGGCTCGTGTCCCTGTCCATTAGGTGATCGCGCTGGAACTGCTCACGCGCATTGAAACTGCAATTGAATTACCCAAGTAGGCTTGAATTCATCCTTTAGAATGCCCTGCTCAACGATAGGGCGCCTCCGTCTACGTGAAACCATGTCCTAAGATAGAGTAAAGGAAACGTACATCTTACCATTGCCGGTACGCTGTCTGTAGCTTTTGTATAGGTCTGCAGACATACATGAAGGCGCGACAGTCAATAAAAGGCCTGTAGACAATCTGCAGTACAGTGCCTTTTCACAATGGGGAGCCTAAATTTTATTTACTTCTTTCAGATCGTATAAATACACATTTGGGCGCATAGTCAAATTATTTAGCACCTAATATTTGTCTTTCAGCCCTTCTTCGAAAGTATACAAAATGTATTTGAAGGGGGTAGTCAAGGGAAAAGAGGAACTGCCAGGATCTGTGTCGGCAGGCTGCGCGATAACCGTGCAAGTATTCCATGAGCGAGAAATCTGGTCCCGTATTCACAAGAAGCCCGAACACAAGAATTGCTTGTAAGAGAAAATTCCAGCCAGTCCCCATGCTACACATATTGTTAACGGAGGCGACAGTCCAATGGCAAAGAGCATTTACGAATGAATTGCTTCTTGTATTCGGCCTCTGACCATGAAGTAGGCAAAGACGATGACAATCGTACATGTCAGCTGCTTTGCGTATGCTGGTAAGTGGGTTGCCTGACACAAGCTCTACGGTTTACCTCAATGCTGCACGGATCTAGGGAGCCGGATTGTAGAGGGGGAGAGAGAAACCTCCTCTCCCTGCCCCCCCTCCCCAAAAGCCCTGCGACTATTCCCCGCCCTACGCTCATGGTGCGGGTTCCCTAAACGTCGTGCTATGTTGCGAGGACGGTCGCGCCTCAGGTATTGATTTTGAATGACGGCCCGTGTCGGCTACCACGCCCACCATCAACTTTCATGCCCCGAAATTACGCCCCCATAAGCGCGACAGAAAACGATAAATACAAGAAAAAGAAGTACGGAGACGCCATTTAGAAGGCCCCCCTTGCCTAGACGGGAGCAGGCATTTTACAAGACAAAAAAAAAAAAGAAGAAAGAACACGGAATACTAAACGATTTGTCGAGGTGGTTTCGATTTAGCCTTAACGGAAGTGATGAAGTATATCTTGTGTTCTTGCTATGTTTTGCAAGGATCTTGTTTTCCGGACGAAGAAAGTTAAAGAGAAAAAGAGAACTGAATCAAGAAAACAACCTGCGCATGAGAATTATACGATTGGCGGTAGAAAGTATTAGGTGAAAAGCTAATTCCATCCTTATGTGCATACGTAAGCGACGCTGCGATACTTCTGTCTCTGGGTTGAACATTTTGAGCTTATAATCGTACCAACGGCAAAAGGTCCTGGCTGGGATTGTCGACACTCGCTTTGCGATTGGAATGACGCCAAATGTAAAGTTTGATGTAATGGTGTCCTTATATATAGCGAAATGTTTTGTTCTCTAATAGGCATCGGCCTATTGAAAAGGCTATGATAATCCCGTCGTTTGTTTTTCACTCCTTTCTTTTTGTCCCCGCTCTTCTTTCCGCCTTTACTTCCCCTTTCCCGTTCCCTAGTGCAAGGGTAGCAAACCGGAGGCTTTAACTCTGGTTAACCTCCCTGCCTTTCTCTCATTTGAATCTCTCTCTATCTCTCTCTTGTTCTCCCTTTTTCTATTTTGATAAATATTGTATGGTTTGGCTAAACGACTGAAGAGTGGAATCAGTGCAATGTGGTATCCACCTATTTAGGCCGCAGCGCCAGTACGCGATGCCACGATCATGGGAAGGCGTTGTTTTACAGGTATAGAATATACTGACTGATTTATGAATGAGGTATTGATACATAGATAATCTTAAACCACCTAAAGCAACAAAGGTGCTGTGACAAGCGCCGACGTGAAAGGTTTTGGATTATTATTATTGAACAGCTGCGTTTTCATTTTTTTTAACGTGCACACGAATGTAGTTGAAGCGGCATTTCTGAATTCGCCCCCATCGGCTCTCGAAAAGCGGCCTCCGATGCTCAGAATTTAATCTCCTACACCCGGGTCAGCGGTACATCACATATCTACTGCTCCAAAACAATTAAAGCTAGTCATGCAAAAAAAGAAAAGAAAGAAAGAGAAAGAGAAACCCTTTCCTTGCCTTTTTCTCCTGTTTGTTCATTTTGTTCATGCTGAAAAAAAAAAAAAGTACGCGCTGGAAAAACGGGCTCTGATCCAATGCGTGGGGTGATTCTGCTATACTATATATAAAGATCTTTCTCTTTTTATCCCCCTTAACCCTTCCCCCACGTGCAGGGTAGCCAACAGGAACTACCTCTGGCTAACCTTCCTGCCTTTCTCTGTATTATTTTCTCTTCGTTGAAAGCGCAAAATCATCGAGACACCGCTCTGACTATTCTAACTTGAAAGGACCCATTAATAGCTCTGTTATGACTTACAAACTTAGCAGCTAGATAGTATCACCACTTAAACGTCGTATAACATTTTCTGGCAACTCGATTTATGCGTGCATGCACGTACACGCAGAACAATGCAAAATCACTAAGCTCTGTACTCATGCATCATGCACCCACAAAACCGACATAAAACTTGTTTCTGTATGAAAGAACATCCATTACCCACAGCGCCCAAACTTCATACATGAACGTCATAGAGGATAAAAAAAAAGATATATGCTCATGTAGTGTTTCCTTTCGCTTTGGTTAAGAGCGTCTGTATTCCTATGATGGGTGAACATTTTGCTGGAGGAAAACAAATAGTCCGCGGCCCCACAGCGATTTCACCATCGTTTCTTGCGGCGGTGGATGGCCCTAGCGTACTGGCATATACACGCGCGATGCAATCTCTACTCTTTCTCAGTTGATGACTCTAGACGTCCGCTGCCCCGGTTTTATGTTACGATCGTTCGCTTGCGCAAGGTTAATAAAGCACAGAAGCAGAGCAAATGTCAGAGCCTGTGGTTGTGTCGCAACCATTGTTTGCCGAGGGCTCGTTATATTTGTCGATGTTCCCGTCAGTACGGTTCTGAAAGTCGACACGCGTAAGACAGCAAGCCCAGCCCTTCGGCTTGACTGCACGCCAACTCCGAGCATTCATGCCCACGCGTAGCGCGTTCCTTCACCTTCTTGTCGCTTGTTCGAGATATCGGAGTGAAAGAAATGGGCAACACGGCGTAAGGGGTTCATTCCACACGAAACGTCTCAGACCCCAAAAGTGACCATCACCGATTCTCTTGGAAAAAATTGGCCCTGCTAGTGATTGTGTGAATGGGATCTGACCAAAGTATATTAATTAAAAAAAATTTGCTGATGTAAGCATTCTTTGAAGCCTCTGCGAAGAAGTTGGTTGGAGGTAAACTTTTTTAAATGTCAAGTGCGAAAGCAGGTACATTGGCAAATCATATTTAGGATATTCTACTGGCTTAGCTCTTTCATGTGACGTCATAGGTTAATACATTTATGAATTTTCAGCGTTTATTTCAACTTTGCCTATGGACGTACTAAACCGAAGGGGAAGGGAGCTCTCAAAGATATTGTTCAAACTGAGACAAACTTCTCCTTGTCCAGCTTTGTTATTATTTTTCATTATCGTATTTTAATGATATGATTTGAAAACAGAAGTTCGCGAGTTTCGGTGGCGCCGATGGTTCCCAGTCATGTGAAAAACAAAAATGAATTCCTACACACACAAAAAAAAGCACTGCATACATTCGAAGAGCGCAGCACAAAAAGTTCTCAGAGTGAGCATCTTGAGCGTTCGTGCACCGTCACCTCTTCTTCGAATTCTTCCTCGAATTCATCGATTGCAAGACAGCGCCGTTCCTCAAACAATGTAGCCACTCCGCTCCTTCGTAACGCTCCGTGACACTCAATCCCAGCGATGATGAATTGCTGGAGAAATGCACTACAGTTTTTGGGGCCTCTCAGTACACGCCGATAGTGCCCAGTTACGAAATGTTATCTCAGGAACGGTATTGAAGCGTGCTGACCACTCCACTCAAAGGGAAGTGCTGCCATGCACGTAATGTATTCCGAATGAAGCCTAAGAATCTTTCAAGAACAAGAAGGAGAAATGCACAATTCTTAGGCATAACCTGATCGCTTTCCGACCTATGCTTTTGGTTCCTGCACAACACGCTCCGCTCCAGTACCCAGTGCAGCTTGGCTTCCTCACAGAATTTGTCGAGGGATCAAATACATGAATAATACCTGCATTGCAATTGCCAAAGATGCTGCAAACAAATTCTTGAACGTTACGCACTGTCAAGACAAGTAACATATGTATTTTTTCATAGAACAATACGTTCTTATGTCCTAAAAATTGTTCCAAAAATAACTGATATCAATGCTTCCATGTTGTTTGTCTATTTATTAAGAAAGAAAATATCACACGAACTTTAGAAATATATCTGTGCGAAACCAGCAATGCAGTGCATGCCACTGATATGATAAAAGTAAAGGCCGTGAAATGAACAAGTTGAGGACAAATATGTTAATGATACTTTGTCATTCGAAAGCCTTGTTTACATTTTTGTACATATGCAACGGCCTGGGAAAAATCTCAGTGACGCTGTCCTTTATTCCAATGCACTGCGCAGGAGCAGCTGTCACCGGTTGCGTATTGTAATTGCACCGAAATGGTAGTCGCAGCCGAGATCACATATAAAAAGCAGAAGTTCTGCAAAATATAGATTAGAAATTCGAAGTACAATGGAATACACAAAAATGCCAAGATAAAGATTGTTAAAAAGCAAAAAAAAAGTGTCTCTGGAAACAAAGTTCACTGCATGTATCCACAACACCTCGCAACAAGATATTTAAATATACGTATAAGTAACCAATAAATCTACGTATCTAAGCAAAAGTCACTTTATACAGGGTGTTCCAGCTAATTTTAGCCAGAGTTTAAAAATATGCCGATGCACTCTAAGACGACGCGACCAAGTGCATGTTGCTCACTTTTGTACGTAGTGTGTCACGCTATATCTTGTATTTTGCTTAATGAGATTTTTAGTCAAGATTAATAAACCAACTTCTGAAGTAACGAAGTTAGGAAAAAAATTCCATTTACAATATTGCAGAGTGGCTTGCAAAGCGTCCGAATAAACAGTTTCTGTCTTTCTATATATATATTAGGTATTAGTGTATTTGAGCTTACTGATAATGCCCGCGAACTACAAAACTAGTGACATGCCCGCTTGCGCGCCGTGATTGCACTGCTCCCCAACGTTCATCGCACAAGCAGCAATAGGTGCGCTACCACTTAAAAGGCGACAGGGCAACCACGTAGGCGTCGGCTGTGCAGTTGTCGCCAGCGAGTTCGTTATAGCGATAAGCAGACGCGGCGTTTATCGCTTGTGCTGCCGGAAGCAACAGGTCCGTCATTTCGCGATAGCTGTAAGCAAATTGAACATCCCTAAATAAAAATTAAACTCAGTTTTCAGAAGGCTGAAAATGGTGGAATAAAAGTATCATTAGTGACCAGACGCAGTCTTCCACTGAATTTACGTTTATTTTTCATGCGCTTTCACAGCAAGCGCTCGAAGAGGTCACCTTCTGCTGCGATACAACACTGGGACCTTCTGAGAACGCTTGCTGTCGCTGCCTTGAGCACCGTCGGTGAAATGCTGTGGCAGACTTCAATTATCTTCTCCTGTAAGGCTTCCGGAGTCGTCGCTTCTCTCGTTTGTACGTGATCCTTAATATAGCCCCAGAAGAAAAAGTCAAGAGGGTTGAGGTCGGATGACATTGCCGGCCACAGCACAGGGCCGTTTCTCCCTATCCATTGCCCTGGGAAAGTAACATCAATGCTTGCTCGTGCTTGACTGTCGTGCTTCACTGGCCCCGTCGTGCTAACACCAAATTGCGTCAAGCTGGGCTAGTGGCATGTTGCAGCAGAAGTCTTCAACCTGCCCTTTGAGGAACTGACACACCTCTTGCCGGTCAGAGTGTTGTTAAACACATTGGGCCAATGACTGTGCTGTCATATATTCCGCACCAAACGTTAAAAGACCACTGATATTGATGGCGGGATATTCCTAGCCAGTGGGAATTTTGCTCACTTCCATAGTGTGCGTTGTGGATATTTACTTGGCAATTTCAGGAAAAGTTCATCTCGTCAGTCCGGATACCTTGGTGAGAAAGTCAGAATCCTGCTCCTCCTGAATAAAAATCCAATTAGCAAAGTTAAGTCTCTTTTGAAGATGCATTGACTCCAGGCAACTGCAACTGCAGGTGATAAGGGTGCAGTCCAGCTGTTTTCAAAAACATCCAGGCAGTTGTGTTGGACACACCGAGCTGTGTACTCACGCTGCGCGTGCTAGCGTGTGGATTAGCTACCATGAAAGACAAAACGTTGTAGCGAACCTCATTATTTATGACTCAAGCTCTCTGCCTTTTTCCTGTGAAGCTGCCGCTTTGCTTCAGCGACTCGTAGGTGTTGAATATTCTCATCGGGCTCAGTAGCGTACCCGAGTGCCAGCTTCGAAATATTCTTGCAACCTGCCGTCTCTGTCTGCTTGCAGCTACTAGGGCAAGGATCATGTTTGCTTTTTCCTCGTTGGAAAAAGGCATCACGAAATTGCTCGCGCTTTAGCGGCCGATGCACGATAGTTTGTTTATCGCTTCTGGAATTACCACCTACCACTACAACCACGTCCATCAGTCGCTTTACCCAGCGCAGGAGATAACGGTTGCTTAAGTCGAACAGCCAACGCTTGTGTCGCTGCTCTGTCGCTTTTTAAGAGGCAGCTAGTGCACCTATGGCTGTTTGTGCGCGAAAAGCTTGGGAGCAGTGAAATCACGACACGCAAGCGGGCATGTCACGTTGTGTTGTTTTGTATTTCGCGGGAATCCGCAGTGAGCTGAAAAACACTAATACCTAATAGATAGAAAGACAAAAACTGTTTATTCGGACGCTTTGCAAAGCGCTCTGAAACTTTCTAATTAGAATTTTTTCCTAGCTTCGTTGCTTCAGAAGTTAGTTCATTATTCTTGACTAATTATCTAATTAAAGAAAATACAAAAATAGCTACACAATGCATACAAAAGTGAGCAACATGCATTTGGTCGCGCCGTCTTAAGTGCATCGGCATATTTTTAAACTTTGGCTAAACTTAGCTAAAACACCCTCTAAATGCGTCAAACAAGGCAAATAAACATGTTGTGCAATCGCAGATTCACAGATCACAGAATCCTAAGGCCCGCACCCACCCCCCCTCCCTCCACTCCCCCGATGCAGCGCGCGCGACGGAAGGCGGCGCACTTCCTTCCCGCTTTTCTCCGTTGCGCACACAAGACTGACCCACCATCGTCGGCTCCCCCCCTCCCCCGCTACGCTTTCACTCGCACATACAGCATGCGGCGCGCGCTGACGATGTTATCGCCCTTGGACTTCATACGGAACATGACGGCGTCGACAGGAATGCGCCTTGAGTGTCAACCTAATTGCTATCCCAATAATATAGTAAGAATATCTGG